>NC_064648.1:190599381-190920342 GCF_023864345.2 Schistocerca serialis cubense
GCTTGTGTTCCGATGTGCCAGTGTAGATTTCCACGGAATTCACGTAGAACAGGCATTTAAAATGAAAACCTCGCGTTCTTGATTATGTTCGTAGGACGCAAGTTTACGAAAACCATCAAACGCAGAACTTTGCAGTAAGCGAGTTTTAGTGCGACAAGGCGTGTAGCGGCTTGCAGGCGTGGGAGAAATTTATTTTTTAATGTTTCGCGTAATGTGGCCGAATTCAGACATCTAAAATGTTGTCAAGATGTACTCATTCAGAGGTATAATCTTAAATTGCGGTTGTCACACAGTAAGAGAAGTACCGCAGTTGGAAACATTGCGCGTCGCGAGGTAACGTGACTAAGGGCGCCGAAATACGCGGACGTTATTCAGCCAGTATTTCAGAATGAGGGCAGTTACCGACTTCCAAGAAACTGCTCGCAAGACTACAAAAACGGGAGAGATTTTTCCGCTACCCCCCCCCCCCCCCCCCGCCTCACTACCCCGGCCACGTTGTCGCTGTTCATGGAGTCAACTTAGACATCAGACGTATCGTTGTAGTTTATCGGTACCTAGCTATTCGCGACGCAGTTTGCAGACAGTATCCCCACACCCCGTAGGGTATCTGCAAGAATTACATCGTCGTACGGCCCACACATCAGCAGACATGACGTGTCAAAAATTTAGACGCGCGATAAACGGGCTTTTCTTTAAAAAGGAGCGCAAATTAGCCAGATTGTATTCACCCAGTATTTCAGAATGAGCACTTGCTTTCGAACACACGTTAAGAACAATTTCAAACCGTTTCTAAACTTTATCTCGCTTACATGCTTAACGTCACATGTTACACACGTAAACTCGTCTGCAAAGTAATTAGATGTAGGAAGCTGCTTCGTGCGTGGGCGTTGCGGATCCTGTAATCCGTTCGCGAATCACAACTCGTGGCGTGACGCCGACACGCTTGTGGCGAGGAGACGCAGCACTCGCGTTCACTTCCGTATTTTCACAATGTTCTGGAGTTAAGGTTATGGCCGACGAGCAATCTGTAGCTTTCCCCAACACCCTCATTACACACGGGCGACCATTTGCGTAGTAGTTGGCGAATTCTTGAGAATTTATCGTAATTTTTGTGCTTCACGAAATAAACATTTCGTATTTTTTATCGCCCTGTCACGTCTCTTCGTTTGTGATTTGTTGATGAAATTTTTTTTTAGCACTCTACAACGCTGCATCGCTTTGTTTGGCTGTTCTCGTGTTACTATTTGTCTGATGAGAGCCCGGTGTGTCGACAAAGGAACGCGTCAGCGATCTGTGAGACGCGCCGTGTTCTGTGCGGCCTGCGCTTCAGTCGTATATTATGTGAGGGAAGAATGAATGTCGGTGATTCTGACGCCGTCACTTACCAGCTTCTTTATTTGACGTTGAAATGACACGATTAAAGTGCAGTGTAGATTTCTACGTGCAGCCTGTAACGGCGGCAGAATCTGGATTTAATTTGTGCCATTTCCAGTGCAACAATTGCGAGAGTCGAGGTAGATTTGTTGTTAGTTTCCGTCAGAGGGCTGAATCACGTCAGAATTATAACATTTGTGGGGGCATTGGCTAATTATGTTTGACAGAAACCTTCAGTAAACATTATTTCGTTTAGCCAGATACTGTTATAGAAGCCTTACCCGTTATTGATGGTAAGTCACAGTTTCGGAATCGTCGGTGGCCACTGACGTCGCATTTACAGACACTTCGGCATGACAAAATACTGAAGACGACCCGTCTTGAAGAGTTCAAAAATGCCATGTCAGACTGCACATCGTCGTAAAACGCAAATTTGAATACCAAAACCATAAAATTGACAATTTTCTTGGCAAACTCAACACGACGACTGTTGAGTGTGCTCCCCTCATCCACTGCCAGCAAAGAACGCGTGACGTCACGGAAAAGTGACTGTCGTCACACGTGACGGACAGGATGATTTGATAAAAGTTGCACGAATTTTATGTATAATAAGTAACCCGGAATCGGTGCTATAAATGCCCTTCACTTTCGTGACGTGGAACTATGTGTGGTGGTTTTCGTATTTATACTCGCCTATCACAAAATATACAACGCAATTGATGCACGCCGTATTAAAGAGCTGTTCAAAACGTATCGTGTGTAGCGAGATAAGATTTTCTGAATTGTAGAAAACTGTGGCATTCACGGATGAACAGTAGCGGCAGCCAAAAGTTTCCTAAAAAAGCCTCCATTTAATCGCGATTGTGTGGAATCAGCTCTTTAGGTGACACATAGATATCCAGTAATAAGGGAGTAAGGTCACTCGTGACTTGGGAATGTGTACAGTGTTTCCTGGTGCTTTCAATTCATTAGGTGTTCTGTCCACCAGTAAAATGTGGTAGCCGCATAAAATTTCACACTGTGGTGTCTCACATGATACTTGGGCTGGCAGTAAACGTGACTCAGCGTGGAGACGGCGGCGAGGTGTCGCCCTGACACGTGGCTGAGGGTAACCTGCGTGCAGGAGGAACCGTGCTGTACCGGTGTGCGGACATTCGCCACGATTTTAGCTGCTCCGAAGGGCTGGGTCCCTTGTCTCCCCCTCCTCCTCGCCCCCCCCCCCCCCCCCGCGTAGTAAAGGTACTTACTGAGCCTTTCCGCTGGTTTACTTAACACAGGACCAGAATCTCTTTGGATTTTCCGCCACATTTCTAGAGATACTTTCGTGAAACTATTAAATGCATCTTGCATTGAAATTCGCACCAAATTTCGAGCCTCAGTAAAACTTCACCAATCTTGGAGATTTTGCGTTCGTCTAAATTATACTCGCCTTTTTCGGTGCTCCGGCGGCAGCTTTCTGTCGTGTTTTGTGTACCATGGGGTATCAGTTCCGTCTCTTATTAATTTATTTGGTACGAATCTCTCGAGTGCTGTTGATAACATTTCTTTGACCTTTAAGCCTCATATGGTCTTCACTTACATAGTTTGGAAGGATTGGGGAGTGTCTCTTACAAAGAAGTCTACCGATTTTTTAGCAGCTTTTATAAATAGATATATTTAGCGTTTAGTTTTGGTGAATTTCTTTGTTACGGAATTGATCCTCGCTACGACTGTGTGTTCACTAATCCCTGTATCCGTCGTGATGCTTGGGATTATTTGTGGCTAAGAGGTCAAGTGTGTTTTCGTAACCATTTCCAATGTGAATGGTCTCGTGAACTAATTGTTCAAAATAATTTAAAGAGACCATTTAGAACAATTACAGAAGTTGTTTTGTATAGGGTCTGAAAATGAACTTTTGACAACATATGGAAGGTAGATTGAAGTCGCTACCAACTATAATTGTATGAGTAGCGTACCTATTTGTGATGAGGCCCAAGTTGTCTTTGAACTGTCCAGCAACTGTTCCATACGAGACCGGGGGTCGGCAAAAGGAGCCAGTTATTACTTTATTCAGGTTGTCGAATATAACCTCTGCCCACCCTAAGTGACAGGAACTATCTGCTTCAATGTCACTTGTGAGTTGGAACAGGCATTACATTATTTTCCCTTACGTTGTGCTTCTTGTTTCTGTTGTAGTGCAGATCATTACAATTAAGGTTTTTCCCTCCAAAACCTAGCATGTTTTCTCTGTGACTCTGTAAATACCAGAGCTAAACAATGTAGAACAACGTACGTTAAAAGCATAGCATTCTGTTTTACCACAGTTCCGTATCTCTAACATTTTAAAAATGTACGTAGACTTTGGATGACATGTCAATCATAGTTCTTATCTCTATTTAGTAGCGTATTTTCAGTCATGTTTTGAACATTGTCCCGCTACACTTTATTAACTGTTTCGCCGCAAGAGATACCGGATTTTAGAGAGTAAATTAATATGGAGTATGTCGTTCTTCTTTTCAAACGTTCACATACCCATTTCTTCTTCCCTTATTGTCTTTTGGGCATGCAGTTGTAGTAATTAAAGTAGGCACATTGCAGTGACCAAAAAGAAATGATTAGCGTACATTCGCACTCTTTTACATCTTTCCGTTCTTGTTGTTCTCATGGCGATAGACTGTTTCTATCTCAATAAGTAAGCGTGAAAGGAAGCTACCGTACAGACAGAGGGATCTGTATTTATACTTGGCACAACTAATCACATACTGACTTAGTCGTCGGTATTGCTTTCGTTTCCCAAATGTTATAAATGTTTAGATTTCGGAGAAGCAGCTCTGTATTTCCCCGAGATGTCGATGGAGGTCCCTTACGTACTGGTTGCATCGAGTAAGATGTGAAGACGGCGGTTCGAAAGCGGACAGAAGTAGTACGAGGAATTGCGTCCCTAACCTGAGGGATCGCTAGTCAAGCTACCTGGCGAAGGGGCAAGTGTGGCAAATGCCCGGCGTGGCAAATGTCCATCATTCGCTGTACCACTGTGTGCTTGTAGTCTGAAGTTGAGCCACTCGCAGAGGTCCATCGTGGGCTGTAACTGCTGTATGGCAGCGAAACTTGGTATGCTAATGCGCCCTTGCGGAACCGATTTACACTGGAAAGAAATGTTCCCATATGTAATGGATTGGGAACGGAACGTGCACAGGAAGGGACAAAGAAGTGAGAAAGGCAGAATGTCGATATTATTAACCGCCACTTGCAGAACTTGTTCAGTATGAGCACCGGAGACTTCCGCGAGGTGTTGCACAGTGACAGATTCGCACCTGGTAACCGACATTGGAATTGATTTCCTCCGGCGCCAACTGGTTTTGCGTTAACGCATTAGCATGTCTACAGTGTTTCGCTGCCTTACCATACTCACAGACGACAGTGGACTTCGGTCAGTAGCTGCATTTTACTTACGAGCACCCGGTACTTGAATGTCTCAGACGGAGAAAAAAAATGGTTCGTGAAAATTTCGCTGTCGCCTTGGTGGCCCATGTGGTCATAAACCATTTAGTAGTTAATCAGTGAAAAAAATCTGCAGTTTTCTCAGACTTCCGTCGTGTGTTTCACTTTTCTCAAAGCATCAAGGCTCTGCAAGTACCCGTATTTCCAGTACAGGCGGCTGTCTAAACTGGAGCAGCTCGCAGCTGCTGATAGCGGCCGTCCACATTGACCCGTGGCGTAATGGTGTGCTGCGTGACGTCACACACACACTCACGGATACAACAGAACGCGTGGCTGCTATGTTATTTTTTGTAAAGTGTGTTGTGGAGAAGTGATCCGTTGCTTGGCCAGAGTTCTGGTACAGGTTGTCAGGTTACAGTATGGTTGTTAGTCAGCGGAGCCAAAGAAATGAAATGTTACAGTAACGATTTTTGTGTGGCACGTATTTCACGCATGTTGGATTTCGAAGAGTGTTGTATGTCCGTTTTGGTGATGCACAGTTGGAATCGGCAGGTTCAGTGCTGGGCACCGCTTGCCCCTAGTGTGGAGGCAGGTCCACACCTGTGCAGCCGGCCGGCCAGCACGGCGCCCCGCGGCAGCCCCCACTCTCCGGACGAGCGCAGACCGCGCTCCCCCGTCCACCGTTTTTTTTTGTCTGTTTTTTTGTACTGCGTCTCACTGTTACGTTCCTGTGTTTCGCGCCCTTTCAAATTTTCGCAAACCCATTGGCCGAGTGGTCTAAACAGAAACAAAATGGCTCTGAAGATCATCGTGCATACATACCTGTGGCGCGAGTTCTCGGTAACATCCAGTATGGCCTCTATTTTGTGTAATCAGTGATCGAGTGGTCTTCTGCTAATATTTCAAGTTCATTTGAGTCAGCCACAGTGCAATGAAACCCTATTTTAATCGCTAGATTTTCGAAAATAAACATTAACGGAAACAGGGCTGTAGTACAATTAGAAACATTGACTTAAATATAGGAGACAACCGCAATTACGACACACACACACAGTTTAATTACACAAACCCGTGACCAGTTTCAGATTTTCAAGCATCCATTGCTAAGTGCTTTTGCAAGCTGATCAGTACTTGCGTTAACCGCCTACGGCCAATCCAGCGATGCGAAATTTCGTCGTTTAGGTAGCAACAAACATCGATGCTCCCTGAAGGAATGAGTAGTCCAAACAACCACAACTGCAACATATCGAGGTAAGATGTACCCGGCACAGTTGTCTCACAGTATTAAAACGGCCCATTCAGCTTCGCCTGTCACACAGCACAGGATACATTAACCCTCGGCGAATCTCCTTCATGCGCCGAAATTACCTGAGGTTTTTCAGTACTCCACTCGCTCACATTGCGGAGATAAACTTTTTCAGTAAAGTGTTAGTTGCTTTGTCGCTGAATATCAGCGTGGGGGCGAAATGTCCATCCTCAATTGATCTACATCTACATCTACATTGATACTCCGCAAGCCACCCAACGGTGTGTGGCGGAGGGCACTTTACGTGCCACTGTCATTACCTCCCTTTCCTGTTCCAGTCGCGTATGGTTCGCGGGAAGAACGACTGTCTGAAAGCCTCCGTGCGCGCTCTAATCTCTCTAATTTTACATTCGTGATCTCCTCTGGAGGTATAAGTAGGGGGAAGCAATATATTCGATACCTCATCCAGAAACGCACCCTCTCGAAACCTGGCGAGCAAGCTACACCGCGATGCAGAGCGCCTCTCTTGCAGAGTCTGCCACTTGAGTTTATTAAACATCTCCGTAACGCTATCACGGTTACCAAATAACCCGGTGACAAAACGCGCCGCTCTTCTTTGGATCTTCTCTATCTCCTCCGTCAGCCCGACCTGGTACGGATCCCACACTGATGAGCAATACTCAAGTATAGGTCGAACGAGTGTTTTGTAAGCCACCTCCTTTGTTGATGGACTACATTTTCTAAGCACTCTCCCAATGAATCTCAACCTGGTACCCGCCTTACCAACAATTAATTTTATATGATCATTCCACTTCAAATCGTTCCGTACGCACACTCCCAGATATTTTACAGAAGTAACTGCTACCAGTGTTTGTCCCGCTATCATATAATCATACAATAAAGGATCCTTCTTTCTATGTATTCGCAATACATTACATTTGTCTATGTTAAGGGTCAGTTGCCACTCCCTGCACCAAGTGCCTATCCGCTGCAGATCTTCCTGTATTTCGCTACAATTTTCTAATGCAGCAACTTCTCTGTATACTACAGCATCATCCGCGAAAAGCCGCATGGAACTTCCAACACTATCTACTAGGTCATTTATATATATTGTGAAAAGCAATGGTCCCATAACACTCCCCTGTGGCACTCCAGAGGTTACTTTAACGTCTGTAGACGTCTCTCCATTGATAACAACATGCTGTGTTCTGTTTGCTAAAAACTCTTCAATCCAGCCACACAGCTGGTCTGATATTCCGTAGGCTCTTACTTTGTTTATCAGGCGACAGTGCGGAACTGTATCGAACGCCTTCCGGAAGTCAAGAAAAATAGCATCTACCTGGGAGCCTGTATCTAATATTTTCTGGGTCTCATGAACAAATAAGGCGAGTTGGGTCTCACACGATCGCTGTTTCCGGAATCCATGTTGATTCCTACATAGTAGATTCTGGGTTTCCAGAAATGACATGATACGCGAGCAAAAAACATGTTCTAAAATTCTACAAGAGATCGACGTAAGAGATATAGGTCTATAGTTTTGCGCATCTGCTCGACGACCCTTCTTGAAGACTGGGACTATCTGTGCTCTTTTCCAATCATTTGGAACCCTCCGTTCCTCTAGAGACTTGCGGTACACGGCTGTTAGAAGGGGGGCAAGTTCTTTCGCGTACTCTGTGTAGAATCGAATTGGTATCCCGTCAGGTCCAGTGGACTTTCCTCTATTGAGTGATTCCAGTTGCTTTTCTATTCCTTGGACACTTATTTCGATGTCAGCCATTTTCTCGTTTGTGCGAGGATTTAGAGAAGGAACTGCAGTGCGGTCTTCCTCTGTGAAACAGCTTTGGAAAAAGGTGTTTAGTATTTCAGCTTTACGCGTGTCATCCTCTGTTTCAATGCCATCATCATCCCGTAGTGTCTGGATATGCTGTTTCGAGCCACTTACTGATTTAACGTAAGACCAGAACTTCCTAGGATTTTCTGTCAAGTCGGTACATAGAATTTTACTTTCGAATTCAATGAACGCTTCACGCATAGCCCTCCTTACGCTAACTTTGACATCGTTTAGCTTCTGTTTGTCTGAGAGGTTTTGGCTGCGTTTAAACTTGGAGTGGAGCTCTCTTTGCTTTCGCAGTAGTTTCCTAACTTTGTTGTTGTACCACGGTGGATTTTTCCCGTCCCTCACAGTTTTACTCGGCACGTACCTGTCTAAAACGCATTTTACGATTGCCTTGAACTTTTTCCATAAACACTCAACATTGTCAGTGTCGGAACAGAAATTTTCGTTTTGATCTGTTAGGTAGTCTGAAATCTGCCTTCTATTACTCTTGCTAAACAGATAAACCTTCCTCCCTTTTTTTATATTCCTATTAACTTCCATATTCAGGGATGCTGCAACGGCCTTATGATCACTGATTCCCTGTTCTGTACATACAGAGTCGAAAAGTTCGGGTCTGTTTGTTATCAGTAGGTCCAAGATGTTATCTCCACGAGTCGGTTCTCTGTTTAATTGCTCGAGGTAATTTTCGGATAGTGCACTCAGTATAATGTCACTCGATGCTCTGTCCCTACCACCCGTCCTAAACATCTGAGTGTCCCAGTCTATATCTGGTAAATTGAAATCTCCACCTAAGACTATAACATGCTGAGAAAATTTATGTGAAATGTATTCCAAATTTTCTCTCAGTTGTTCTGCCACTAATGCTGCTGAGTCGGGAGGTCGGTAAAAGGAGCCAATTATTAACCTAGTTCGGTTGTTTAGTGTAACCTCCACCCATAATAATTCACAGGAACTATCCACTTCTACTTCACTACAGGATAAACTACTACTAACAGCGACGAACACTCCACCACCGGTTGCATGCAATCTATCCTTTCTAAACACCGTCTGTACCTTTGTAAAAATTTCGGCAGAATTTATCTCTGGCTTAAGCCAGCTTTCTGTACCTATAACGATTTCAGCCCTGCCCTGCCCTGCCCTGCCCTGCAATGTGGCGCAAATGTGGAGGCGCCGGCCGTAACAGTCCGCTTTTAATTGTTGTAAAGGATCCGGACAGTACGGTTTGGAGTGTAACCGCCGACGCACTGTCTTCCACACACTTTGCTGCCGTGTTCAGAGTTCGTGGCTTTTGCGTGCTGTTGACTTGTGTGGACTGCGTACAGAAATCTCGTTCAGCCCCCCCACCCCTTACACGGTTTTTTGCACCTGCCACATTTGGCCAAATACCTCGCATGTTACAACACACGAAAAGTCTTCCCTTGCCTTGTCGGCATTTTGGCAAGGCGCTGAATTCGTAATGGCATGCAATCATATTCGTACATCTAATTCTGCGGAAAAATTCGAATTCTGGAAACGAGTGAATCGTTCATGGTAGCCCTCTGTCTCGCCTTTTACCCGTCGTCCTTAGTTTCTGCACCAGTACGGTGCTGAGCAGCCCAACTCATGATCTCGATCCCCTTGCTCATTTTACACAAGGCCAGGAATTCTTTAAATTCTTAGTCACTCTGGTTGACAACATTGCATTTACGGATTATTTCAATAACGTACGTAATATCTGTACACGTAATGTGCCTCCAGGAACACCCGCGAAATGTTAACCATCAAAGTACTTCCGTGCCCTTACAATTAATCACTGCAGCGCCTAATATTTAATTCACAGAATCTGGTACTTTCTGAACACGCTTGGTTACACTTCACGTGCTGACTTTAATCCCAGTACATACACTGTGTACCTTAGTGTCGGGAATCTTTCCGTAAGCAATGAAAGATAATGTACGTAAATGATGAGTATATGCCTGCTTCTACTGAACCCATATTAATCCTCTGTGGTACACAAGTTAATTATGTACGTACATGTAAACGATGCAGTTCCGCGTGTAACTGACGTATACGAAGACGCAGGTATCGTTAATACGTCGAGTGTAAGTGTTTGAATTCTAAAATTGGATGTTGAAGTTCGTTATGTGGAGAGCCAAGTACGGAAACCACTGCATCAGTGGCTTTATTCTTCTTTCAAAATAATGCTGAGAAATTTATACACAAGTGCGTTTTAACGCGTAAATACCTAGTGTATGGTGAGCTGTCAGTGTTGCTGTTCATTAACTTGTAATTCACGCCCTACCTACCCTTAGTTCACTTACAGTATCACTGAAGCGTCGTTCCTTTCCGTACGTAAAATTCGGAGTACAAGTTACGAAATGCCACTGTAGGTGAAGTAACGTTCTCTAAAGCACTGCAGGACCTTTGCTTGTCTCTGAGTTGCACACCAGATACAATGAATTTTCGTCTCTTTTATTGACGATTAAAATGCGTAATACTTGGGCAAATCTGCTGATAGCAAATGTCGTTCTGCTTACTGTTTATCAAAATATGTCCCCGACCTTCATGCCTCCTTTCTTTTGTCGTGTAAATTTTGCCAACTCCAAGGAAACAAGACGACCGGCAAGTCAGGGATTTTTGTCTCCTTATCTATGAGTTTCAAACAGCTGTTTCTCTTTCTTTTTCTCCTACAGAAATTAGTATTGCGTATTTCTTTATACTTACCGCGTGTACAAATTATTTCCTCTTTTTTACTTGTTTACATAAAAATATGCAAATAATCGTTACCACCTAGATGGACGTAAAACATAAAAAATATATCTATGGACGGTTAGTCTCTAAATTGGCTAAAAGAGAATTACTACCACCTTTGTAGCCTCTTTCATGTAGGTGCTTTAAAAATATATTCATTACATGATGAACGGTGCAGTTTTTTATAAACTCACGCAAAGATTTATTAACGTGACTTTTCTCGACCGAAATATTTCAGACAGGACTAAAGAAAACGATGGCGTCCACTCTTGGCAGTTTTTGTGTGGTGATCCACAGTGCGGACCTTACTGTAGTTAGTTTCTTACTGTGCTTAGTTTGAAGCGTCACAAATTAAACTTGGTATTTGAACCTAAAGTAATTGCAGCTTGCGGTTAGATTGTAAGAATTCGTATATTTAACTAAGAGATTTCGAGGGACTTTTTTCCTTGCTCTTTCTTCAATACAAAGCCACTAAATGTGGCACCAGTGCTCCGGTAGTGTAAAACCGAATACGGCGACCGGTCAGTCTCCTCTGCATCAACGAATCAGAGCGCAGACAACAGCCACTTACTGGGACTGTCGAAAGTGAGCAGCGCAAATATATAAGGGTTACTGCAAAAAACAGCCGCCATAAAATAAGTTCTGGCCATCGTACTCGGCGCAGCACAACGGAACAGACAGGAAAAATTTAGGTTCCTCTTCCGCCCACGAATGGCGCGTGGGTAGGGTGATCCTCGGTAAGGCGTCTTTATTGGCCGCAGTTTCTCGATTTTTCTCGTCGTCGTCATTTCCCTGCAAGCCTGGAAGCTTCGAGGAGACGCGCTGGCACGGCGGAACAGCGGCTTGTGGGCAGGAAGCGGGCGTCCGCACAGTGCAGACAACTGCGGGTCGCCAGTCCAGGGTCAGCGGGTGACGTCACGCGGCGAGGCTGGTGGAAACCGGCTGCAGTGAGAAACACAGTGGCAGGAAGGGGGGGGGGGGGGGGGCAGCAGCGAGACTGACGTCACGGCGCAGCGAAGAACGGCTTCGGTGAACAAAAAGTACCTTCCTCCATATTCCGCAAAGTCGTGTGAGGTTTGAATCTGTAGGTGGTTACTTAGTTTTACTGCATGCCCCATCAAGACATTAATTTTGTGGTGCTTATGTTTAGATTTGATTCATACATGAGAAGTGTGTTGGAAAAGAGCACTATAACGTATTACGGTTATGCACATGAGGGTATACAGGTACATTCATGGCGGTGCATTTTGTGTGGTTCATATCGTTTGAAAGATGTTTCACGCTGATACGGAAAACACTGGGGCGTAAAATGTGTACGCCACAGGAAGTTTTCAGGCAGAAGAACGTTTCCTTCAGCTTGTATAAATCATACAGAAGTGTACATGTTGGCATAATTTGACAACAGTAATTGTATAAATTTTTCGTTCCTGTTTAGATATATAGTAAAAGTTGTCTGTGGACTGGCGCGGACACACACACACACACACACACACACACACACACACACACACACACACACACACACACACACACGAGTGGTCCTACAAGAGTTTAGTTTCTACCGACTGAGCTGCGGAGGCATGGAAACGGACTGAGGCGGCGGTGTTGGCCGGGAGATTTGCTCCCGGGGTTGCTCGGCCGGTAGGAGAAAGCCGTCCCGTTTCACTCGACTTGGCCCATCTGCTCGGCGGTGAGATGAGCTGAAGTTACGGGGGCGGCGCAAACACCCAGACCCCGAGAGAAGGAAATTAGCGGCTCTGTCGGGAATCGAACCTGGGACGCTAACCACGGACTGCGGACACTGCTGCACCGACCGTGATGTGAAGATGTTCTACAAAACAAAAATCTACTCGCATTTTGACCTAGAACATGCGACTTTCTTCTCAGGTGGGTCTCTGATAAGAGCCATGCTGTCCGTTCAACGGAAAGAAAGATTGTGTTTTGCGGCATCGAATATCCGCTGACAAACTTCGGGGTCACGTTATTCTGTTTACACTTGTTAATAAATGAAATGGCCATGCTAGTACTCGCAATTATGTAGGAAAATTATATTACAAATCGCCTACTTTCAAAAAGAAATTCATAGCTCAGATCCTCAATAACAGAATTGCGGAATTGTATACAAAGAAAGATGGGTTAAACGAGAAAGCTTACTTGTTGTATCTTGAAATATTGATGCACTATTCGAAGTCTTAAAATTATCGAATAGATGATTTTTGGGCACTGGCCAATGATTTCATTGGTAAACAGAAAGAAGAAACACGCTGCAAGTCATGCGAAAAAGCGTCAAATTTGTGTAAGGGTGTTATCAGAGGTAACCAACAAGGATGTTCGAATAATAAAGTTTTAAACCCACGTTCTGTGAACGTGTTATTAGTAAAACTTATATAATATTTCCAACAGCTAAGACCCAGTTACTGTCCAAAGGGCTGAAATTCAATATCGCACCTGCGATTAAAGAACCACACGTGGTAGACAATTTCATAGCAGGCCTTAAATTAGGTTTGGAGTGTACCAAAACGCCAAAGAATGTTCAAACGCGGTTAGGCTAAGAATTCTGTGAAATCTTAGGAAATGAATTGTCTGTCGCTCAATCAAAGCATTACGTCATAGAACCGTGAAAAGTTTTAATCGTAAACTGGAGAATAATGGCGCCCTAGTTACGAAAGCTGATAACGGGAACTCGTTAATTATAGCTTCCGTATTTCGGTTACTTCGGCCGGCTTTAAACATCTAAAATGTTGTAATGTACTGATTAAGAGGTATAATCTGACACGCAGTAAGGAAAGTATCACATGATCCTCTTGTGGTGCAGCTCTTCTTGTTGTCTCCGTGCTTGCTAAGAAAATGGGATGAGAAGCTCGGCCTTATGCAAGACACCTTTTTTCTTTATTTCACACATACATGTTTCAGCACTTTTGTGCTTTAGTCAGTGGGTTCTATGTCTGTTTTTAACTGTAAATTTGTAGTGGTTCTAGGCGCGCAGTCCGGAACCGCGGGACTGCTACGGTCGCAGGTTCGAATCCTGCCTCGGGCATGGATGTGTGTGATGTTCTTAGGTTAGTTAGGTTTAAGTAGTTCTAAGTTCTAGGGGACTGATGACCACAGAAGTTAAGTCCCATAGTGCTCAGAGCCATTTGAACCATTTTGAACTGTAAATTTGTTCTTAACATATTAACATTTGTGTCGTTTACAACATTATGTAAAAGTTGCATTTATAACTTAATTGGCGAAAAGTGGGTGTAATCATGAGTAACATGCGTTACATGATATTATTGTCCACTTATTTTGGTAGCTGTTTTGCTACACAATGTACAACTTGTCATCTGCAAACAGCAAAACGTAATTTATTTTAAATGCGAACATTTTTAGGTTAGGCATTACCGTGACTGTTACTGACATTAAATGAAACAACAAGTTCACTGTTACCAGTCACCGTTTTATTTATTTCCACGACGCGTTTCGAAGGTTTAAACCTCCGTCATCGGGTGGATTTATATTAGTAAGTATTACATTTGTGTGTTGTCTTACGATTTTTTGTTTGTTATGCATTTACGAACGGAAATAAGACTGTGTCGCGTTTTCTTTCCGTAACTTACAGTTTTGAAGTTGTGGTACGTTTCCCTGTATTGTTGGGGAAGTAAATAGGCTTACTTCTGTGCCTTTGTTCGCGTGGCAATGCAGTTTGTCAAAACATGGGCGGAGTTTTCGCTGCCATTACGTGTTGTTGTGGCTGTGTGGCGTTCATTTGTTTCGTAGCGTGTTCTGCTGGGTGAGGCGCGCGAGCTTCAATTACATTTGGCGTTAGTGGTGTGTGGGTTTGTGTGTGTGTGTGTGTGTGTGTGTGTGTGTGAGAGAGAGAGAGAGAGATATGAGTACTGGGGCAGAGAGAGATAGATAGATAGATAGAGAGAGAGAGAGAGAGAGAGAGAGAGAGATAGATAGATAGATAGATAGATAGAGAGGATTTTGTGTGTGTGTGTGTGTGTGTGTGTGTGTGTGTGTGTGTGTGTTACTTGTATAGTTCTTCTATTGTAGCGAAGAGGGTTTTGTTGCACAGTGATGTGTATTTACTGAGTACTTTACTTACTTGGGCTCTTGATTTTTGGATGTGGTAGTTTTCCTCTGTAGCTAATTTTTGGTATAGGCTGCTGCTAGTTTTTAGGATGTGAAGGTCAGTTGTTGGGTGGTGGTTGTGTGCTACCAGGTGGTCTGCAAATGTTGAGTGTGTGCTATTGCTTTTCAGTGCTCTGAGGTGTTCATTATATCTGGTTCTGAAGGTCCTGCATGTTTGGCCCACATATACAGATTGACAGCAGTTGCAAGTAAGTTGGTAGATGCCGGACTGGCTGTATTTGTCAGTGTTGGTGGTATTTCTTCCGAGTCTGCTCTGTATTGTGTTGTTGGTTCTGTATGCTATGTTGAGTCCTTGTTTCTTTAGTATATTACCCACCCTGTGTGTGACCTTGTTGTTGCAAGTCATTATGTGCCATTTGTTGCTTACTGCCTGCTGATTTGTTGTGTGATGTGTGTGTTTGATGGTTATGTGCTGTTTGTTTCTGTATTTTCTGGTTTATTTTGTCTACTCTCTTTGCGTCATATCCATTCTCCTTTGCAATTTGCTTTATCGTGTTCAGTTCTTGTGTGTAGTCATGCTTGTTTGTGGGTATTTTGTTCAGCCTGTGAAGTAAATATCTGAAGCTGGCTTGTTCGTGAGATATGGGGTGATTGGATTGGTTATGAATAATGGTGCTGGTGGGTGTGGGTTTTCTTTAGATTGTGAATTCATGTTTGTGGTTTCTCTTGTGTATAGTGAGATCTAAGAAATGAAGTTTTTCATCTGTTTGTGTTTCTATGGTGAATTGTATTTGTGGGTGGATGGAGTTTATCATGAAGTTCTTTTATGCGAGACAGTGGTTCATCTATTAAGCAAATTATGTCATCTATGTATCTGTACCAATATACACTCCTGGAAATGGAAAAAAGAACACATTGACACCGGTGTGTCAGACCCACCATACTTGATCCGGACACTGCGAGAGGGCTGTACAAGCAATGATCACACGCACGGCACAGCGGACACACCAGGAACCGCGGTGTTGACCGTCGAATGGCGCTAGCTGCGCAGCATTTGTGCACCGCCGCCGTCAGTGTCAGCCAGTTTGCCGTGGCATACGGAGCTCCATCGCAGTCTTTAACACTGGTAGCATGCCGCGACAGCGTGGACGTGAACCGTATGTGCAGTTGACGGACTTTGAGCGAGGGCGTATAGTGGGCATGCGGGAGGCCGGGTGGACGTACCGCCGAATTGCTCAATACGTGGGGCGTGAGGTCTCCACAGTACATCGATGTTGTCGCCAGTGGTCGGCGGAAGGTGCACGTGCCCGTCGACCTGGGACCGGACCGCAGCGACGCACGTATGCACGCCAAGACCGTAGGATCCTACGCAGTGCCGTAGGGGACCGCACCGCCACTTCCCAGCAAATTAGGGACACTGTTGCCCCTGGGGTATCGGCGAGGACCATTGGCAACCGTCTCCATGAAGCTGGGCTACGGTCCCGCACACCTTTAGGCCGTCTTCCGCTCACGCCCCAACATCGTGCAGCCCGCCTCCAGTGGTGTCGCGACAGGCGTGAATGGAGGGACGAATGGAGACGTGTCGTCTTCAGCGATGAGAGTCGCTTCTGCCTTGGTGCCAATGATGGTCGTATGCGTGTTTGGCGCCGTGCAGGTGAGCGCCCCAGTCAGGACTGCATACGACCTAGGCACACAGGGCCAACACCCGGCATCATGGTGTGGGGAGCGATCTCCTACACTGGCCGTACACCACTGGTGATCGTCGAGGGGACACTGAATAGTGCACGATACATCCAAACCGTCATCGAACCCATCGTTCTACCATTCCTAGACCGGCAAGGGAACTTGCTGTTCCAACAGGACAATGCACGTCCGCATGTATCCCGTGCCGCCCAACGTGCTCTAGAAGGTGTAAGTCAACTACCCTGGCCAGCGAGATCTCCGGATCTGTCCCCCATTGAGCATGTTTGGGACTGGATGAAGCGTCGTCTCACGCGGTCTGCACGTCCAGCACGAACGCTGGTCCAACTGAGGAGCCAGGTGGAAATGGCATGGCAAGCCGTTCCACAGGACTACATCCAGCATCTCTACGATCGTCTCCATGGGAGAATAGTAGCCTGCATTGCTGCGAAAGGTGGATATACACTGTACTAGTGCCGACATTGTGCATGCTCTGTTGCCTGTGTCTATGTGCCTGTGGGTCTGTCAGTGTGATCATGTGATGTATCTGACCCCAGGCATGTGTCAATAAAGTTTCCCCTTCCTGGGACAATGAATTCACGGTGTTCTTATTTCAATTTCCAGGAGTGTATTATTTTGTACTGTTTTGGTATTACTATTTTGTCAAAGATTTGTTTTTTCCATCTGACTGAGGACAATGTCAGGTAGGAGGCCACTGATTGGGGATCCCATGGGTAGTCCATCTTGTTGAGAGTAAAATCTGTCGTTGAATGTGAAGTAGTTTCGTTCTGTGATGAGCCTGAGTATGGATAATATTTCTTGTATGTTTGTTGCGGGTATGTTTCCTTGCAGTTGGAGGTTTCTTTCTATTATGTTGATGGTTTCTTCTGTTGGGGTGTGTTTGTGTACATTGAAATTATATCAAATGAAACCAATGTTGCTGTGTTTGGTATGTTTTCATTTCTTACTTTGTCTAAGACTTCTGTTGTCAGTGTATTTGTATATTGTCTGTAGCAGAGTGTGTTTGGTGAAGTGGTATTTTGTGGCTTTGGTGAAGTTTATTCAAACATATGGGTATTCTGGGTTTGTGAACTTAAGGCAATGATTTTAGGGTGGGGGCCTTGGGATTTTACTGTATCATTTTTTAATCTGTGTTTCTGTGAAAATTGTTTCTGTTTCTCAGGGTTTTCTGTAACTCACTTTGGTATCGGTTTGTTGGGTCACTGGTTAATTCTGTGATGTTGTTGCTTTGGATGAGTTCTAATATTTTGTGAATGTATTCCTGTTTGTTTATGACTATTATTGAATTACTTTTGTCAGATTTTGTGATGATGGCATTTTCTTGTGTTAATTTATTCTGTAGCATTCTGTAGGTTTTTTCTTCAGGAGTCCTAGTGTTTTCTTTTATGGTGGTTTCGTTCTCTTTGATTATGTTTCTTATTTCTTCAGCAATTAGTTCTCTTGTTAGGTTTGCATTGAATACACGTGTGTTTAGCCTTTCTTGTTGCTTTATGATGTTTTCAGTTGCTGTTATATTTTCTACTGTCCTGTGTTATGTTTGGGACTCTTTTCAAGTAGGCTGCTTTCTTGTTCAGATAATGTTATGTCCATTAGATTAATCACTGTTTTGTGAAAGGTGTGTTTGTTGTATTGGTGGTGGTATTGGTGGGTGTTTGTGTGATGTAACATTCTTGTGAGTTTCTTTTGTTGGATTGTCTGTTTCCTGCCTATTATGGTATCTGTGTATGCTCTAACCCTGTACATTAGTTCATTATGTGATTAGCTAGTTCTATATGCAATCTGTATAATTCAATATTCAGAGTCAGTTTTTGGAATACAGAGACCGGATTTCTTGCTTTATTCACATGATTTCTGCTTTACGTTTTGTCTGCTGTGCTGCTGGTGACATGTTGTTTACAGTTATTGTTATATAGTTAGGTACAATTTTATAAGCCAAACATAGTTTATTGAACTTAATGTTGAGTATGGTTTTATGAAATCTGATGGTTGTTCTGATATATGTTGAAGAGCTGCGATGGAAATACCTGGCTTGGTGTAGAAATAATCATCTTGTGGTGCAGTTCTTCTTGTGGTCTCCATGATTGCTAAGAAAATGGGATGTATCACAGCTGGAAACTTGGCGTGTCTCGATATGACGTAACTCACAGTTCTGAAATACGTGGTCGTCATTCACCCAGTAGTTCAGAATGATGGCAGTTAGCGACCCGGAACCAACTTCAGACAACATTTCAAACACTTGAGATAATTTCCTCTAATGTCACCCCGCCCCACACACATACACATACACACACGCACATAAACATGCGCGCGCACTGGGAGATTGGCATGTCGAACATTTAGTCGCGTGAGAGATTTTCTTTTGTTTAAAAAAGAGTGTCAACTAGCCACACTGTAATCCAACTGTGTTTCAGAATGAGAGCACTTGTCCACATCGAACACACGTTAAGAATAATTTCAAACCGTTCCCAAACTCCTCTCATACATGCGTAACGTAGGATATCACACGCGTTAACTCATTTATAAAGCAACCAGTCGTCGGGCGCTATTTCGTGTGTCGGCATTGCGTGTCCTGTAATCCACTTGCGAATCAGAACCCGTGACGTCATCCCGACATGGTTGTGGCGATGAAACGCAGCACTTGCGTTCATTTCAGTTTGTTGTTGTTGTGGTCTTCAGTCGTGAGACTGGTTTGATGCAGCTCTCCATGCTACTCTATCCTGTGCAAGCTTCATCTCCCACTACCTACTGCAGCCTACATACTTCTGAATCTGCTCAGTGTATTCATCTCTTGGTCTCCCTCTACGATTTTTACTCTCCACGCTGCCCACCAATACTAAATTTGTGATACCTCGATGCCTCAGAACATGTCCTACCAACCGATCCCTTCTTCTGGTCAAGTTGTACCACAAACTCCTTTTCTCCCCAAATCTATTCAATACCTCCTCATTAGTTATGTGATCTACCCATCTAATCTTCAGCATTCTTCTGTAGCACCACATTTCGAAAGCTTCTATTCTTGACTAAACTATGTATCGTCCACGTTTCATTTCCATACATGGCTACACTCCATACAAATACTTTCAGAAACGACTTCCTGGCATTTAAATCTATACTCGATGTTAACAAATTTCTTTTCTTCAGAAACGCTTTCCTCTCTACTTCGACATTCATCAGTTATTTTTCTCCCCAAATCGCAAAACTCCTTTACTACTTTGTCTCATTTCCTAATCTAATTCCCTCAGCATCACCCGACTTATTCGACTACATTCCATTATCCTCGTTTTGCTTTTGTTGATGTTAATCTTATATCCTCCTTTCAAGACACTGTCCATTCCATTCAACTGCTCTTCCAAGGCCTTTGCTGTCTCTGACAGATTTACTATGTCATCGGCGAACCTCAAAGATTTTGTTTATTCTCCATGGATTTTAATACCTACTCCGAATTTTCCTTTTGTTTCCTTTACTGCTTGCTCAATATACAGATTGAACAACATCGAGGAGAGGCTACAACCCTGTCTCACTCCGTTCCCAACCACTGATTCCCTTTCATGCCCCTCGACTATAAGAGCCATCTGATTTCTGTATAAATTGTAAATAGCCTTTCGCTCCCTGTATTTTACCCCTGCCACATTTAGAATTTGAGAGAGAGTATACCAGCCAACATTGTCAAAGACTTTCTCTAAGTCTACAAATGCTAGAAACGTAGGTTTGCCTTTTCTTAATCTAGCTTCTAAAATAAGTCATAAGGTCAGTATTGCCTCACGTGTTCCAACATTTCTACGGAATCCAAACTGATCTTCCCCGAGGTCGGCCTCTACCAGTTTTTCCATTCGTCTGTAAAGAATTCGCGTTAGTATTTTGCAGCTGTGACTTAAACCTGATAGTTCGGTAATTTTCACATCTGTTAACACCTGCTTTCTTTGGAATTGGAATTATTATATTCTTCTTGAAGTCTGACGGTATTTCGCCTGTCTCATACATCTTGCTCGCCAGATGGTAGAGTTTTGTCAAGACTGGCTCTCCCAAGGCCGTCAATAGTTCAAATTTAATGTTGTCTACTCCCGGGGCCTTGTTTCAACTTAGGTCTTTCAGTGCTCTGTCAAACTCTTCACGCAGTATTGTATCTCCCATTTCGTCTTCATCTACATTCTCTTCTATTTCCAGAATATTGTCCTTAAGTACGTATAGACCCTCTATACTCCTTCCACCTTCCTGCTTTCACCTCTTTGCTTAGAACTGGGTTTTCATCTGAGCTCTTGATGTTCATACAAGTGGTTTTCTTCTCTCCAAAGGTCTCTTTAACTGTCCTGTAGGCAGTATCTATCTTACCCCTCGTGAGATAAGCCTCTAAATCGTTACATTTGTCCTCTAGCCATCCCTGCTTAGCCATTTTGCACTTCCTGTCGATCTCATTTTTGAGACCTTTGTATTCCTTTTTGCCTGCTTCATTTACTGCATTTTATATTTTCTCCTTTCATCAATTAAATTCAATATTTCTTCTGTTACCCAAGGATTTCCACTAACCCTCGTCTTTTTACCTGCTTGGTCCTCTGATGCCTTCACTACTTCATCCCTGAGAGCTACCCATTCTTCTTGTACTGTATATCTTTCCCCCATTCCTGTCAATTGTTCCCTTATGCTCTCCCTGAAACTCTGTACAACGTCTGGTTTAGTCAGTTTATCCAGGTCCCATCTCCTTAAATTCCCACCTCTTTGCGGTTTCTTCAGTTTTTAATCTACTAGTTCATAACCAATAGCTTACGGTCAGAGTCCACATCTGCTCCTGGAAATGTCTTACAATTTAAAACATGGTTCCTAAGTCTCTGTCTTACCATTATATAATCTATCTGATACCTTCTAGTATCTCCAGGATTCTTCTATGTATACAACCTTCTTCATTTCGGTATTTTCACAGTTTTATGGAACTAACGCTGTGGTGAGCGAGAGACCTCCTGCGCTCCCCTGCACCTCGGTTAGACTGAGGCGAAGGCTGGATTAGCAGCGGGCGGATTCTCGAAGTGTTGTCGTGATGTTTTGCTTCGTGAAATCAAATATTGCATACTTCTCTTTTCATCTGTGACGTCACGTCTCCTGCTTTGAGATTAGCTGATGAAAGGGAAGCTATCAGACACAACACTTTTTTTGTACTACGCAACGCTGCAGTGCTTTGTTTGGCTGTTCTTGTGTTAAAATTTGCGTGAGAAGTCCATGGCGTGCTGACAAAGCAAAGCACAAGGGATCTCTCCGAAACGCCTCGAGTTCTGTGTGGCTTTTTGTGCAAAAAATTTGCCGCAGTCGTGCTTGGGCGTTAATAGCATCCTTTGTTACGAAAGAATGGACCACTGACGCTGTCACTTACAAACTTCTTTACTTGAGGTTCAAATGACACGATTAAAGAGTAGCGTAAATTTTCACGTCCAGTCTACAACGACGGTAGAATTTTGTCATTTCCAGTGCAATAACGGCAAGATTAGGCGTAGACTACTCTGTTATTAGTTTTCCTGAAGGGACTGCTCCCCACATCCATTAGTGGCAATATTCAGAACATGGTACCTCTACTTCAGCAAAATCACTTTCCTCCGGGTTTTGTGCGTAAAACGTGCTTGGTGGTGCGTAGAGCTGGCCGCATCTTCGTCGTAAGTAGTTACAGAGTACACAGCAGGCAGGCACCGCATTCTGCATATTTTCTTATCAATTTTTAAAGGACTGGAATGTGGAAGAGAGAGTCGGAAACACGTTCTCCACAGTTCTTCGACAACGGGATTGGGGATAATAGCAAACCACCTTCTCAGAATTTAGTACCTTGAGACTATAGGGATCAATAAAATCGTGCCTTACGCAGAAGGCATCTCTCCTGCAAAAACATACGGCAGTTTGTGACCTATGACACAACATTCATACGGTATTCTTAACTTATACTTTTCTTCGGTTTGTTGCAAAATACTGTGTTTCGCACAACGCCACCATCAGGTATCCCGTCATTGGTTCCAAAGCCTCCATAGTGAACTCGTAATTTGCGTTCACTGTTGCAAGCAGCACCATGTTGCAGTAGCCATTGTAGTTACCACTCTCCAGGAGGAGGGACGATTAATGCGCACGTGTTCGCCGTCGATATGATCAAGACATTTCGGAACTCTTTTGCATTGTAAATCCATCCATCCTGAGACGTTGGGAACTGTAACATGGAAAGGAAAAACACAGCTACATATAACGTCAACCTTTTTTTTTTAATTTACAACCTACCTCCATGTGTTCATTTATCAAAGCATAGAAAATTGCGGCACAAGTATCTGGCATAATTTTCGAGAGACCCAGTTGTGAAATAGCAACACTGTGCTGCAGATGACGGTATGTAGGGCCAGTAGCTAAGTACCTTAATGTTGGCGCTGATTTCTCATGCGGTGCCGCAGCTCTCCCCATCTGTGTCTCCCGTCTTTGTAGTAAAGGGCTCACGAAGGGAGAGCAAGTGCTGGTAAGTTTCTCCATCCATTCTTAGGTAATTGTCGAAATCACCACACTCTAAAACTGGCAACATTACTAGGTGAGAGACTCTCCTCTCTTCTTTGCAGCCATTTCTTCGTCGAAAATGTTGGTGTCCTCCTCCTCTTCTTGCTCAAGCAGCCGTATAGTTTCAGAACCGGAAGTGCGCACAGCGACAGCCAAACGACGTCGTCGTCCACCCTGTCCCGCCCCACGCAGCAGACTGACAGTCGGTGCGCGAGCAGCCGCGGTCGAGCGGTTCTGCCACCGAAAATCCGCGCGTTTTCTGCCGGGAGAAAGTGTCCTGTGGAACAGCGCTTCGTACGAACAATTTACCCGCGGCGGGAAATGCGCGCGCTCCCGCCTACGCCCTGACAGCTTCCCCTGCCGGCAAACCGCGCATTTTCCCCCGCGGTAAAACGCCGTGTCGCATAGCGCCGACGGGGAAACTGCCCGGGACGCTGAGCGCAGTGACGAGGGCGGGAGGGAGGGAGTGGGAGCCGCTCCACGCCCTCAGGAGTGGAGGGACGGCAGTCGGGCTGGCAGAGGCCGAACCACGCAGTGGGGTGGCGAGTGCCAGTTTGTTCAGCCCTTCCACGCGAATTGCGCTGCTGAACTCACGGATAGTAATATTCCCGTGTCACGACAGGGTGGCGAGCGAGAATGTTACCGGATCGCTGCTGAATGGCTGTTTCTGAGACACTCGCCATTGGCCAATCTCTATTCTCAGAGTGCGTGTGTCCGTGACGTCCACAAATGCGCTAATACTTTCAGTTGATTTTGATTCATATATTCTGCTAGGAAAACATTATCTCATTCTCTTCTTCAGTAGCGTTCGTATATAAGCAACTTACTTTCTGGAGTTCAGGTTTAAGAGTGCCGGTGGCGGCTGCTCCACACGTGGTACAGGGCGGCGCAAGGCGCACACAGACTGTTTCTGCAGCGTCGTGGCGTGTCCCCAGTCCAGACCAAATGCTGCCGAAGCTGCCGACACAGGCTGCTTGTAACACTGCAACCGGTTGTACGTAGCGTGTGCAATCAGATACCAAATTTGTTATATTACGTACTATGCCCCAAAAGAGCAAATAGTCCTGTCCCGGAAAAGCCACGTATAACACTTCCGTCAAATACAGCTACTGTTATGGTATAACCTCAAAACTGGAGGCAGTTCGTATAATGAAATTATTTTTATTCAAGCAATTATAGTATAAAGAAGCAGAGCAGTGTTACCCTCTGACAGGAATTTTGTTATGTTGACCGTGTTGTACCTTACGGAGGTGGTTTATCGGAAGTGAAACACAAAATTACGTAAATATTTAAACAGTAACAAACAATATCTTACCGATCTACACTGTTCAAAGAATAAAGAAAACGGTCGCCAGCCTAATTAAGCAAGAGAATGATTGACATTCTTGTTCAACAAAACAGGTATGAGTAACTGTAACGGACCAACACAACCTATACTTTGCCACACGCGAGTGCAATGAACTCTGGCACCTGAATACATCATGTTCACGTTAAGGTTGGAGCTACCAAATCAGAACAAACTATTTGCCTAAATATAACAGATAACAAAACACACTATTACCTTGAAGACTTAGTGCTCTCAATATCGTTACTACTAATATTCACTGTAGAATCGTAAATTGGACATAGGTTTAATATTACTTTTCAAACAAATTCCTGACATGAAATATGGATATGGTCCACAGCAAATTTAGTTACTGTGCATAGATTAAGTCTTTCGCTACTAAGCACCTTTCTACTTAAAATGAAAATTAAATGGAATTAACTAACAGATTACTCCTCACTATCTTTTGAATAAAGAAATTATTGTTTTCATAGATAGTGGTCTTTCTATGAATCGTTATCTAGCATGAGCACAATAGACAAACTGTTGCTCCTGTTACACCATTAAAGGTCACTTTTAATACACAAGAGGAACCCAGTATTGTACAGAATTTCACTTGAATAGCAAGAATAGTAGAAACTACTTTGAGTGGAGAGGGTCCCTTAATCATGACCACTGTAGCAAAGCATACTAAACACAATTTCAATACACTAAAGAAACAAGGCCTTAACAAGTATGAACATGTAACCTCCAATGGTATTAGTTCTCAACTCTTACTGCAGTAGAACACAACTCGATGTGGTTATAAGACAATAGCTCGCCTTTGGTTGATTTTCAACAGACTGCACTGTCATCATTTACTAAGCAAACTTCATAAGCCTCAGTTTTGAGGACTTTAGAAGTTGGCAATAAAATTTTAATAAGTAGTTTTAATAGAGAAATTACTTTCAGCAAGCATTATTTACTATTTTACTCAGTTCTGCTAAAACACTGAGCTTTAATGTTCTTTCAATAAAGACACTCCGTAATCACTTTAGCATGGGAAGGACCCTAAGAGGTTGTGACTACGGATAAAAAAATCAAGGTAGGTATAAGAGTTCGAGTATAAGTTACCTTGTATTTGCCCACACTAAAACATCCAATGAGCTGATCCTTCACCATACACTTCTACTATTCCTTGGTTCCTTTTCAGTGGCTGCGCAATGTGGTGGCGATTGCATGTAGGTAGGTGGATTTGCAGGTAGAACTGCTGGACTCTGTCATTTCTTGGTGGAGATGATAGATATCAATTCAAAAATAGTTCCAGCTCTTTATCCATCCATCCGAGGCATTGGAAAGCGCCACGGAAAGCCTCTCTCGGTACCAGCACAACACACAACTTTTACATGAGCAGTTGACAGTTTGGTAGCTCGCCCCGACTGACTCTTGGTTCCACCTTTCTGTCCATGCCCACCACGTTTAGCGCGTGCTACAAAGTTCCGTTCCCGAGGGGAACCACAACACCTTTTACATATGAAATAACTTAAGAATCCTAAGTGAAGGTCAGCAGTTTACATAACAGCAAACAAACGTTTAAAAAAACAGAACATTAGCATATATTGGCATTTCTACAGAAAATTATTTAAACAAAATTACAATTATGTACCTTAAGTTTCGTCTCCCTCCGAATGAGACAAAGAATGTAAGTGATAGATACACTACATTGCATAGAATCAAACCATGACATCAGAGTTTTTACAAAGAAAGGACTATACAATTTTGTCATCGATTCAATCAAACATCATTTACAGAAACTCAACGATCTGACATTAAATAAAACAAAAGGCAAAATGAATCAGTACAGCATTAGAGCTATGGTGTTACATGCTGCATATCGGCGGGCACATTTGTCTGTACGACATGCAGCCCGTCTTGTTCTCTCTAGTGTGTTAACTTTATTCACAAAAACGTGATACCTCTTTTCGGTAGTTATATGCAGACATCAGTTTAAATACGTACAAGCAGAGACGAATTTCAAAATTATCGACATATGCTGTGTTTTACCTATAAGGAATACGCCGTTTTCACATCGTTTAAGTGACATCAGAAGACATCAATGTGTACGACACCGTCCTGCTAGCGTCATTTACGAGTGCAGTTTGCTACTGAGCTCGGAATGGAAATGAAAGAAAATTACAGGTTGCCTTAGAAACGTCCTTCTGTGCAAGAAATGAGAGTTGAAACTACCGCTCGCGAAGCAGACAGCGTAATTTCGAAGTAGAGACAAATCGTTATCAAAGTATAAGTGGGCCACGTCACAGACGTATCCGCTTGTTCGCGCCCTGACAAGACTGCTGTGGGAAATCTTAACCCAATAGTCTCCGTCAATGCACGATAGTTCCAACTGCATATTCCAGTGTATTCAACTAGATCCTTAATCGAGCTACAGTAACGCCTAGATATTCTGAAACAAATAGAACTCGATGGTTACAATGGCTGTGTCAATACCATCTCTGTATCACATTACACTGCCCTTGGGAGATGCATACACTCTCTCTCGTCTCACGATTACAGCTGCGTAAATAAAGCGAAATGGATTCGCATTTCACGAATCTGTATTTACGTGAGCCGTTTGTGGCACATGGAAGTTTGTGCGGGATTTGGGTTCGAGTCCCGCTCCGGCAAAACGTTTCATGTTTCGCAAATAGCGGACGTCAATTCGGATTCGCGAAATGGGAATAAATTTCACAATAAATGTAAAACTCTTTCCAAGCTAGATGAACCACAGATCGGTGGTAACGTTTCTACTGAGGTTATGTTTCTCACACGCAGACAGATTGTCTATCGGAAAAACATCACAAATTGCAATTTTGTAAGTTTTTTTAGTGTGTCAGATGTGACGCTTGCATATCTTCCGTATAAAGGAGGTAACAGAATGAACCGTGAACGCTGCGGGGTTGCGTATACTGTTGTAAAACTTGCTGACATTTTAATTTTGTGACGCGCGACAGATGAAGCTTGCGTATCTGGACATGTTTAAAGTTGTGTCGTAAGGCGTGGGCGGCTAGCTCAGCTGGCAAGAGTGAAGCTTCCGCGCTGGAAGCCTCTTTTGGAGCACAAACGACACAACAGCCAGAATACTCGAGTGTCGCTGGCGTCCTGTTGACAGACAGGCGCGGAAGTAAACACTGTGTCCGCAAGCCTGGACACTGGGGAGACACACAGAACAGCCGCCGGGAGAGAGCGGTCTGCCGCCAGGGAGCGGCCGTCCGCCGGTGGAGACCTCTGCGCCCGCTGCGGCCAGCCCGGGCTGCACAGAGGCCGGGACTTCCCCGAGCAGCTGACGCAATGCGGCCACACCCGCGGAAAACTACTGGCTGCAGTTGGGCGGGGGGGGGGGGGGGGGAGCGGGGGAAGGGGAATGTGCGGCAGAGAAGGCGGCGCGCCGGCAGAGCACAGAAAGGCCCTGGTGCTGAAAGTATCATCCACCAGACACCGTAAAGCGGCTGGAAGTAGGTTACTTTCTCCTTTTGGATCACACCCCAGCTCTGCCGTGGGATTAGAATTTTCTCAGGTACTTGGCAAAGTGAGTTATGACATGGAAGTTGTATGCTCTGGATTTTCCGCAATTTTGTGATTAAACTGCCCTTAATCTACTCACTCGGCTCGTACTGCTTCAGAGAGCAATTTCCAATTATTTTACACCTTGTCCATAATTCCTTCACGTCCATCGTATCGAAATTAAATGATGCCTATTCATTGCCTTAAGATACTAATACCTGCTTATCTACTATATCCATCATACATATTCTCCTAGGCTTCGTGAAGCATGTATTAGCTTCAGTAAGCATCGTCCCTACGTTGAAATAGAGATCATCAATTCCTGTCCATACAGTTGCAATATCTATAAAGTCAGGTCACTTTGTAGTTTAATCGTCCAAAACATTCCCAGTGTGTGTGGGTTCCCGAAATAGCGTCTCAAGACAGTTCTCAGAAAAAGCGCAGTAGCACTTCCTCTTGCGATTCCACTTGGTTTTCTATCACATGGTCGCATCTTTCGATATCTGCTAATTTGACGTTTGTGCGATTATTAAAGGCGGAACAACGGACTAATATTCGTCAGTGAAACAGTTTTGGAAAAGGACGTTTAGTATTTTGGGCTTTTCTCTGTAATCCAAGTTTTTGAGGTTTTCTGAGGAATTGGATGAGGAGTTAAACGTAATGGACAGTGTCGTGGAAGGAAGATACAAGATCAACAACAAAAGCGATACAATGTAGCCAGATCATATTAGGCGATCCTGAGGAAATTAGATTAGGAAAAGAGACGCTAAAAGTAGTAGGTGACCTTTCCTAGTTATGCTTAACTGATGGTAGACAGAGTAGAGAAGATATAAAATGCACACTGGTAAGGGCGAGAAAAGCGTTTCCGAAGAAGAGAAATGTTTAAAATTCGAATATAAATTTAAATATTAAGAAGTCTTTCCTGACAGTATTAGTGGTAGCCTTTTCTGGAAGTGAAATGTCGACGATCAAAAGTTCAGACAGGAAAGGAACAAAGGTTTTAGATTGCAGTGCTACAGAAGAATGCACAAGAATTGATCTGTAGATCACGTAAGTAATGAGATACTGAATAGAATTGCCGCGCAAAGAAATTTGTGACACAACCTGACTAGAAGAAGGCATCAGTTGACAGGACACATTCTCAGACAGCAAGGGATCCCCAATTTAGTAGTGGAGGGAAGTGTAAAACAGGGGGGTTGGGGTGGACAGATGGTTTCGACCTATTTATTCACTTAAAGTGGGACTAAAGCTTCCTGGTACCAGTACATCCTGTCAAGTTGGTAGACAGGATTTGACTTCTAAATTCGTTGAATGCTGCACATAAGGCTCTCCTTACTCTAATTTAGTTCTGCTGTGGGGTTTTGGCCGCGCGTAGTTTTGCAGTGGAGCTGTGTTTGCCTCACCACTCTGGCCGGCGCACCCGTGCCGGAAGCGTGTCGCACAGTGCTGCCGAACTCTGCCCACTGGAGCTCAAGACAGCCGCTGGTGATATTTTCATGCTGACCCCCCACATAACCTGCCGGCCTCTGTATGCGTATTTACAGCCGTCCTGAGTGATGCTGAAGGGTACAGTTACCAGTTTGATCTCTTGCTTCAGACGTTGTTGTGGAACATAACAGTGCAGTGATACTTTAGAGGTGATTAATCTTCTACTTGTTGAACATTCTACTTTGGTAAAGTAATTAGTCAGCATCAAGCCACGTCCGATGAACCCCGTACAACCACTCACACGAAGAAACATACGTAGCTAAAGACGGGAAAGTCGCACGGGTCACACCAATACTCAAGAAAGGAAATGGGAGTAATGCGATGAAAGACAGCCTCACATCACTGGAATCATTCTGCAGAATAATTTTGAAAATGAGTTACCTCAAAGAAAGCGATTTGTTCAGAATAAATTTCTTGTAAAGCACAACTAGCTCTTTTTTTCACACCAAATAATGAGCGTTGTCGACAGAGGATCTCAAATCTATTCCATATTTATGAATTTCGAGAAGGCTCATGACAGCGGGCCTCACATGCAACTTGTAATCGAACTGCGTGTCGCCGGCCGCTGTGGCCGATCGGTTCTAGGCACTTCAGTCCGGAACCGCGTTGCTGCTACGGTCGCAGGTTCGAATCCTGCATCGGGCACGGATGTGTGTGATGGCCTTAGGTTAGTTAGGTTTAAGTAGTTCTAAGTCTAGGGCACTGATGACCTCCGATGTTAAGTCCCATAGTGCTTAGAGGCATTTGAACCATTTGAAACGGCGTGTCCAGGGAGTGCCTTCCCAGTTGTGCGACTGGATTCGTCATTTCCTCGCAGAAAGGTCGCAGTTCGTAGCCATTCGAGGAAAGTCATCGAGTAAAACAGAAGGTGCATCTATGGTGCTCCGAGGAAGTGTTGAAGGCCCTCTGCCGTTCCTGACGTACGTAATTGCTTTACTAGATAATGTGAGCAGCCATTTTAGACTGTATAAAATGACATTTACCGTCTGGTAAGGTCAGCAGATCATCGAAACCAAATGCAAAATGATTTGGAGACGGTAACTTGTTTGTACGAATACTGGCAACTGATCCTACATAATGACGTGTTAAGCTTTATGCAAAACCGACTGAAATTACAATTACGGACAACTTAAATTGGAAAGAACACATAGAAAACGTTGTTGTGAAGGCGAACCAAAGAGCGCATTTTATTGGCAGAACACTTAGATACAATAGAGCTACTGGAGAGACGGCCGACACCACGCTACTAAATTTGGTGATCCCTTGACGTCTCTTCCTTCGGAATGTTTGCTGTGGAGAAGGGATGCTTACCAGATGCGATTGACTGAGAACATCGAAAAAGTCCAAAGAAGGACAGTTAGTTTTGTTTTATTACTAAGTAGGGGAGAAAGTGCCACGGATATGACACGCGAGTTGCGATGACAATAAGTGAAAGACCATTTCGTCGGGGCGAGATCTTTTCACGAAATTTCAGTCACCAGTTTTGCCCTGCTAATACCAGAATATTTCGCTGCATAGAGTGAAATGACCATTGCAATAAAACAAGAGAATTGAAGTTGTCGTGGAACGTCTTGAAGTGTGCATTTTTCTCGCGCGCTCGTGGGAAAGTATAACGGGAAAGAATTAGTCGCAGGGTAATTCGATCAACCTTCTGCCAGGCTCTTAAGAGTGAATCGCGCCGTAATCGTTTCTTTTTTTGTCATCAGTCTACTGACTGGCTTGATGCGGCCCGCCCTCTTCATCTCAGAGTAGCACTTGCAACCTACGTCCTCAATTATTTGCTTGACGTAGTCCAATCTCTGTCTTCCTCTACAGTTTTTGCCCTCTACAGCTCCCTCTAGTACCATGGAAGTAATTCCCTCATGTCTTAGCAGATGTCCTATCATCCTGTCCCTTTCCTTATCAGTGTTTTCCACATATTCCTTTCCTCTCCGATTCTGCGTAGAACCTCCTCATTCCTTACCTTATCAGTCCACCTAATTTTCAACATTCGTCTATAGCACCACATCTCAAATGCTTCGATTCTCTTCTGTTCCGGTTTTCCCACAGTCCGTTTCACCACAATGCTGTACTCCAGACGTACATCCTCAGAAATTTCTTCCTCAAGTTAAGGCCGGTATTTGATATTAGTAGACTTCTCTTGGCCAGAAATGCCTTTTGTGCCATAGCGAGTCTGCTTTTGATGTACTCTTTGCTCCGTCCGTCATTGGTTATTTTACTGCATAGGTAGCAGAATTCCTTAACGTCATTGACTTCGTGACCATCAATCCTGATAAGTTTCTCGCTGTTCTCATTTCTACTACTTCTCATTACCTTCGTCTTTCTCCGATTTACTCTCAAACCATACTGTGTACTCATTAGACTGTTCATTCCGTTCAGCAGATCATTTAATTCTTCTTCACTTTCACTCAGGATAGCAATGTCATCAGCGAATCGTATCATTGATATCCTTTCACCTTGTATTTTAATTCCACTCCTGAACCTTTCTTTTATTTCCATCATTGCTTCCTCGATGTACAGATTGATGAGTAGGGGCGAAAGGCTACAGCCTTGTCTTACACACTTCCTAATACGAGCACTTAGTTCTTGATCGTCCACTCTTATTATTCCCTCTTGGTTGTTGTACATATTGTATATGCCCCGTCTCTCCCTATAGCTTACCCCTACTTTTTTCAGAATCTCGAACAGCTTGCACCATTTTATATTGTCGAACGCTTTTTCCAGGTCGACAAATCCTATGAACGTGTCTTGATTTTTCTTTAGCCTTGCTTCAATTATTAGCCGTAACGTCAGAATTGCCTCTCTCGCCCCTTTACTTTTCCTAAAGCCGAACTGATCGTCACCTAGCGCATTCTCAATTTTCTTTTCCATTCTTCTGTATATTATTCTTGTAAACAGCTTCGATGCATGAGCTGTTAAGCTGATTGTGCGATAATTCTCGCACTTGTCAGCTTTTGCCGTCTTCGGAATTGTGTGGATGATGCTTTTCCGAAAGTCAGATGGTATATCGCCAGACTCAATATCCTACACACCAACGTGAATAGTCGTTTTGTTGCCACTTCCCCCAATTATTTCAGAAATTCTGATGGAATGTTATCTATCCCTTCTGCCTTATTTGACCGTAAGTCCTCCAAAGCTCTTTTAAATTCCGATTCTAATACCGGATCCCCTATCTCTTCTAAATCGACTCCTCTTTCTTCTTCTATCACATCAGACAAATCTTCACCCTCATAGAGGCTTTCAATGTATTCTTTCCACCTATCTGCTCTCTCCTCTGCATTTAACAGTGGAATTCCCGTTCCACTCTTAATGTTACCACAGTTGCTTTTTTTAATGTCACCAAAGGTTGTTTTGGCTTTCCTGTATGCTGAGTCTGTCCTTCTGACAATCATATCTTTTTCGATGTCTTCACATTTTTCCTGCAGCCATTTCGTCTTAGCTTCCCTGCACTTCCTATTTATTTCATTCCTCAGCAACTTGTATTCTGTATTCCTGATTTTCCCGGAACATGTTTGTACTTCCTCCTTTCATCAATCAACTGAAGTATTTCTTCTGTTACCCATGGTTTCTTCGCAGCTACCTTCTTTGTACCAATGTTTCCCTTCTCAAATTTTGTGATGGCCCTTTTTAGAGATGTCCATTCCTCTTCAACTGTACTGTCTACTGTGCTATTCCTTATTGCTGTATCTATAGCGTTAGAGAACTTCAAACGTATCTCGTCATTCCTTAGTACTTCCGTATCCCACTTCTTTGCGTATTGATTCTTCCTGACTAATGTCTTGAACTTCAGCCTACTCTTCATCACTACTATATTGTGATCTGAGTCTATATCTGCGCCTGGGTGCGCTTTACAATCCAGTATCTGATTTCGGAATCTCTGTGTGACCATGATGTAATCTAATTGAAATCTTCCCGTATCTCCCGGTCTTTTCCGAGTATACCCCCTCCTCTTGTGATTCTTGAACAGGGTATTCGCTATTACTAGCTGAAACTTGTTACAGAACTCAATTAGTCTTTCTCCTCTTTCATTCCTTGTGCCAAGCCCATATTCTCCTGTAACCTTTTCTTCTACTCCTTCCCCTACAACTGCATTCCAGTCGCCCATGACTATTAGATTTTCGTCCCCCTTTACATACTGCATTACCCTTTCAATATCCTCATACACTTTCTCTATCTGTTCATCTTCAGCTTGCGACGTCGGCATGTATACCTGAGCTGTCGTTGTCGGTGTTGGTCTGCTGTCGGTTATGATTAGAACAACCAGGTCACTGAACTGTTCACAGTAACACACCCTCTGCCCTACCTTCCTATTCATAACGAATCCTACACCTGTTATACCATTTTCTGCTGCTGTTGATATTACCCGATACTCAGCTGACCAGAAATCCTTGTCTTCCTTCCACTGACCCCTACTACATCTAGATTGAGCCTTTGCATTTCTCTTTTCACATTTTCTAGTTTCCCTACCACGTTCAAGCTTCTGACATTCCACGCCCCGACTCGTAGAACGTTATCCTTTCGTTGATTATTCAATCTTTTTCTCATGGTAACCTCCCCCTTGGCAGTCCCCTCCCGGAGATCCGAATGGGGGACTATTCCGGAATCTTTTGCCAATGGAGAGACCATCATGACACTTCTTCAATTACAGGCCACATGTCCTGTGGATACACGTTACGTGTCTTTAATGCAGTGGTTTCCATTGCCTTCTGCATCCTCATGTCGTTGATCATTGCTGATTCTTCCGCCTTTAGGGGCAGTTTCCCACCCCTAGGACAAGGGAGTGCCCTGAACCTCTATCCGCTCCTCCGCCCTCTTTGACAAGGCTGTTGGCAGAATGAGGCTGACATCTTATGCCGGAAGTCTTCGGCTGCCAATGCTGATTATTTATCAAAATTTAGGCAGTGGCGGGGATCGAACCCGGGGTCGAAGACGTTTTGATTATGAATCAAGGACGATACCCCTAGACCACGGGTATGATCATGTACACGGTGAAAATGTTGTGTGGCATAAATTTTGTGAATGATTCGTCTGGAAAACTTTGTTGCATATTGCATGGTGAAATGTAAGTTCTCGATGCGAAATTGGACGAGAAGCGTATCTATATTTTAGGGGTATCTTCGATGTACATCACTTTCGGAAGTAAGAAGTCTTATCTGTCGTACTTTATCTGTCGTGTCAGAATTAATTGGGGTGAAAGTCTGTCTACTTGATATGAGAATAAGGAGCTGATTTTTTTATCTTTTTATGAATCAAATTTTTATTTGAGGTTTATTATCTTTGTAGCAGTTTATCGTCGGCCGAGAACGAGTGGCAGCAAAGCTAAACACTCGAACGAACAACGATAGTGAATAATAATGAAACATGCAAAAATAATTCCCAGGCCCGTCCTGTGTGGCCGCGGTCCAGCAGATACCGCCACGTTCTTACACACCACGGCGGGGCGCGGATTTCTGAGCAGGAAAGCAATTGCTAGGAGAGAACCCACGACCGCTTACGTCGGTTCAGTAGTCAGGACTCTGTAGAGGACACGCAGTCAGATACTGTCTCAACACGAGCAGAGGTCACTGGGAAGGTCTTGAAAAAAGTGTAGTAATTGGTGTGGTAGGGTCTGTTCTCACAGTATGAGATGCAATACCCACTCTTTACATGACGAATAGTACAGTCTTTCCAGCTGATGCAAAAGTTTATGAACGTGGCTTTTCTGGAACGAAATTTTTCAGACAGGAGTATAGAAAACTACTATGACCTCAACAGTTTTGTGCGGTGGTCCACAGTGTTGGCCTTACACTGAAGCGGCGGAAATTAAACTTGGTATTTGACCCTAAAGTAACTGCAGCTTACGGGGATGACGTTTTGGTGTTCGGTTATTTTGCGCCGTTGTATTGTAAGAAATTGCGCAGGTATATAGAGTGTTCGGTGGCCTTTTTTGCTTTGGACGTAAGTTTCAATACAAAGTGAGCAAATGTGGCACCAAAACGCCGATAGTATGAAACCGGATACGACGACTGCTCAGTGTGTTCTGCCTCAGCCAATCACAGCACAGATGACACCCTCTTATTACGAACTGTTAAAAATTACTACCGCTTACTGCAAAAACTGCTGCTGCAAAATAAACATTTCGACCGTCGTACTTTGCGCAGTACATAGGAGCAGACAGAAAATTTTAAGCTCTTGCATGGACACCAGGGCAGCAGGCAGTCAACTGAAACGGTATAAGATGAATGGCCAGATCATGCGAATTAATTACGTTATGTACTTGTGACCTATGAGCTTCTCGGTTAAGACTGAAATCAAAATAACTACGGAAAATACAGGCGATGACGTAGGGAGAAGCGAGCGACGGAGTTGTTTATTCGTTAGGCAGCGTTCTGTCGCAGTAAGCGTTGCGTGTGCTCGCTTCTCGGAGAAGGGAATGAAACGCTGCCACGAAGCGCCAAGGTCGTGGCGTTGCTGGCGGCGGAGGGGTCACGTGACCTGAGAGCCGCTGCCCCGGCCCGGCCCGCCGGCTGTGGGGCAGCGAGGCGGCGCTCAGTCGCTTTCCTACGGGAGGGCGGGTGAATGTGCGTGTGGGCGCAGCAGCAGGTGGGGACGACGCGCAATCGCCCCGTGCTGTCTGAAGTGTGCGAGATTTGTTTGCAAAAAATGTTGCAACTATTGCCGGTACTAATAGTTGAATTCAGTATAAAGAGCCGCAAAGTACAGACAGCTGTTACAATTGACTGCATGTACTCAGTTTAATCTCAAAACAAACAAATTTTTTCGTTGTAGTGATCTGAAAAGGCAGCAACATGCATTTCACATCTCATTTAGGTGCAATAAACTCAGCTTGCTACTAAGTGACAGAATAGAAATGAAAGAAAATTACTTGTTCCCTCAGACACGGCCTCTCGCGAAACAAATTTTATTGCACGCAACTTCCTGGCAGATTAAAACTGTGTGCCGGGCCGAGAGTCGAGAACTCGGGTCATTTGCCTTTCGCGGGCAAGTGCTCTGCTGCGGAAGTAGAGCTATGAGCAGATGTTTTTTGAGTTGTGCTTCGGTAGCTCAGGTAAGCCGGCACGGTAGCTCAGCGTGTTCGGTCAGAGAGTTGTTTGGCCTCTGTAATAAAAAAACTGAGTCCAAGGATCAAGAAACGAACCATACCGGATGTGATGTGACGTCCGCAACGACCAAACACAACGATCAACAACGAACAAAACGCAAAAAAAAGTGGTAGAGCACTTGCTCGCGAGAGGGAAAGGTCGGGAGTTCGAGCCTCGGTCGGGCACCCAGTTTTAATCTTCCAAGAAGTTCAGTATCAGTGCACACTGTGGAATTTCACTCTGGAAATTTTATTCCATGTTTAGAAGTGAAACTGTGACTGAAAGTACTCTGGTGAAGTAAGTAGGATACTTCGGACTCCGTCTTGACTAAATAAAATTCGTTTATATCGACAAGCCTACATCAAACTACAAATGGCCCACGTCGTCTGTACAAGCCTCTTACAAATAGTTACGTAGATGAACCCATTTCGTTAAATAAGGCTCCTCAAACGACTTCTGAAGGCAACAAAAATTTTATTCTCAGTATTTCACTCTGTTATCCGCGTAAACTGCTCGCTAAGAGGTCCAAACTTGTGTTTAAAGCCCTCTTACAGCGAGACAAGTATTACGCTGAACGAGACAGATACGGAGATTGCCATCGCATCTCGTGGAGCCCAAACAACCCACGATACGTTCGTCCATTGTCTGGGAATGACAGCACTTGGGAACTTGCAACAAAGTTTCAACATTATCTCAAACCTTGTCAAAAGTTTCTCTCGCTTCCATGCATAACGTCAAATATTCGAGACAGTGGCGCATTTGTAAAGTAATAGATTACACGTGTAGTATAAGTGCGAGTTGTAGTCTTGACAGAATCGGGCGTGGCGTGGGGTTTATACTGGATGTGACTTGTGAGACCTCTGCACTGTACCTCATGCCGCTGTAGGACTTTCAGCAAACTTTAACACCTAAGTCTGTATGTACGTGCCGGCAAGCCGCGTGGCAGTGTGTGGCAGAGGGTACCACTGACTGCTCCCTTCCGCCTTGGCTGTGCCGCTCGCGAGTGGTACGTGGCTGGCGTCATCGTCGGTAAGCCCGTGTGTAGGCTGCAGTTTCTAGAATTTTCTCGTCGCGCTCATTTCGCCGCAGGCCTGAAAGCGTCGAGGAGACACGCTTGCACTGCGGCACTGCAGCACTGCGGTTTGTCGGCAGGAAGCGGGCGTCCGCGCGGTGGGTGCAGATAAGTGCGTGTCGCCAGTCCAGGGTCGGCAGCGGCGGGAGGTGACGTCACGCGGCCACGCTGGCGATAGTCGGCGGGGGTGGGCGGGAAGCCAGCGAGGCGCAGAGTAGAATGGCCTCGGTGCACGAAATACCCTCCACCACACACCGTAAAGTGGCCTTAGGTTTGAAAATGCAGGTGGTAGCTCATTCCTGCTACATTATGCATCGCAATATTAGTTTTTAGTACTTCATGTTTAGATTTGATTGCTACGGCTAAGGGGCGATGTAACGAATTAACAGTTATGCAGATGAGAGTATACCGGTACATTCGTAACAGGAAACACTGGAACCACTTAAAATTTACCGTTTACGGGTGGAACAACAGTTTCCTTCAGATCGTATAAATAATGTAATTGTTGACATGCTGGCGTACTTTGACAACACAAATTGTACGGTTTTGTGGTGAATGTGGTTCGTCGATTGGCGGTCAGCGTCCTCCTTCCTGTTCCACGCTTCTGCAGTGCGTTCCTGCCGCCACCGAGTTCACGGCACTCCCACCAGAGCCCCGCTGGTGCCAGCCCGCCCGTTGCTGAGGAAGGGCCGTCTTTAGGCCTAGGCGCGACACGACGCTACAGCGCGACGCGCACGAATCACGCGTGGCGCGCGTGTCCAACGCATGTCGAGACGCGTGCACGTGTTTTGCACGCGCCGGCTGACGGCGCTCCACGCTGCCAGAAACGAAGCGCGCGCACACTGTACTCTTTCTCAAACGATTTTGCAGAAACTACTCAGTAAAAATATTTCATTTTTTACTTGCTTGTAGCGTTATATGGCAGCTTCGTGGCCAAGTGCCCATCATCTCGCTAATGGTCATACTTCTTGCGATATACACATTATAGTTAGACGCTACGCAAACTTCGAAAAGCCTGCAATGAAAAATAAGGGTCGCTACGATTTTGCGTTTGGTTACACCATATGTTGTTGCGTTTGAAATTTAGCCAACGTGTTGAATTTTTGTTTAGACTTGGGAGGAGGTATCTATCTGCCTCCAATCTCGATTAAACGGATCCTACGTAGCGCGCTCACTTCCGATCTCACGCCCGCGAGAATGAAATACTCGCAACATCTCTCGTATCTCCTAAACCGCTTGAGACATCGAAACGAAAGATTGGCGAATGATAGCACACAAGGAGAGTATTTTGCTAATTCGTAAACACAGGGAACTTTATCTTTGGCGATATATCAGTACTTATACTTCCCTTCTTATTTTTTTGACTCCATTGGTACTAATTTCTTGAGTTATCGACAGCTAGCGAAACAAGATTTTGCTAGTTGTTGTTGTTGTTGTTGTTGTGGTGGTGGTGGTGGTGGTGGTGGTGGTGGTGGTGGTGGTCTTCAGTCCTGAGACGGGTTTGATGCAGCTCTCCATGCTACTCTATCCTGTGCAAGCTTCTTCATCTCCCAGTACCTACTGCAGCCTACATCCTTCTGAATCTGCTTACTGTATTCATCTCTTGGTCTCCCTCTACGATTTTTACCCTCCACACTGCCCTCCAATACTAAATTGGGTGTGATGACTGGGTGTTGTGTGATGTCCTTAGGTTAGTTAGGTTTAAGTAGTTCTAAGTTCTAGGGGACTGATGACCATAGATGTTAAGTCCCATAGTGCTCAGAGCCATTTGAACCATACTAAATTGGTGATCCCTCGATGTCTCAGAACATGCCCTACCAACCGGTCCCTTCTTCTAATCAAGTTGTACCACAAACTCCTCTTCTCCCCAATCCTATTCAGCACCTCCTCATTAGTCATGTGATCTACCCATCTAATCTTCACCATTTTTCTGTAGCACCACATTTCGAAAGCTTCTATTCTCTTCTTGTCTAAACTATTTATCATCCATGTTTCACTCCCATACATGGCTACACTCCATACAAATACTTTGAGAAACAACTTCGTGACACTTAAAACTATACTCGATGTTAAGAAATTTCTCTTCTTCAGAAACGCTTTCCTTGCCATTGCCAGTCTACATTTTATATCCTCTCTACTTCGACCATCATACGTTATTTTGCTCCCCAAATAGCAAAACTCCTTTACTACCTTAAGTCTCATTCCTAATCTAATTCCCTAAGCTTCACCCAACTTCATTCGCCTACATTCCATTATCCTCGTTTTGCTTTTGTTGATGTTCATCTTATACCCTCCTTTCAAGACACTGTCCATTCCGTTCAACTGCTCTTCGAAGTCCTTTGCTGTCTCTGACAGAATTACAATGTCATCGTCGAACCTAAAAGTTTTTATTTCTTCTCCATGGATTTTAATACCTACTCCGAACTTTTCTTTTGTTTCATTTATTGCTTGCTCAATATACAGATTGAATAACATCGGGGATAGGCTACAACCCTCTCTCATTTTATTTTCCTAGTATGAAAATAAAAATGAAATTTCTTCTCTTATGTTACTACAAACCGACACTGAGGTTTTCGTAAGCTATTGACCTCTGTGATTGCCAGTTACTTGTTTTTTGAGTGACTCTGTTTCAGGATTCTGCCGCAGTAGCTGCTGTGAGATGAGTTTGCGCAAATTACACTGTGTTTTGACAAAGTACAATTAAAATTGTCAACAGAAGTGTGTCCGTTACTCATAAATGGTGACGCTTCTTCGAATGAGAAAAGGTTAACAACTCACACAAAAATTAATTACCAATTATGTTGGAGTTTTGGTCGAATGCCCGTAACCCATTGGTGTCTAACACTGAGGGACTGGAATGGAAACTTACCAAAGGATTTTATTGCTTCTCTTGTCTGAGCAGTATTAAAATAATGACGACCGTTCCTTCAGGCGGAATAATACGCACCTGCCGGATGCTGGTTACTCACCTACGGCTGGGCAAACTGTGTGATAGCGAATGAAATAGTTGTTACTGAGAAAAGGAAAGAATTGGTCTGTCGCACAACATACTGGTCAGTGTATTGTCAGCAGCGGAGGATAATACGCGCGACAGGAATGCAGACGCTGGCCATGTGTGCCTTGTGAGCTGCAGTTCGAAGAACATTGTCATGAAAGTAGATCTGCCTTTGTCAGCAGCACATTTCAACAAATTAAATATATCTAAGCACCACACTCTTTTAGGATATTCCTACTTTCGTAATAATACCGACCATTTTTTTTTTCATTTGTATAATTAGTTTATTAATGCTGAATAATGTGCATGCAACAATTGAAATGCTGTTTCTCATCTTGGCGAGCCAATTGAAACACTGCTATTTCTGACTGCTTTTCGAGTGTTTCTAGCTTGCAGTGGAAATGTAATGTCCACAGGTACATACTATAATGTCTCTTATTACACCTATATCCAAGTAACGACAGTGAAAGCTACGTACTTCATATCTTCGACGTTTTATCAGAAGCAGAAAGAGGTCATACCTGTGGAAATAACGCCTCTTCGACTTCTTGCAGCAGATCGTAGAGATACGTCAGCATTACGGGCAGCAAGTAGATACCCTCATTTTAATTTCCTGCCTCTTTTCTAAATCACTTGATTTTATAATTATTCCTTAGTTCCTTATTCACTACCCTCAGGATGAATCGTCTATCCCTTCTTACGATCTGAAAACATGGCGGAGGCAGAAGATGATAATGCCAGTGGCTAAGGGCTCACCAGTTACTGAACTGTCCATTGTTCTTGACAAAAGAAGAAACAAACCAAAAGAACTGTAGAGATATTTGCAACTGAAAACTATTATGGAGTAACGTAAATAGATGGAGCTCTTGAACGGCGAAAGACGAAACACTACTCAGTGTTAATAAAATTCGGTATACCATAAGGCTGTATTTTTCGGACGGGCAATACTTCCACCGCCCATACGCGCCATGCCGGGGTGAGCACACGGCAGGACTGCCTTCCTCCCCCTCCCCCCCCCCCCATCCCCTCCCGCGGTGCTCGCGTGACGCGCGTCGCCAGAAACTGTGCCTCAACCACAACGCCGCGCGTCGCGTCCCAGTCGCGTCGCGTCGCAGTTTGCGCGGCCCCATTTGAACCTGAAGTTAGGAAAACGCGCGCTGCGCTGCGTCGCGCCACACGCGCTATATGCGTCTCAATTTGCGCCTAGCCTGGAATCCTAAAAATGAAGTGAATTGACCGGGAGATGATCCCGTTTGGGGTTGCTCGGCCGGTAGGAGAAAGACCACCTGTTTCACTCGAATTTGTCGGTTTGCGCGGCGGTGAAACCGACCGGCAATGATGGTGGCTGAACAAACACAGAGACCCGTAGAGAGGGAAAACACCGACTCGGCCGGGAATCGAACTTGAGACACTAACCACGAGACCATGGACTGCGGAAACTGCTGCACAAATCGTGAATGCCAGTCTCTGTAGGACACGCTGTGTCACATGCTGTGTGTTAAAGCGGTAACGGACGGCAGAATTTCGAAATATTGACAACGTGTATCAGATATGAGATGAACTACAGTGTCGCATTTTGTGTGTGTGTGTGTGTGTGTGTGTGTGTGTGTGTGTGTGTGTGTGGGAGGGGAGTGAAGATGTAAAAAAAACAACAGTGCATCAAGTAACGCAGACAAGTAGGAACAGAACGCCCATTCTGCTGCCTTTACTTGTGTAATGTCGCACCCAACATGCGTATCTGGTTCGGGAGCTTTCCTGCATAACAAAAAATAATAAAATGAGAAATAAAATCTATGTAGCCAACGTCGAATTTTCTACCCAAATTGGAAGTTACTAAAAGTCCATGTCGATGAAACTTCTTTTCGTGTCGTCTGTGGCTGAAATAAATCCGATCCGATCCGTGAGCGGTACGTGATGCCTGACTCCTTTTGGCGAGCCAGCTGACCGGCGCTGCGCATGCGCACAGGCTCCGCTCCCAGCACAGCCGGCTGCCCTGCCGCTCCCTCTGGGCTGACGCGATGCACGCCGTCTGACACTACCGGAAAACCGTAACAGCAGTGCAGCGACATTTTAGAGATCGTTAATCCCTGAAAGTTCTCTTGAGAAATGCTTGGAAAACTTGTTCTCTGCTCCAGATGCCACACATACACTCCTGGAAATTGAAATAAGAACACCGTGAATTCATTGTCCCAGGAAGGGGAAACTTTATTGACACATTCCTGGGGTCAGATACATCACATGATCACACTGACAGAACCACAGACACATAGACACAGGCAACAGAGCATGCACAATGTCGGCACTAGTACAGTGTATATCCACCTTTCGCAGCAATGCAGGCTGCTATTCTTCCATGGAGACGATCGTAGAGATGCTGGATGTAGTCCTGTGGAACGGCTTGCCATGCCATTTCCACCTGGCGCCTCAGTTGGACCAGCGTTCGTGCTGGACGTGCAGACCGCGTGAGACGACGCTTCATCCAGTCCCAAACATGCTCAATGGGGGACAGACCCGGAGATCTTGCTGGCCAGGGTAGTTGACTTACACCTTCTAGAGCACGTTGGGTGGCACGGGATACATGCGGACGTGCATTGTCCTGTTGGAACAGCAAGTTCCCTTGCCGGTCTAGGAATGGTAGAACGATGGGTTCGATGACGGTTTGGATGTACCGTGCACTATTCAGTGTCCCCTCGACGATCACCAGTGGTGTACGGCCAGTGTAGGAGATCGCTCCCCACACCATGATGGCGGGTGTTGGCCCTGTGTGCCTCGGTCGTATGCAGTCCTGATTGTGGTGCTCACCTGCACGGCGCCAAACACGCATACGACCATCATTGGCACAAAGGCAGAAGCGACTCTCATCGCTGAAGACGACACGTCTCCATTCGTCCCTCCATTCACGCCTGTCGCGACACCACTGGAGGCGGGCTGCACGATGTTGGGGCGTGAGCGGAAGACGGCCTAACGGTGTGCGGGACCGTAGCCCAGCTTCATGGAGACGGTTGCGAATGGTCCTCGCCGATACCCCAGGAGCAACAGTGTCCCTAATTTGCTGGGAAGTGGCGGTGCGGTCCCCTACGGCACTGCGTAGGATCCTACGGTCTTGGCGTGCATCCGTGCGTCGCTGCGGTCCGGTCCCAGGTCGACGGGCACGTGCACCTTACGCCGACCACTGGCGACAACATCGATGTACTGTGGAGACCTCACGCCCCACGTGTTGAGCAATTCGGCGGTACGTCCACCCGGCCTCCCGCATGCCCACTATACGCCCTCGCTCAAAGTCCGTCAACTGCACATACGGTTCACGTCCACGCTGTCGCGGCATGCTACCAGTGTTAAAGACTGCGATGGAGCTCCGTATGCCACGGCAAACTGGCTGACACTGACGGCGGCGGTGCACAAATGCTGCGCAGCTAGCGCCATTCGACGGTCAACACCGCGGTTCCTGGTGTGTCCGCTGTGCCGTGCGTGTGATCATTGCTTGTACAGCCCTCTCGCAGTGTCCGAAGCAAGTATGGTGGGTCTGACACACCCATGTCAATGTGTTCTTTTTTACATTTCCAGGAGTGTAGTTCGGTTACGGTTCTTCACAGCGGTTGTATAACTGTTAGGTCACCCGAAATATACGCAGAATGACTGAACATGTGTCGAGGTGCGGCTTGCGCTAAACTGTAACTACGCAAGTTATAACGGAGCTGGACTTCCGTTTAATTAGGATGTTTACATGAGGCGTGCGCCTAATTTTCCCAGTTACATTGGGAACGCGTATGTTCCGAGGAATAATGAAAATACGAAAAAATCCAGATACACTTGTAAACGAATTGTTACTGTGCGACTGGTTTTACACAGTAACGAAAGATAAAAGTATGGAATAAATAAACGGCATCAGCCATAAGCTTGGACGGAAAATAACTCGAGATCGGTCACCAGGTCAATTCGTGAGCAAAAATTACTGTATGATTATTAATTAATAATCTCTCTGCATAAAAGGGAATGTCCTGCCCGTCTGACCCATCATCGCCCAGCCCAAACCGAAACTGGAAATCTCCAGGAGGTGCGTGTAAGAAGATTGCGCGAAATTTCAACCATAAGGGGGTGAAATTGGGATGAAGGATTTTTGAGAAATGTCTCTATTAAGGTAATTTTGGAGCTAGAACTACAAAAACTAGTGTTTGATTTCTCAGTCAGAAAATAAAAAAATACGTGTTTGAGTGTTTCTGGAAATTCAACCCCTAAAGGAGTGGAATAGGGGATGAAAATTTTTAAGAAAATATTTCATTGCATTAAAAAGTTTCAAAGCTGCATTTATGAAAGTTGCTGTTTCACCTCTGGGTTAGGTATAAAGAAATATTTGTCACGGTATGGAACTTGTAACCTCCCCCGTGACATTTGAAAGACAATGTTTAAATATAAATGGAGCAAAGTGTAACCTCCCCACAAAAATGTTAAGTCAATTCAACAAAAAATGAATGAAATCTCAGCTGATATGAATTCAATAAAAAATGAAATCTCAGTGACAATGAAAACACAAATAGACCGAAATGTCGATCTTTAGGCCCTGATTAAACTCAAATTCTTACCTCAGTAATACTGCATCTGCTCTTATTTTTCGCATAGCTTGGAGGAAATGCATCGCAAATATATATATTTTTTTTTAATTTAAGGGAGACTTTTCTTTAAGGAAATGCAAGGAAAATATTATTTCAAAAAGGGATTCTTTGTTTTGTTAAAATGCTTGGTTTGAAAACAAAATTATTATTGGGGCGATTCTTGAACAAATTAATTACACTTAAGATCCATTACATTATCAGATGTGCGCAAAGCTGCTTCATTACCTTATTTAAAAAATATACCTCGTCCTGAATGTCGACCATAGAGCCATGTCGACGCCCGCCGACTCCTCACACACAACTGCTAACTCGCAACAGCAACTACATGCTCTCGCGACTCGCTACGTACCACTACTGCCTCGCAGCAGAACTGAACTCTCGCGCGCTATTACTCTCTCGCAACTGCACTGACTACATGCTCTCTGGTCAGAGATTCTGTGGCTCGCCATCGCTGCCTATGAAACGTACGCGTTTCAAACTTGCTATGGAAATATCTGCAGAGCAACGCAAAAGGCACGATAAAGAAAAACTCTGGACTCCAGCTACCGGCTACCGGAATCGCATTTTGGTCAAAACTACATTCGGAAGAGACCATGCTTACACGGCCTTAATTAGCGTGAAAACCTGTAACGGTGTTGCAGTTTGTGCAAAACGTAAAAATCTGATTAAGTTAGAACAAAAAGGTTTCTGCCGGTCGTACAGACCACCCGATCGAAGCGCCAGTCCTTTCTGGACTGCAGTCACGAACCAATCAGGCGAGAACCGAACCAGGAGCTCAGACGTCGAAACACGATTAATACCACGAGAGAGAAAGTCGGTCGTCAGAAAACCAGGAGAACAGTTTGTGCCGAACATGCGTGTAAAAGTCGACGGTTTGCGAAACTGTTAGCGCATTGAACAACTTTGCGTTACCCACTGTGATGATAGGTGCTACCGATGTCGTAAATGTAAATGTTCTCCTGATCTTACACCTCTGGACTACTTTCTGTGGGGTACGTTAAAGGAGAATGTGTACCGTGATGTGCCTACAACCCCAGAGGATATGAAACAACCTATTGTGGCAGCCTGCGGCGACATTACACCAGATGTACTGCGGCGTGTACGACATTCATTACGCCAGAGATTGCAATTGTGTGCAGCAAATGATGGCCACCACATTGAACATCTATTGGCCTGACATGTCGGGACACGCTCTATTCCACTGCGTAATTGAAAACGGAAACCACGTGTGTACGTGTACCTCACCCCTCATGGTAATGTACATGTGCGTCAGTGAAAAAGACCAATAAAAAGGTGTTAGCATGTGGACATAATGTGCTGTTCCAGTCTCTTCTGTACCTAAGGTCCATCACTGTTCCCTTTGGATCCCTACGTAATTCGGTGCTCTCCGATACAGACGATCGAACAGCGGAGGAGTGGTATTCAAGCGTCAAGTTTAGGTTACAATATCTCCGGATGTAATTAACATTTTAGAATGCAACAAACGGCACTGATTACGTATTTGTTTGTATGTTCAAATGTGCTAACAAAACCAACGGGGTCCCAACTAAAAAATGTAGTTTTACGTTAAAAAACATAGTTCCGTGCATTTTTTTATGGTTTGTGGTAACCAATTACACTAGCCCCTCTCCTCACGTTCGGTCTGTGGAATCGGTTCGTCAGTATTTGATGTGGTTTACGAAATATATCCAGCGGTAACGTTAGGTGACTCACCCTGTATTTATCAACTGTCGCTGGAGACAGGTGTGGCTGTCACTCGTAGAGGTATCGTCAGTCACCTGTATGCTGAAACGGCTGCTCCGTGTTGCCGTGTTTCAGAATCGTCCGCAATGGAAGCAGTTAAGGACATCACAGAGACGGTGGCTGTGGACCTGGGGGACCTGCTGGACGCCGGGGACGACGCCATGGTGATGCTCGAGGCAGGTGAGACTCGGCTGGTGGCGCACAGGGCCGTCCTGGCGGACAGGAGCCCTGTGTTCGCGGCGATGTTCGCCCACGACACCCTCGAGGCCAGCACTGGCGTGGTGAGGATTGCCGACATCGGGGGCCCGGTGCTGAGGCAGCTGGTCTCCTACCTGTACACCCAGCGGGCCCCCCAGCTGCCCGGCACGGCCCCCCAGCTGCTGGCCGCAGCAGATAAGTACGGGGCGTCGGGGCTGAAGGCGGAGTGCGAGCGGCAGGTGGCCGCTCAGCTGACCGTGGAGACCGCGGCGGCCGCGGCCGTCCTCGCAGTCCGCCACTCCTGCAGTGACCTCAGGCGAGCAGCCATCGAATTTATTAAGGCACGTACCCACGAGGTGATGGCCACGCAGGGGTGGGCAGATGCGATGCGGAAGCAGCCGGAAGACTTGATCGAAGTGAGCCGGTTGCTGTACGATCCACCACCACAAACCAGGTAAGTGTGAGACAACCCACTGATTAGTGTCTCTCGGTTCTAGGTGTGTGTATTTCCAACTGTGTAATTTTTCCCACTGAATTTTCGTAGATGTGTGTCTGCTGTAAAATACACCATCATAGACAGTCATTTCACGATAGCTCACAATGCTATCATTACCCTCGTTTCAGTGAACCCCTAAACTGAACAGTGTTCATTACCAGGTATGTTAGCTAACAAAAATCATCAAACAGCCAGTTTGTGGGCATTATATTAAACTACATGTATACAGAAAGTGGTTGTTTAGGTTTTAGCATCAACTGTCATGACAGAGGGTACACTCACTGTGTGAATAGAGCATGAGGCAGACTGCTGTGGACACAAAGCTGTATTGCCCAGCACAGGCTCAGACGCCGTGATGGGTGTAGTTTGCAACCGGCAGCCTGTACTGGTTGCTGTAGCCCTGTTCCCATGAAGTGGTCTCCAAAGTTGTCCATTGCCTCTGTGGCTGATGACAATGAGACACCTTTGAATAGTGCCACACTGCATGAAGATGATGACTGAGTAAGTCACTTACAGCCGACACCTCGAGCAAGGTAGTGTACTGCAGAATGATTAGAGGAGGGCGGCAACTTATCTACAATTTTATATTGCTGATGTTGACCTGTGGAATTTTCTTTGTGTAGTAAAGGAGACTATCCAAGTAATGATTATTCACACCTTAGTATTACAGCTTTGGCTGTTACGTAGTTGTCTGTCACTTTCTTTCCACGTGCAAGCCATATGCCAGTAACTATTCCAAGACAATTCTTAGTTCTCTCCAAATCCAGACAGTACACGGAAGATGTTAATTGCTCTAAAGGCACATTATATAAAAGAATGCTCTGCTGGGAGGGCTTGTATGGAAGATGTTCAGAAAACCAGGTGAAGTAAGCATCGGTGCCCCAGTGTCTGTCTGCTCACACCTCTTGCAGCCTGAGACCACCTTGCAGGATCACAGGCCAGACCTACCAGCAGTTCCAGCTGGTCCCATAAAATTGAGTCTTCCCACCTCATTTTGTTCGCCTCTGTACTCAGCATTACATAAAGCTCACGCAGTGCTTTGATACGTTCCCATCTGTGACACACAGAATACCGTGCCTTACTGTGTATTCGACGAACAGGTGTCCACCCCTGTGTGTGTGTGTGTGTGTGTGTGTGTGTGTGTGTGTTTCAGTGGATCTATGGCTTTACTATAGCCACCCAGTGAACACTACAGGCTTCCATTCTCCTGTGGCACACCTTATGACATAATCTATCCCATCCATTGTTGTTGCTGTTCCATCTCTGATAGTCTGTGACGCTTAAAGTGGCTGTGCGACCAGAGTTACCATTTTTCTGCACCATCTTACAGTTACATATGTTCATACAAGTCTAATAGCCACTAACACTGATAAATGATCATTTATTTTTCATTTAGATTTTAATACTTATGTAGTATTTCAGTGTTCTGCTCATGGGCGATTTTAACGCCAGGATTGGAAATCGAACAGAAGGTTATGAAAAGGTTATGGGTAAATTTGGAGAAGATATGGAGGCCAACAGGAACGGGAAACAACTCTTAGTAATCACAAACTCCTTTTTTAAACATAAGAACATTCACCGGTATACTTGAGAAGGCAGGGGAACCAGATCTGTCATTGACTATATAATAACAGATCAGGAATTCAGGAAGGCTGTGAGGGACACACGTGTATTCAGGGGATTCTTTGATGACACTGATCATTATTTAATCTTCAGTGAAATTGGGATTGCGAGGCCGAAAGTGCGGGAGGTCAGGTCCATATGCAGGAGGATAAGAGTGGAGAAACTTCAGGATAAGGAAATCAAGCAAAAGTACATAACAGCGATCTCAGAAAGGTACCAGTTAGTTGAATGTAGTCAGTTACAGTCATTGGAAAAGGAATGGACAAGGTACAGGGACACAGTGGCTAAAGAGTGTCTTGGAACAGTAGTGTGTAAAAGTAGGAGGAAGCAAACAGCTTGGTGGAATGACACAGTCAAGGCAGCCTGTAAAAGGAAAAAGAAGGCGTATAAAAAATGGCTACATACTAGAACTCAGGTAGACAGAGAAAGTTATGTTGGAGAAAGAAACAAAGCCAAACAGATAATTGCAGCATCCAAGAAGAAATCTTGGGAAGACTTTCGAAACAGGTTGGAGACATTGGGTCAAGCTGCTGGAAAACCGTTCTGGAGTGTAATTAGCAGTCTTCGAAAGGCAGGTAAGAAGGAAATGACAAGTATTTTGGACAGGTCAGGAAAACTGCTGGTGAATCCTGTGGATGCCTTGGGCAGATGGTGGGAATATTTTGAAGAGTTGCTCAATGTAGGTGAAAATACGATCAGTAATGTTTCAGATTTCGAGGTAGAATGGGATAGGAATGATGATGGAAATAGGATCACGTTTGAGGAAGTGGAGAAAATGGTCAATAGATTGCAGTGCAATAAAGCAGCTGGGGTGGATGAAATTAAGTCGGAACTCATCAAATACAGTGGAATGTCAGGTCTTAAATGGCTACACAGGATAATTGAAATGGCCTGGGAGTCGGGACTGGTTCCATCAGACTGGACAAAAGCAGTAATCACACCAATCTTTAAACATGGAAACAGAAAATATTGTAACAACTACAGAGGTATCTCTTTAATCAGCGTTGTGGGTAAAATCTTCTCAGGTATTGTTGAAAGGAAAGTGCGAGTATTAGTTGAGGAGCAATTGGATGAAAATCAGAGTGGGTTTAGGCCTCTTAGAGGTTGTCAGGACCAGATCTTTAGCTTACGGCAAATAATGGAGAAATGTTATGAGTGGAACAGGGAATTGTATCTATGCTCTATAGATCTAGAAAAGGCATATGACCGGGTTCCTAGGAGGAAGTTATTGTCTGTTCTACATGATTATGGAATAGGAGGCAAACATTTGCAAGCAATTAAAAGTCTTTACATGGATAGTCAGGCAGCAGTTAGAGTTGACGGTAAGTTGAGTTCATGGTTCAGAGTAGTTTCAGGGGTAAGACAAGGCTGCAACGTGTCTCCACTGTTGTTCATATTATTTATGGATCATATGTTGAAAACAATAGACTGTCTGGGTGAGATTAAGATATGTGAACACAAAATAAGCAGTCTTGCATATGCGGATGACTTAGTTGTGATGGCAGATTCGATTGAAAGTTTGCAAAGTAATATTTCAGAGCTAGATCAGAAATGTAAGGACTATGGTATGAAGATTAGCATCTCCAAAACGAAAGTAATGTCAGTGGGAAAGAAATATAAACAGATTGAGTGCCAAATAGGAGGAACAAAGTTAGAACAGGTGGACGGTTTCAAGTACTTAGGATGCATATTCTCACAGGATGGCAACATAGTGAAAGAACTGGAAGCGAGATGTAGCAAAGCTAATGCAGTGAGCGCTCAGCTACGATCTACTCTCTTCTGCAAGAAGGAAGTCAGTACCAAGACTAAGTTATCTGTGCACCGTTCAATCTTTCGACCAACTTTGTTGTATGGGAGCGAAAGCTGGGTGGATTCAGGTTACCTTACCAACAAGGTTGTTACGGATATGAAGGATGATTGCAGGTACTAGTAGATGGGAACAATGGCAGGAGGGTGTCCACAATGAGGAAATCAAAGAAAAACTGGGAATGAACTCTATAGATGTAGCAGTCAGGGCGAACAGGCTTAGATGGTGGGGTCATGTTACACGCATGGGAGAAGCAAGGTTACCCAAGAGACTCATGGATTCAGCAGTAGAGGGTAGGAGGAGTCGGGGCAGACTGAGGAGAAGGTACCTGGATTCGGTTAAGAATGATTTTGAAGTAATAGGTTTAACATCAGAAGAGGCACCAATGTTAGCACCGAATAGGGGATCATGGAGGAACTGTATAAGGGGGGCTATGCTCCAGACTGAACACTGAAAGGCATAATCAGTCTTAGATGATGATGATGATGATGATGATGATGATGATGATGATGATGATGTAGTACTATTTTATGTGCTATTTGACATATCAGAAATCTTGTGCTCGAGATGACACTGTGCATTCCCTGAACCAATTGTAATGAACATAGAGCCAGTGTTGTAAATCATTCAGTGTCTTTCTCTTTTATTCAATAAAGATTAACATCAAAATTCCTTGTTTAAACAACAAACATATTACAATTGTTTACATTCTTGAAAAAAATTTAAAGCATTATATTATTCCAAACTCGTTATGCACGCTGTGGGAAATGACTCAAGCACTTATGTTTGAAAAAATTTTTGTTAACGGGAATCTTTTTACTAGCAGTAATCTTTGTGTATATTTTAAAAATTCTCTTGATGATGTATAATAGATTCTTGTCGTGATCTTCACCTAGTTGACTGCCTCATACTTCCCACACTATTGGGTGTCAGTTACAGACAGATACACAATGTTTGGTTCTGGAACTGTCTCTGTCTTTCACTGATTCCACCCCCCCCCCCCCCCCAACCTCTCAAAATTATACATAGTGTCACACTCAAATTTTATACACCACAGGTGCCTATGATTTTAACAATAATTAAAATAAGATGTATAAAACCAGGTGTAAGCAGAATTATTTTTTACTTCATACAGTGTCCACTTCACACAGTGAAGTGATATAGTGTTTTCCCATTTTTTGGGGAGGATGTCTCACTATCCCATGTTCATCCTACTCCCCCTTGTATCCATGCCAGCCCTTCTAGATAGACATCAAATTCTTACGGAATTTACCATTCATACCTACTGTATGTGGAGGACAAACATAATTTTATTTCAGTAGCAAGTTCACAGCACAACTTACATCATCAATCACAAACATTGCTCATCACCCCCCCCCCCCACCCCCCTTCCCCACACACACACACACACACACACACACACACACACACACACACACACACACACAGTAGTGTGTGTTTTTCCATCACTGGGGAATGACACAGCTTACTTTAACTACCCCATGGTTTCATGTGTGCTTACAAGGTGAGGATGCTCACTTGAAAAATACTTAAATTCCTGTCAACCGTATTTAATGAATGAAATTTAGATGAATGTGGTAATACTGTTATGACATGTAACTGTTGCACAACCACAGCCTCTTTCTGTTGTCAAATCATGGGTTTCACCGTGCCTTACTATCCGCTGTACTGAATTCCTTCTCCAGCTCAATTTGAAACACGCTGTCAACCATTTAGTTACCTGTACCTTTCAAAGACCAGTTTTTAAAACAGGCTTTGAACGATGTCTGACGATCAAAGTATCACATTAATTACAATCGAAATGTTTCACAATCAGACGAGTGTCGTGCCTGTCAAATTTATATGCGTGTGTTACCATGCTCAGAAGCAGCCAAATTTCCTGAACTGCATTCCACCTGGTTTGTACGCAGCCACATAACTTTCTTGCACTTTGTCTATTATCGTCCATATGAAAACCAATACCACAGTAATGTAAATATCAGAAATCCCTTTACCAGAGATGGTGGTCCTCAGTGCTTGTAAACTCAAGTTAATTACAATAAATGACATTTCAAAAAGCAAGATTCAGCTTCAGACTACATGCTTTTGTAATGGACTGGGATCCAGGACTCCAATCCGGTCACTACAGATCTTAACTATCATTTTAACCACATGTAACATCATATGCACTTTTTCAAACTTGATATGATGGGGCATAAAGTTTTGTTTTGGGCAGGGATTGTGAATGAAGCACAATAAAATGTTATAATTTTATGTATCAAAATTTTTCACCGCTAGAGGGATGATGAAACTGAAATGATTATACAACAAAGTATTCCCCCGCTGCGTTTCGAACCCAGCATATATCATGTTGTTTTCTAGCCACATATAGATACACAGCGTCGGTTTATTTCACCACCAGTGAAATATGCTCATGCCTGAACTAGAAATTATGCGAGGAAAAGTTCTGTGCTGACTGGGACTCTTAACCCTGTATATGCTATCACCACTGGCTACACACCTGTCAAATACTTATCCACCAGCCACTAGGAGTGAAATTTATAAATCTGAAATAATAGGATAAAACGTTCTCTGCCTGTTTCATAGTCAAAATTGGCACCAATTGTTATTGTTGACGTTGCAAGCACAAATGCTAAAAATCATTATTGCTTTCCACATATTACTTGCAGTGCGAATGCTACAACTTGAAATCACACAGTGAAAATTTTTGTACCCAACCAGTATTTAAAACCAGACCTTCCCCTTTCTTTGAAACCTGGATAACTATGGAATGTTAGGGACCCAACAAAACGATGGAACTGTATTGTCCGAAAAGTGTTCAAAATGGCAGAAAGAGATATCCGAGTTAGATTCCCAGTTCAGCACCAACATTTTCAATATTGCAAGTTCAAATAAGTTTGCCGTGACTTTACATGACAATTGTTTCAGGAATGAAATAAAATTTCTGGTGCAAGAAAGGTTAATGGTGAGCTTCCACTAGCCGGACGTCTGCCTCTGTCATGGCCCAACATACACCGACTCTCCTCCAGCAGATAGTGAATGACCGTCGGCTTTATTGTAGATTAGGAAGGAAAGTGGAACCTTATGTTGTTCAACAGAAGTCACCGGAGGCAAAGAGGGTCTGTTAATACTTGTTAAGTGTTTGGCTGATCAGTGACTCGAACACAGAGCTTAAGAAAATGAAGGTAGAGCAATTTTAACAGACCACCAAACTACTTTCAATGCAGTGCCACTGTTTTGCCTTTAACGAAGGATGCTCCTCACTGGATGAGTGTTCTGTTTCCCTCGAGGTTCATTACAACCTTTACAAAACATTCTTTTCCTTGTTAATCCATATCAATGGCCACTAGTTGCCTCAGCTACCTAATGTGTACTTTAGAGTTGTTTTTGTAATCACTGAAATAAAATCACATAATTGTCAGCTGCACTACTGGCATTATTGTAGGCTACAGAAATTTGTGCAGGAAGTGTTTTCTCCCACCTGAGCTGCTGTGATCTTGTAAGAGTTTAAGTTACACCAACACTAGATCGTACAAAATAAACTCAGCGACAAGTATCAATCAAACTTCCACAATGTTCTCCAGGGATCATTGTCACATTTATAACTGCAGTAGTGTGGCATTGTGTCAAGGAACGTTAATTATTTTCTAGTTCTTTATTATTGTGATAGAGGCTTATAATTTTACTAAAAGAAGAGATGCATTTGATATATAAGGAAGTCAATCATAGGCAGTGACTGTTGTTTGAGAATGCATCCATTGTTATTCTTGAAGTGGTTTCCCTTTATTATAATCTCAGAAGGAATTTATTTTTTAGTTTGAAGTGGTATTAAGCTACTAAGCAGCCATGTTTATCCACTATAATAGTTTTTTGAAGAGATCATTCATTATTATAATTTCTTATGTTATTATTAACGCCGTCAATCTTGGCAAAGATGAGGCTTGTCTTCAGTAAATGTAGCTTATGTAGCACAGATAATCCCTCCATATAAATTCCATGTGGAAAAAGGGGGCCTAAAAATGTACCTTGCAAGTGCGTAAGAAAGTCCATAATTTTTCCTCATGTAGCATACTACATTGATGCATGTAGCCTAAAAGGACCACCCATAATTTAACTGAAACAAGTAGATTCATGCATAATATCATAGACTTTTGTCTGACGTGTTGTCATGCAGGTTGGAATAAGTATATTTATCAACCATAATTTTTTATTTGTAGCTATAAAATAATCTTTGAGTGACTTATTGAATATTGTACACTTGAAGGTCATAAGGATTGTTGTTTAAACCTTCGAAAATGCTGCATGAAGTATTTTGTGCATCACAGTATATTGATAATTTTTACTTATGGACCATCTGACAGCAACTGAATAAAACACAATTTTAGTGCCATACGCGTTTAAAGTTTATTTTCTGCAAGGCGTTATCAATGGCCTGGAATATGAACATATGTTAGCTATTTAATTTACATTTTTGTCACTGTGCCTATAGGTTATAAACAGTTCTGGTGGTTGGTATTTCCTATTAAGTAGTAATGTTTTGAACTGTACTTACAGGTTGTGTGGACAATTTCTTACATATTACACTCCCATTGCATTTTTGGTGGTGTTCTTCTTATGAATGACAATTTGCAGTTTTTTCCCACACTCCACAGCACTATGAACTGAAAGATTGTTTCAGTGCAATGTTTTGGTTTCTGTTGCTGACTGTCAAATGTTTTTACCAAAGATCGAATGTTATTGCGAAACTTTAGAGTGTAATTATTGAAGTATCTGTGATCTGTTTGTGTACGCGCGCGCGTGTGTGTGTGTGTGTGTGTGTGTGTGTGTGTGTGTGTGTGTGTGTGTGTGTGTGTGTGTGTGTGGTATTTTTTTATTTTGGCTCTGCTTATGTGTGTAGGTCATGGTGTACCATCTGGTTCTTTTCTGTGTGGTGTTGTCAGTGTGTGTTTGTAAGTTTTCAGCTTGTGAGTCCTTTTGTATTCTGGAAATGTGTTTGTTCTGTTGTATTATTTTGTGCGTGTATGTGGTAAGTGTGTCAAAGAAATTACGTCAGGAAATAATTTTTTCATTTGCAGTTGGTTTGTTTTGATGTGGTGGTTTACCAGTATGGCTCAATCGATTACTGCCAAATGTCATGAAATGTGACCAATTAGCCATCATGCGGCACTTTAATTCAATAGGAAATGTTGAGGAGGAAGAAAGAAAGAAGTAATTAAGCGTCAAACATCCCATCGACTGCAAGACCATTAGAGACAAAGTAGAATCTACAGCTCTCAAATGTTAGAAAGGAAATAGATCGTGCCATTTCAAAGGAATGGTCACAGTATTTGCATTGCTTAGTTTAAGAAAATAAAGGAAAACTTAAAACAGGATGGTTGGATGGACATTTGAACTATTTGACTTTACCTTCATAAAACAAAAATGTTTGGTCCTGACAAAAAACGTAAAATCAAAGGCTAATGTGAGTCCTCAGAATGTAACAGTACACATCTGGTGTAATGAAGCTCTTTTGTGTTAAGAAATTCTTCCCACGGATATGTCCATATTTATTAGCATCCATTGTATTCATGGTTGTCCGCAAAGATTTTCATTGTGTCGTGCACATAAAACCAGAGGGGAAAAGCAATTTTAATTTTTATCGCCTCTGCATGTCTTGTCAGCTATGACAGCTGGTGTCTATTTCAAGTCTGTCACACACAACTTTAAATGATTGCTTGAAAAGTTAAAACATGTACCTCCTAGCAAGTGGCAAAAAAGAATTCGATAATCAACATCATCTTGTGTGCAGTCAACAACGATGGTGCATGCAGCACGCGGGGATAGATTCCCAACCTACACAGAATGTTCTGTTAGGTTATTTCCAGTTCATATATTGGCACATCCTGCTACAGCAAAACTAAGCAAATTTTTAACATGTATTTGTGGTTAGAAAACAATGAGAGGTGGTGGATTCAGATCCCAGTAAAGGAACAAAATACTTTTTCTCGACAGTTCAGATTCTCATTTTGCTATATTTGGATATGTATTGTATTATTGCACTTAGTTAACAATCCTATTAGTTGCTAGGTTTGAATCATCGAACACAATGCCAAGTCATTTCAACATTTCAACATGCACCCACACACACATGCTTACATGTGGCTGAAATGATATTTAAGATCTTTCATACTTAGTTAACAGAGACAATAGGTGCTCAATTGGAATCCTGGATGGTAGTCTTAATACAAATGTTTTCGTCACTTAATTTCAAGTTGAAACTTAGTTTCCAAAAGTCATTTATTGCAATAAACTTGAGTTTACAAGCTGCCATCTAATTATAACAGGTTTCGATATTCACATTATCGTGATATTAGTCTGATTGTGGACTCAGTGTTACAAATCAGTTGCTTCAAGTGGGGTCTTGTAATAATCATTTTGTAGCATGAAATGCCCATATCGAAAAGAGATCAGAGGAACTGCAAGACAGTAACATTATGTGGGTGCATTCGTCGTCCCCCTACACTCTGTCAAGGAATATGGCACTTCATCATCATCATCATACAATTTAGGTGGAGTGGAATTCAGGCCGTTTGGATAGTTTTGATGGCGATAGCACCTGAGCTAACGTGTCCAGTAATTCTGTAATTGTTTTGTGCAAGTATTGGGCGTTGTATGTACCTTCTGGCTGCACCTAGATTTGAACTACCTGTTGTATGGGGTTGAGCGACTGCCATGGAAAGCTCGGATGGTACGATTGATTGTTATTAGCTTAGCTTACTGGTAATTCATTTGTATTAACTGCAGCCCTATCCCCAGTGTGGATGGTCCCTCAGCAGTGCTGGCCATAGTGAGCCACCTCCACATCCCCACGAGGACACGCCCATTCAGCTCACACCCTGCCTCTCTGTATGTGCAGTGCACCAGTCGTTACAGAGCCGAGGACCACCACCACCAGCACCACAACCACAACCAGAACCGCCACCACCACCGCTGCCACCGCCACCTCTGCCAGCGCACCTCACCAGACACCTGCTGCTGCGCGGCCCACAACTCCTCGACCTGATGAGGCCACTGTCTCTCAAATGCGGTGAGTTCCCTCAAAACACACACACACACACACACACACACACACACACACACACACACACACACACACCATTATATGGTAGGTAAGATATAAACACTGAAAAGCAAAGTGTAAATGCTCAGTCTAGATTTAATGAGGGTCAGCAAAGTGAACTGGGAATAAAATCAAAACATACAATCAGAGGTGGTATCCCCATGACTAGATCATAGTATCATGGGAGAGAGGTTAGTTAAGAATAGGTTGGTAGGAAAAATAGTTATTGTCAACAGTTCAGTGTCTTATTCACCAAGACCAGCAAACCAATGCCAACAATAATTCAGACAGACATTCACTCTGCAGCGGAGTGTGGCCGATATGAAACTTCCTGGCAGATTAAAACTGTCTGCTGGACCGAGACTTAAACTCGGGATCTTTGCCTTTAGTGGGCAAGTGCTCTACCATCTGAGCTACCGAAGCACGAGTCAAGCCCCGTCCTCACAGCTTTACTTTTGCCAGTACCTCGGCTCCTACCCTCCAAACTTTACAGAAGCTCTCCTGCGAACCTTGCAGAACTAGCACTCCTGAAAGAAAGGATATTGCGGAGACACGGCCTAGCGACAGCCTGGGGGAGGTTTCCAGAATGAGAGCCGTGCTTGGGTAGCTCAGTTGGTAGAGCAATTGCCCACGAAAGGCGAAGGTCCCGAGTTCGAGTCTCGGTCCGGCACGCAGTTTTAATCTGCCAGGAAGTTTCAATAATTCAGACAATGTCATGCCCAGAAAATTTAGTGATGGGGAGAGTATGAGTGCACTGAATGTGTAAACTGTCAGATGAGATAAATGTCTATTACTTTAGATGTATTGTAATGGCCTAGTAGAGGTCAGACTCATACACACACACATTTATGAGACCATTTTTGGTGCTTGTCAGGAATGAGAGAGGAGAAAGAACCCAGTGATTTGCTATAAAGTTTCTGTTAGTCACAAGAAATATACTCGGCAATCACCAAACAGAAGCAAACGTCAGCAGAGCCTCAGCTTGCCAGGGTGTGGACCACCTTGGTTGCCCCACTGTACTCTGCTGTAACAGCCAGTCTCGGTAACCACAGACATGCAAAGGGGAAACTCTGCCTTCTGTTGACAATGTGCCTGTCTGTCTGAGCAGCAGATTTGCAGTGCCATGAGCTCCCAGAGTCCACAATTACGTGCATTCCTATCTCTGTCTTTCCCTACAGTTTTTAACCTCAGCAACCACCTCTAGTTCCACAGCAGTTATTCCCTGATGCCTTCAAATATAACTTACTCTGCTGACCCTTGTACTTGTCACAGTTTTCTTCATATCACACTATCCTCACCTATTCTGAGAGATGTTCGATAGTTCTTCTGTTATGAGTTCACCTAGTTTAAACATCCATCAATAGCACCGCATTTACAATGCTCCGATTCCCCTCTTGTTTTTCCATAATCCATGATTAATTTTTATGCAGTACTATGCTCCAAGCATACATTCAGGTATGTCTAACACAAATTAAGGCCTATCTGTGATATTAGTAACTGTTTTGCGAGGAATCTCCTGTTATTCCATGCTACATTACTTCTTATAACAACCGTGCTTTGACCCTCAGTGTAAATTAGCATCAAGTGTACCAGAGTCCCTACAAGTGGTCTACTGTGTGGTCCTTAATTCTGTTAACTTTGCCACCAATGTTATTTCTGCCACACCCCAATACTTTCCTCTTTCTTCCATTCATTAATCCTGATTTGGTACTCATTCAACTGTTTATTACATTCACCAATTCTGGTGATTCAGTTTGACTTTCAGTGAACACAGAAATATCACCAGTGAATTTTATAAATGATATCCTTTTCACTTTCAGTTTTAATTAAATTGCTATAAGTTTCTTCAGTTCCACCAATGTTTCTTCAGTGTTCATCTGAACATTTGTGGAGATTACCTGCATCCTTATCTTTAACCATCTTTAATTCAGAATACCAATTCTTGTTCATTATTGTACATATTCTATGTTACCTGCTGTTCCATATATCTTATATGTACCTTTTAAAAATTTCATGCACTTTCACTGTTTCATGTTGTCAAATGTCATGTAAAGATCTGCAAATCCAATAAAGATCTCTTGATTTTTCTTGAACATCCCTTCCACTATCCCTCGATCCTTTACTCCAAATTCAGTTTTCTCAAACAGATTGTCACCTTCGTCTCCCGTTCTTCTGCATGTTGTTGTTATTTTTTCAATAAGTTCTATTCATGAGCTGTTTAGCTATTGCACTTATAGGTGCTTGGTTGCTTCTGTAGTGCCTGGATGGTGTTTCTCTGGCAGTCTGTTGTTATGACTCCTGTCTCATGGATTGCGCAGACAAATGTGAATATTTCGTGATTGCCATTTATTATTGCATTGTCTAGAGCCTCAAAGAAGTTAAAATTCCCGTTCCATTCCTGTGTACTTCAGTATCCTATTATTTACACACTGAATTCTCATAACAATTCTCTTAAAATTTAGTTCACGAACTGGTCCAAGCACAGGGGTCACAACCCGGACCACACGCCACTGTTAAGCACTAATGAAGGACTGGATCCCTTACTTCGATTGCACATAATTCATTAAGGTCAATCCAACACATTTATTTCAAATACATAAATGAAGTTACATTTGAATCTGTCTGACATTAAACAGGAATAAAATACAATATTTTTATATGTTTAAACTACAGCATTAAGGAATTCCAAATCTTTCCCCTTTCTAGGCGGAGGCTGAGCCAGAAACACAGAATGCCCCAAAATCACAGTTTTGCTGTGAAATCTTAGACACCCGAAAGCAGTAACAGACAAGGGGTCGGCGCCCACAAATAACATAGGCCAAGAGTCAGGCCGGGAGCACATCCCATGGGAACTTGTTCACACTATGCTCACCACAAACTGTACACATTCCGAGCGAACATCTGCTTGCGATGGCTCCCAGAAGGAGGAAGCAACCGACAGCCCTACGCCGTGCTTCTCACACAGGCACCTCAATTTGTACAAACATATAGGCCAACACCAACTCCGGACTCCTCTCTCACTGTGAGGCTTGGCACAATTTATACAAAATGCCTTCCAGGCAACCAGTAACCGCCGCAGGAGTTTCACTATTCACAAACAGCCCCAGCGTAACAGACATCACACATGTGCTTACGCCCTAGCCACAACTCCGCCAGTCTCACCGGCCGCCCCAAACGACTGCCTTTCGCCGTCCCGCGCGCCCCAGCCGAAAATGCAAAGATGCTCATGCCTGGGGACGCGCCAAAGATAAGCCGACTGCTGATGATCTACCAGCGATTATCATAACTGAATTGTGATCTGAGTGCACATCTGTTCCTGGATACACCTTACAATTCAGTACCTGATTCCAGAGTGTGTGTCTGGTTGTGATGTACTCCAGCTGGAAATGTCTTTACCAGCTAAAGCTCTGCCTCCCTCCTTAAGAGCTGAAAATGCTGAGATACCGAAGCAACCGCACAAATGTCACAGAACACAGGGCATAGCCTTGCAGCAAGTCAGCCATCCACGTGTGGTGGAATGGTTCAGGAGCGCTCCTCCAAAGGGAGTGCTTGTAATGGTAACACCGACCACCATAAATGGCAGTCAGTGATTACATTAAACCTCTCAGAGGAATTTTTGAGAAAGTTGTGACTGTGAGATAGCCTAATGGGAACAGGACAAACAGACTGGGATTCGTTTCCAAAACACCCCAGTGGAGTATAACCAACACTAAAAATTTGAGTGAGGAACAGATGTTCTCCAGCACGAAAGCAAGTCTTATTAATTAAATATTAGTTATGTATTAAAATTAGTCACCAGCCTAATCAGGAATTCTTGTCAAACAATGTTATAAAGCAGAAGGCAGTGCTAAGGCTAACCTAACTTTCCTTGACACACACACACACACAAAACTCTTTCTTTATATCTGTTCACATTACAACAGAGAAACGTAGCCTTGCAGATAAATGTAGTACTAATTTGGAAGTCAAACAAATGGCCAATGAGATAGCAAACAGCAGCATATCCCCACAATAACATGTACCTTGAATCAGGGCTTAATTTCAGTCAGAACACGTTCTGGCACCTCCCAGAAACTCCCTTTCTTCTAATTCTCCCTTTTTTCCCTTTTTTACAGTACAGCACTGGAGATTTGAAATAGTATTAAATCAAAACGTAACTATAATTTTCCGCTGCACCAGAACAAGTGAACGTGACAATGGGTTGCCAACGTGATGTGATGGGCAGGAGGTACTCTCTCTGTGTGTGAGTGTGTGAGTGTGTGAGTGTGTGAGTGTGTGAGTGAGTATCATTCCAGAGTTGTGATTGGTACATATCGCCTTTTGTTTACAACTGCTAACAACCTCAGCGATGTAGTAGCAAGGCAACGTCTCGTGTGTGTCAATGAGAAATAAATAATGTAAGCCGTGTTTGAATGTGAACGTCTTTATAATTTGCTTTCATGAAATCATTTCATTCCATTTGCAATTTATGTCACAGCTAAAAATCAAAAGTGCGTATGGAACAGACACGACTAAAAGTTGGCAGTCTTTCGATCCGATACATCCCTTTGTCCACGGCACTCTTGACCATTGTCTTTATCTGCCCGCACCCTTGTTAGAACATGGTTGACACTATACAGTAGAGAGGAGCTCCCACAGGGGGCAAATTTGAACTCCCGATGCAGAACGGACATGTATATATTTGACCCATAAGTCTGTCTGTCTGTCTGTCTGTCTGTCTGTCTGTCTGCCCCAACATAGTTCTCAAACGAAAGTTCCAATTTTAAAGCCGTTTTTTTACTTGACAGCTGGTTTAATCAGGACGGTTCTTAGATATATTTCTGAAAGTCTGTTCAGCCATTTAAATGTCATGAGCTATATGAAGTAAAAATGTTTTCCGCCAGCATGCTCTCTTGAAATACATTATGTAGTCCATAAGAATTACATCACATTATGTGGTACCAAACTGTAGAGCTCAAAAAGATGTACCTAAATAAAAGATTAAGGTTGAAGAATAATTATGATTTTTGTCTTCTGAAATCACCTGTTTCAGCACCCACAAAGCAGAAAAAGTGTGAGTGTGACTCAACTGTGAAAGACAAACATATGCTCTTGCTGACTTTTCGTGGTTCTTTTTGAGGTCTACAATTCATTAAAAAATCAAATGATTTTCCTCTAATAGTTTATGCAGCGTACTGTAAGAGAGCACGAAGGCAGCTGACTTTTTTGTGACTTGACTTACAATTATAGCCACAGCTTATTTCTTGTGCTGCCTAAAGTAGCGAAATATATACTAATAGATAGTAAATGAATATGTCTGTGAGTTAAAGAAAGAAACATGTAAATCCCATAAGTGGTTCTCACGTTACAATTGCCTATCTGTATGTCTGTTTGTGAATTCAGTCTTTGTAGTCTACGATTCAGACAGGTCGTGTCTACGGCTTTTTCAGTTTGAATCAGTTTACCTTGTTAGCCATTGCTGCCTCACAGAGAAGCCAACAGACAATCCAACAGGCACTTTAGGAATTGAAGTTCAACGATATTACTCAGTCACTCTATGTAGGTCAATCGCTTGCAGTTCAGTTGTTGTTCTGCTCAGAACCGACAGCATTGTTTCGGTTTGTTTGTAGTGTTTATTTACACATTGTGACTGAGTGGACAGGAGAGTTTAATAGTAATGTATATCTCTACAAAAATTAGTGACTTCTTTAAACCTAAAAGACAAAACATTAGTGAGAGCAATGAAAACCACAGTTTAGATGTAGAATCCGTGACATCAGCTGTGGCTGGAGAAGACGATGCAAACAACAAAGCAGACAATCCTTCTCCTATGTCATTGTAACAAAATGAAAATTTCTATAAGTTGGTGGATATGGATACAGACAAAACATCTATAGACAGTATTGATAATTGTAATGATGATGAAAAGCCAGATTGTCGGTCTGTCAAACAATGTACAGATTATAAAGCTAAAACCCCGTGGTTAATTATTAAAAAAAGGCCAAGTTTGTAGAAATGTATCTACACTAGGTAAAGGAACAAGAAGTTGTTACTGAGCGTGTTTTTGGACAGCTTATAAGCAAGCAAAGTTAGACTGTTTTATGAGTTTGAGTCAGAAATTGATCTCCAAATTAAAAATGGTTTGGATATGGGCCGAATACTATGTTCAAATGTTGCTTGATCTAATATAGTGATTCATATTTCTGACCAGATGACATCAGATCTAATAAATAATTTAATAAAAAGTGACTCCAAATTTTCACTTCTTTTGGATAAAGCCCCTTCTCTTTCACACAAAAAAGCTTTGATTGTATAGTTCAGAACATTGTTAAAAGGGAAAACACCATGACAATTTCTTTGAAACTTTTTGAGCTAAATGACACAACAGCATCTGATATCTTGAAAGAACTTTTAAAGCAGTTAGAATCACTAGGACTAGGCTGTGAGTTTTTGAAAGACCATTTAATCGCTTTGACTTGCAATGGAGCTTCTGTCATGTTAGGAAAAAAGTCTGACCTTGCAAAGCTGATGTTTCGAAACTTATTCATCTGGCATTGTTTGAATCATCGTTCAGAACTCACCATGCACGACATGATAGAAGAAGTGGTGGGAATTAATCACTTTAAAATATTCATGGATAAAGTTAGAAATATCTTCAGCTGCTCTCTGAAAAACAGCAGTGAGCTGGCAGTTGCTGCTAAAGGTTTGGAGCAAGAAATTTAAAAATTGGTCATGTGTTTTGACACTCGTTGGGTGGCCTCCAGTTTATTGGCAGTAAAAGCTGTGTGGAAAGATTGCAGGGCTCTGTACAGTCATTTTTTAGAAGTATCAGAGGACACGAAACGAGATTCAAAACAACGGTCTACTTACAAAGGGCTTTGTAATACATTGTCATCTACATCTTTCATCTCCAACCTAGCTGTAATGTCTGATGCCTTAGAAGAGTTGGCCGATCTATCCCTACAGCTTCAAAGATCAAGTGTTAACCTTGTTCAAGCTCACAACGACATTACACTTTTATTAAAAGTTTTTGAAAGTCTGGTTGATGTAATGGGACAACATGCAAATGTAGCTAACATTGCACTGGAAAATATGAACTTTCAATGTGTTAAACTTTCTCAAAGAAGAAATATTTCTAAGATTCCTGATAAACAGTTTTATCGCAGCTTGGCAAATAATTTGTCATCCAGGTTGCTATCAACAGTGAATGCATCTGAAAGCTACGATGAAGTTATGAATTACGTGAAGGCCATTCACCTAATTCTGGCCTACAAACATATCGATCACTTACGGAGAAAATGAGATTTATCGAAAGTGTGAAAGATTTAAGATTAATAGCCCTCTGAAATAATGAAGGACTTGAGGGAGTACAAACGGGGTCTGAAACCAGTACTAAGCGGAGAAATGCCAACTGTTCTTGTACAGCCACCAATGTTCAAAAATTTTGTATCAATAATAAACAGCATTGCAGTGTCGATTGCAGAGTGTGAACGTGGCATTTCTGCAATGAACTTAATTATGACACCACTGAGATCTTCACTCTACATCAGCACTGTTTGTAGTTCATTACGCATCAGACTTCTGGGACCATCTGTAGCTAGATATGAAAATGGGTGTCTTGGATGGCAAAGGGATATCATTCTGCACTTCCTACACAGTCAAAAGCACGAAGTGATAGTGTATAATGAGGATAATTCTGTATTATGGAAATGTTTTTCTTAATCCATCTCCATTGATTGTGTTTGAAATAATTTCACAGTGCTTACTTTTTCTTCCTTTATTTGAGCCACTGAGTATGAACTTAGTTGAAACTAGGAGTTCAGTTATTAATACATCCTAAAAAGGTACTTTTTAACAATAAATACACAATGTATATTTTGTATAAACTGACTGGTCATATGCCACTGACTTTTGTCAGGACAACAGATGTTTGTCATTTTAAGTTAATACGCTATGTTGAAAGTGTAATAAAATTTAAAGGGAAATATTTAAACAAAGTTGTATACCCTTAGGTCAAAGATATATACTGTATGTTGACAGGACTTATTTTATGAGTGAAGGGAAATTAAATTCATATTTCAAACTACAAAACTGTAATCTCAAAATTAATGCTCAGTACAATTTATTATTAATGTGATATTCTTGATTTGGAATCATCTGTAATTTTATCATAAATGAGTTAACAGATCAATACTCAATCTGACCGATTCAGTTTATTGGTCATTAGCGGTTTAATTGTTGAACGGCAAATAGACCTAAAAATCTACTGAGATGTGGGATTCTTGAAGTTTTGAACTGCTGCTTGAAACAGTGTAACATCTTCGTGCAGCCCGCTGAAGTAAAATTGTTTAAATAATGGTTTAATGTACAAACCAATTTTTTTATATACACAGTATGTTATTGGAAATGAAAAAGTAATTTTAACAGAGCTGTAATGGAACTCAAGAAGCTTTGACATTTTTGTAAAATATTCGCCAAAGATGGATGATTGTTATAAGTGTGACTTTGACTGAAATTGTAGACTTCACTGTGAAGCTGATTTTAATATAAGTGCATGTTTATTTTTGTAATAATTCTCTCTCAATGCCAAATGCGTTGATTGCTTTTCCTACAAGATATATTCTACATGTAAAACATTTTTCGGTCAGATTGCAGAAAATGTGTTCACATTTATAATAACAGGTCCCTTTTGATTGTTTGTGGTTTAATAAATAAATATTCAGTTTGCAGCGGCTACTCATGAAATATGTTTTTCTCAGTTAAGACACTATGGACTTATGGAAAAGAACAAATCTGTCATCTCTATGACGAGTTTATCATTTCCTGATTATTATAACATAAAGAACACTTGCCCACGAAAGGCAAAGGTCCCGAGTTCGAGTCTCAGTCCGGCACACAGTTTTAATCTGCCAGGAAGTTTCATATCAGCGCATACTCCACTGCAGAGTGGAAATTTCATTCTGGGAACAATAGTGGTTTTTCAGTTCAATTTTTACACGTTGAGTCTCATGTTAATTAAATGGTAAAGACCTTTCCCTTTGGCTAGTAACATAGGAACTACTTAATTATTTTACAAGTGCAAAAGTTAAGTCATAGATATTTCTTAATCTATTAGTTACATTTTACATTCAGAAGGGAATTTATTTATTACCTGTATAAGTAAACCTTGTGCTTTCTTTTTCACTCACTATCATGAAAGTTTCAAATGACAAAATCTGACTGAAGAACATTACATATAGTCTTTCCCCATGGCAGTGTAACATGATGTGGGGAGGAGAGGAGGAAGATTATGGCAGCCTCAGGGCGAGGAAGGGGGAGGGGGAATGTTTTAACTTTATCTTGCATTGTTATCAACTCAGGCGCGACGCAATGATCGGCTGCTATGGTACAAAATGCTCACAGAATTAACGTTGCGTGAAGACGTGGGAAATCGAAATTGTACTAGACCCAGCTGGAGCAGGAATATCTCAGTCATTAACTGCTAAATGCCTTGTTGATAAATACTGAACACACGTTCATAGAGCAGCTACAAAAAACTGTTTGAACGTTGTGGCTGGCAGCATCTGAAAACGTGATGTCGTGAGTATGACTTGGTGCCAATACATGTGAAGCAGAACTATGGAGCAAAGTGACACTGGTACGGCAGATGGTGGCACCTTGTGGTGTTATGTTTTTGATTATAAGATATTATGGTTTAAAAACCTGAATTTCAGAACTGTATTTAAGAAAGAATTTCTCATTGTAAGTCTTATCACAAGTCTCTCTCTGTGGCCAGTGGGGAGTGGTAAAAGGGGGTGCCTTACGGCACCTAAAAGTTTAAAAGTTAAGCCCTGCCTTGAATGAACTAGATGCAGCAGTTAATAGAACCAGTCACCAACACACATGAAACTAATAGCAATACTAAACAGGGCAGAGCATGAAATGATTGATTTAAATCAGGAGGTCTATTATGATCATACCATATAACATCATTGCTAGTACACGGTCTCTATACCTTTACGTTACCCAGCTTGCATTTAAGTAGCTAATGCAGTAAATATTTCTTTATTGAGCCCAGTTTGAAGCAATTAAACAGAATGCAAATCTAACTACATTGGCTGTGGAGGGACCTTTGCTTTGTTTCATTAACTAACTAGTTTAGTACATGAGGGCCTTAGTTTCATGGTTTGAACAGCCATGCTCATTAACAAATGTTCACAAGTGTGTATGGAAAATGGTGAGTATTCTCATCAATAATTATTCATTAAGTGAAGCACAACAAACTATAACTCTTCAAATAACAAATGTGCTTTGAAAAGTAGTCTTTTAACCTTCTCAATATATAGTTGGGTGGGCAAATGCCAACACCATTAAATTCAAGTTCAAACACCTTCTCATGGAATGAACAGTAATAAAACTTTGTAATTCTGATCAAAGTGCATAAATGCAACAATTAATAATCTTTTTCAGTTCTAATCAGTATTATTATTCTTTTAACTAACAACTTTACTATTTTTGGACAGCTTTTAAGTAAGGCAAAGTATTTAAGAAAATTAGTGGAGATCGATTTAAAAATGCACTGGAAGTGGTGTATTTCTCAAATTATTAAACTGAACTTGAAACACAATAACTCCACACATTAGAAAGCAATCCCAACTATTTTTACGGCTGCTTAATAGTCTTTTCATAATAAATTAGCACACTCGGAATTAAATTCACTAGGATAGGATTCTCAAGGTTTGTGATTTGGGATAATCACAGGTGTAATATAGAGATTTTAGCAACACCACGATTGTTATTAAAATCAACCAAATTTCACAAATACCTAGTTCATTTACAGTGCCAAATATAAACAATTTGGTGGAAAGCTGGTGTCACTGGTGGCCTGATTTGCAGTGGCTGATAATATGGCAGTGATGTAGTCATGGCAGTACTGTTGGCCTCGCCCTGTTATAGATCTTCTGAATTATATTTTTGCAGGGCCGAAAACAATGCCATGATAATGGTATTACCAAATGCAGCATCCGAGGTCCATATATAACACTCTTAAGTTCCTCTGCCTCAACACTCCAAGAATATGAACTACAATGTTCCGCTACTGCTAGCGAGATATTAACCACAGCACTGGTCAGGCCTCATTCCTTACCCGTTGCAAAGGACACATTTCAGCTTGCGCTAACCACTCCTTTTCCTTTCCGCCAGGCTACTTCCGTAGCTGTAGGGCTTCCCCACATCTTTTACATTCAACCCTGCGTTCCCTAACTATGGACCAAGTCATTTACAGTACATTATATAACAATCATTCCAGTAGTTATTTACATTCATAAGCATAAATTGAACATTGTTCAAAAAGTTAACATAACTGAAATATGTATACATTGTCAAAGACTTTCCGTGACAGGCAAAACACTCTACATATGACAGATACAGCACTCTACATAAGCAACTCTACAAATAGAAATATCAATACAAAGTAGGTCAAAAATGGATGTTACATATGCCCCAGGGTTCATTGAAGATTCCTGCTAGGCAAACATCAATAACACCTTAATGGTACCAAGCAGTCGAAAATAATAATCACTTTATCCAGAGTTGAGCATGAAAAGAATACATTGCAAAACACATTGAAACACTATACACTGTATACACTTCATTACCAAAACAAGATATAAGCAACATTATTAAATTATGTACACCTGTCACATCTGATTCTCATTTTGTGAAACGGTAAGTTGAGTAGTAAGCAAAATTTATCTGTATTGTCAAGAATATTCAGTAGCATGTTGTAAGCATTCAAGAAATGTAGGTATACACATACAAGTATACCCCCTACATATATCACAAGCAATTTGACATTGTACATGCAACACATCCTATAGCATGATTTCGAATTTACAAAGGAGGAAACTATCAATGCTGATTCTAATAATAGTAGTCTATTCTTTGATATTTATGTAAACAAACATATTTAAACTGAACCTACTATTCTTTTCTTACTGCCTTTATTTGAAACACAGTCCCTCTTTGAAAACTGTAGCAAAACACATACAACACTAACAGATATGAAAATAAAATAATTTTGCTACCTGCAATAGCATCTTGCACTGCATTTGACAACATTAACAAATTACATATCACATTAATCAATTGGCTGCCCATTTTGGGTTTTAGCAGTCTATTACAGACATAGTTTTTTTCCCCACTTTGGCAAGTCTTCTATGCTGCCCATTCTGTATTAAAGGCATTCCACATTCCTTTTCAATTTGGCAACATTTGCTTGTAGCCCTTTCAGTACAGGGTATCACATATTTTACAACAGGTTTTAGAATCTGGAACTTCTAAGATAGTAACAGCAATTTTACATAGGTAACAGCATTTTTATAAGAACATAAATTACAGTTAAATACAGTATAGTAGCTTCATAAGATAGATACATTATTTCATCTACAGCATAATATACATTTTTAGTCTGGTATGATTTCTTCATGTATTCATTCCTAGGCACATACAGTTTCAGATCCACTACATTATGGACATCATGGATCTTCTTCGACTCTGGGTAGATTAAATAGTAGGCATTGTTGTGAGGTGTGTCTTGTACTGTGAATGGCCCATTATATATACATAAATTTAGAAATTTCGTGGTTAAGTTCACTTAATTATTCATGGGTCTTCAGAAAAACAGTCTCCAATTTTGAACATGGCAAACTTCAGGTTGCTATTGTGCATTTTAGATCTCGTTTCGGCTTTGTTTCTTCTTTTACCAATTCTTTCTTCCGGGCTAATCCCAAATCTGTAAACGGTGGGAACTCTAGTTTTTCCTCATTTAAACATTTGCTCTTAGTACTGAGCAGAATTTCCCCAGGTGTGAACTCAGTAAACCCATGAGGCAAGGTCTTCATTAATATATTTAGTTTCTACACCATTCTGCTCCATTCCATCTTGCCAGGTTTTGAAAATAAATTGGGGCCATTATTGGGCAGTACTGCACTGGGTTTTCCAATGGTTCTCAAATACTGAATCATCCTATCGAATATTGACATTGCTGTCACCTTTTTCAGGAGATACAATTTTATAAATTTAGAAAATACTTCCGAAATCACTAAAATACATTTACAATTACCAGAAGTTGTGGGGAGGGGTCCATACAACTCCACAGGCAGTATATCCATGGTATCTTTAGGTAACGTGTTCTGCATTGGACCATGATTAGTTCTATTGGTTACCTTAGCTATCTGGCAGATGTCACAAGACCTAATACGTTCAGTTACCTTTCGACTCATACTATTGGCAATAACTATAACGCTAGCCAGTTTATCTAGACACTCCTTTGGCCCAATGCTAGTGAAAATAATCTGACATCTGTATCAAATTGGGTAGGCCAACACACCATCCATTCTTGAGTAATGAAGCCTTTCCTCTTATACAAGATAGTTTTAAAAATCAAAATTTACTTATACAGATTTCTTCCAATTTGGTTGCTCATTTTGATGATATCGCATGGTTTTGCAAATCTGTTCAAATTCATTTCAGCCTGATCTTCTTCATGTAATTAATTTGGAAAGTTCCATCTCCATTGCATTCCTTGGGTACTTCATCTGTACCATTGGGACAATTCATTGCCACATAATTTTTTTGTACCCTTTACATAGCAGATTTCATAATTAAATTGTTGCAGGTATAAAGCCCATTGGGTGAGCCTGCCATTTAGAAGGCAACAACCTTTAAGGAATGTTTGAGCTTTGTGGTCAATGTGTGATGATCTTAAAACCCCACCAATCTATAAATTTCCTTAGGTCCCATAATATGGCCAAGGTTACCTCCTCTGATATGGTATGGTTCCTTTTGTTTCCTGTAAATGCCCTGCTGGCAAAAGCTATAGTTCTAAGAGCTAAATTTCCTGTACCACTTATCTCCTGGAAAATTTCAATACCAATCCCATAGGTGCTACTGTCAGTATTCATATTGAAAGTCTCTGACAGTACTGGGTGATATAAAACATTATCCTGTCAAAGTTTAATCTTTAAGGATTCACAATCCTGCTGACTCCCATCTGTCTAAACAAAAGCACTAAATCTTTTTATAGATTGTTCAAGTGTGGATTATTGAAGGGTTTCCCCTTAACAAATTTTCTGCAAAATCCACACCAACCTAAAAAGGCTTACCACTGTTTCCTATTTTTTGGTGGGGGAAATTTTTCTAAGGCACATAGCTTTCTCGAGGTCCTTATTAATGCCGGTAGTAGTAATAATATGGCTCAAGAATTTAATTTCTAATTTTACAAGTTCATGTTCACTATAATTTTAAAGTGATGCCTCCTGCTTGAAAAGCAACAGTTTGGAGCTTTTTTGCCAGTTTTCATTGGAGATAAATAAATCATCTACATAAATAGTTAACCTGGAACTCAACTCCTCTCCTAACACAGTCCAGAGCTCTAATAAACACTGCCAGAGAGGTATTCAGTCCAAATGGAACTACTTTGTATCGATAACATTTCCCGGTAAACAGGATTGCTTTATATCCATGCGATTCTAGACTTAATGGGATTTGCCAATAGCCAGCAGTCATGTTGAAGCTGGTTAAATACCTCATTATGAAATTTTTGCAACATTTTGTCCAGATTTTCAGGCCTGTGAACCTCTCTTTTTACTTTGTTCACAGTTTGTGCACCAATGGCCACATGTACTCCTCCATCCTTGTTTACAATGATAAGTGAACTGATATATTCGCTGTTACTGTATTATATCACTCCTCATTCCATAATCTTATCTGTTTCATTCTGCACAGCCTGTTTCTTAGAAAAAGGTACCAAATACGGTTCCACAAAGAATGGATCATGATCCAGAGTTGCAATACAGTATCCAAAATTTTGAGCCAGTCCGGGTTAACCAAAAATGATCTACTGTTGCTTTCTAAGATAGTAATAAATTCTGCTTTCTCAGGGCCGGCCAGAAATTCTGCACACGTGTGGTGCTCCTGCACATGTGCAACTTCCGGGTCACAGCGTGCATTCCGCAGCCGTCAGCATTCATGTAGTGCATGTTTCTATGCATAGATGTCGCTTTATCCACTTGCTGGGGTACTCTGTACCAGCGCATTCTAGTGCTCTTTCCACAGCTTGCAAGCCAACCATGGGAAGGTATTTTGCGTATTAAAACATTTAAAATACTGTCACAATCTACTCATTGAGACTTCTACTTTTATGTTACCAGTTTAACCCAGTAAGAAAAGTAATACAGTTAACAACCGTGCGTTTTTATTAAGGCAGCTTGACTGACGGCACGCAAATACGCGTAATGTTTTTGATCTAGTATTTAAGAGAGAGAGCAGTCAGCGACTTCCAGCGAACCTTATTCGTGATTTCAAATAACATTAAACTAATGCAAGGTTTCCTATAACTAATTCTCGGTGCCCTCAGTTACACCCACATAATTTCTGTCTCACTGACCTCTGAACAGAATAATAACCGCAGGCCTCTCGATCACCTGCTATTTCAATACTAGTATCAGTTCCGTCTAAAATATGCATAATAACCGACAATTAGATGAAGGTTATTGTTTATCGACATCAGCTGAGCGTAGCCCTTCACACATTAAAAAGAAAAAAAAACCGTAAATGTAAGTATACATTCGAACAATCGGTTTAATGAGCAATTTTCCTGATAATAATGTACCATGGAGCAGAATGATGCAATAATGCACAGTTAGTAAACAATAACTTTTTATTATGAAAGGAATAAATCCAAACACATTTATCACTGGTCATGAGAAATGATATAGTTAATATCGGGCATAAAAGATCAGCTCATTGACGAACGCAAGCAGTTGTGAAGATTTTCATCACTTATGCTTGATAGAAACCTTGATTTATTCATTTACATCAGCCAGAAAAACCTTTCACAAATATATGTCAACCCGAACATAGACATAAGTCTCGCGGCATCTTTGTGCAGGTGTGGAAATTCTTGTTGTGAAAAATTTTTGTAGAATTCTTTTGTACTTCGCACTGCAAAGAACTTGTCCTTCAGTTTTGTATTGCACTGTAGGTCGATCAGTTCCATCTGTAGGTCATTTGGTGCATCATCAACTGACGACGAGAACGGTCGAGCAAAGAGGCGAATGGCAGGAGGCAAACTCGTATCATCTGCAAATTGTGCTCGAAATTGTTCCTTAATTTTTCCAATTATTGACACGTATTCTTGAAATCTAGCACTTTCATGCACCAGTCCAAGAGTCGCGAAATCTGCAGTATTTTCTGTCATTAGCTGGCGCTCCCAAAGCGCAAGTTTCCTTTCAAAGGCAGTTACTTTTTCCAACATGTCAGAAATTAAATTATTTTCACCTTGCAAACTGACGTTCAGGCTGTTCATGTGAGACGTAATGTCCACAAGAAATGCAAGGTCTGATATCCAACAAGGGTCTTCCAACATAGGTTCATTTTTTCCCTTCTCATGTAAGAATTTTACTATGACCAAACGTAAATCGAAAAATATTTTCAGCATTTTACCTCAACTGATCCAGCGTACTTCAGTATAGTAAGCTATGTCACCGTACTCCGCTCCTAATTCCTGCAAGAACCGCCGAAACTGGCGATGCTTATGTCCATGTGTCTTCAGGTAGTTTACAGTATGCACAACAATGTGCATGACATTTGCTAACGTTACTGATTTTGCACAAAGCGCCTCTCGATGCAGAATGCAATGAATCCATACGTCTCATTTGTGCGTCCTAGCCTTTGGCGCATCCGTGCTATGAGTCCTCTCCGATGGCTTTGCATTGATGGTGCTCCATCTGTGGTCACTGAGACTCACCGCTGGTCAGGGTGGCCGAGCGGTTCTAGGCGCTACAGTTTGGAACCGCGCGACCGCTACGGTCGCAGGTTCGAATCCTGCCTCGGGCATGGATGTGTGTGATGTCCTGAGGTTGGTTAGGTTTAAGTAGTTCTAAGTTCTAGGGGACTGATGACCTCAGAAGTTAAGTCCCATAGTGCTCAGAGCCCTTTGAACCATTTGAGACTTACAGATTCCAATCCATACCGACACCATCAATCGCTTGCTCGACAGCTTGGAGTAAGTCCGCACCTGTAGTAGTCCCTTGCAAAGGTACTAAGTCCAAAACGTCCTCTGTTTCACAGTGCGTTATCGACACCTCGTATGTATATCACAACTTGGGCTGTATCTGTAAGATCTGTTGCTTCATCGAGCGCAATAAAACTAACGAAAATTAATTACAGGTTCCTTGATGTTTTAGAAGAAATCAAGGCCTAAACCAAATAGTGACATTCGTCACTTGATCATATTTGTTTTTCAAAGATTAAGTTGTCTCTCATTTCTTCATATTCTGAATCGCATAATCGAAAATGGAGTTCACATGATGCTTCTTCTGAGGAAGTTGGTGTATGTATCATAGTAATTATTTATGCGTAGTAGCTTGTGATGCCGGTCGGAGATGTACGTCCAAAAATCTCCTTTGCTCCTTTTTTTACTGGACAGCGGGTAAAATACCGCGTGTCCCTTCAACCAGTTGACGGCATTTTTCTTTGAGGTGGGGTATAATTCTTCTTCCGGGAATAAAAGCCACGTTGGCGTTATCAAATACGGCGGTTTTCTCTGCATAGTTGCTAATTTTCTTCTGAGGGACAACCATATATTATTTGCATTTCCACAGACAAATTGATGTTCATCTGTGTCAATCAGGTTGCAAGTGGTACGCGAAGGGGAATCAGCCAGATTAATAGAATGTAGTCTGGAGTTCGTAGAAAATTTCCTATTCACAAAATAATACCACATGGCGGCTCGGCACTGGACCAACATTTTATACTCATAAGGCACCTTAGAAACTTTGGACCGATTTTTCTCGGGATTTTCCAAGTAGTGCGTCCTAATATTTTAACCACGTGAGGTGTTAGGTGTCTTTGACCACGCAAAATTTCGGACAAATCCCCGACCACGTCGTCGTACCGTCTCCTTGTGAGTTATGTTGGGGAGGTGGCTAATCTCCACGTGGCCTGCGTTTACGTTTAGTGAGTTTGCTGTCCCCTCTTCGTTTATTGCTGTCACTTCAAACGAAAAGGAAATTGATCTCTGTGGCCGGGAGCTATCAAGCAAAGTAAAATACATTGATCTGAGTACGGTAGACTAAAACATGTTATTAGTTTCAGATTTTATTTTATTTCCACCTTCCTGGCAGGTGGGCCTTAATCACCTCGCAGAACAATACTTCAGCTGTTTGCTGCATTTCAAAAGTGCACGTTTTCATCCAACCAATTATTATGTTACTAGCACCTGCAAACACGATTTAAGTTTTGACAAAAACTTGTCCAGTTTTTAGGTATAATCTATCCTGGTTGCTTACATGCTTCAGTACTCTCCCCATAAAATTCTGCAGGAATGCAATTATGCGAGACGAAATGCAATTTCGAAACCAAAGACGAGAGTATGTTCAATATCTAGCCTTTCGGTTTACAAAAATTTGTGAATAGACCCGAAATACTATGAGCGTAGAACCGCAAGTGGAAAGGCACATCCTGCAGAAATCTGCGCACTATACCGTGTTGCCCGTTCGTGCAGCTGCCTCTTAACGTGATCTTGTTTCGGCGATAACAGAACCAAGTCAGGAGCACGCCTTAGGTAGCCAAGCTGCCCACTGACTGTCGATATGGACCAACAAAGAAACGTTTCGAACAAGTTTTAATCGACCTCCATGGAATCGGAATTTTCCATTAGTGTGGAAAGGCCTTCATTACGACACAGTCATGAACCAATGCTCTGTGCAGACAGGTGTTTATTTGGAATGATTCTTGTGATGGTCGGGGCTAGGTTCTCACATAAGGCAATCAATTTAAGAAGTACGAACAGCACATCTTCACCTCTGGTGACGTCATTCGAAAAATGTAGTGTTGCACTGTGGTTCCAAACGGACATAAGAGACGTCACTTTGCTACATGTTGCGCGAGAGTCCTTATAGGGTGGGCCATGACAGAGGCCTAATCATGCCAGGTTGAAAGTCAGTCACCAGTATGCTTTCTTACGCGAGAGTGTTTTTTGATGAATGTGCCACTCATCGTGCAAGATCACTGGGCAGCTGATTCTTATTTTATTTCGGCATGAGATGTGGAAAATATCGGTGCTGGACTGAGATTCGAACTCGGATCTCCCTTTTCATCACGTCTGATGGCTTTGTGTTGATACTTTCCACTGTTCGCCACGCGGTCTGCACGGCTGCCCCCGTCAGAGGTTCGAGTCCTCCCTCTGGTATGGGCGTGTGTGTCGTCCTTAGCGTAAGTTGAAAAGTCCCTTTTGAAAAATTGTACATGACTGTGCTGAAACTGACACACAATATTTTTAGCAGAACGCAGTCTGACTTTCAAAAATCCCTACAAAAGAATGGCCCGGACTAACATTAACCTATACCTTTCACAAATCACTTAGCTCACCAAAAATCTTCGTTACTCGAACTACTGCTATACAGCGAGCGCCACTACTGCCAGCTAAATAAAAGATTCAAACTACTGAAGGCACTAACTACTGATAGGCATAGTTAGCAAATGAAAGATTTTGATAGAGAGCAAACAATGTATTTACCTTAATAGTCATAATTGACATCCAGTCTTACAAATTTCAAAACTCCGCCATTTCTCTCCCCACGTCCACCACTGCAGGCGGCTCACCTCCAACTGCGCAACACTACGTGCTGTTCACATCCAGCTGCCCAACACTACAATGGCAGACAACAATGCAAACCTAGCCACAGACTGCACACAGCATAGCCAGTGATTTCCATACAGAGCGCTACGTAACGTTGTCAATAAGAAAACATAAACAGCCTACTTACATAGCCCCCATGCTCCCCACAAAAAATTTTACAAATTGTTTTGGGCAGTGACCAATAATGATTTGATACAATTTTTCATAATTACAATAACAAAGATATCAAATGCACCCACTTACTGATACAATGTTGGTCAAAAGCTAAAATTTTCTTACAGTCCATAAAGACAGTCCTGATCATTCATCACAGTAACATTGCAGTGTTTCTCTCAAAGTCTGAGCAGTAAAAGAAAATGCACACGGAAGTAATGGATTTCCATGCAATCTTGAAGAAGTAGTATTGTCCTTCCAATGGAAAGACAGTACTGACTCTTGACATGCAGACAGGTATTGGTCCACAACAGAGCAAACCCACAGCAGAGTCAGTCGAAATTTTGAAGCGTATTGGTAGGTAGGTCATCACAGAGCAGACACACTATAGTCCTGGTAGAGATTACAGTATTGGTGGGCCACCAGAGGTGCAGACCCACTGCAGTCCTTGTAGAAATAATGGTACTGGTGAGTCAACAAAGGTGTAGATCCACTGTAGTCCTTGTAGAAATAATGGTATTGGTGGGTCATCAAAGGTGCAGACCCACTGTAGTCCTTGCAGAGATGGCCAGCAGCCATCTGTTGCAACTGTGCAGGTGCACAATCACCATCGAAGAGTCTTGCGGACAATATAGCAAGTCCATAAACCACCACTTGTGCACTCACAAAGTTTTTGGAATTGTCCTTAGAACTGGCAATGCTGTTAACCAGTCCCTTGCTGTATTATTAACACACGTGCAAACACTATCAGTCCCTACTTCTCACATATTGTCCATATACTATGACTAACAGAAACGTGTGCAGTGAAATGTAACTTAGGAGTTACTTAATTTGATGAACTGGTGTCAATTACAATTTTATAACATAAAAATACAATGACAAAGGTACAAAATACATCATTAAAGAACATAACAATACAGATAACATTTGTAGTACAGGCTTTACAAAAGAATCGAAGTAACATATACATCAGTGTTATAGGAATTATGACATAAGTAAATACATAAAAGATCAGAATAATTATTGAAACATCAACTTCACACATGAGCATTAAAACAGAGCAGAATTTATAATGTCTAACATCTTTACAAAGTATATAACGTATTATTAATGCAAATTATACTTGAGGATAACAGTATTCCTCATCATAGTATATGTAGCTTAGTACTAGAAAAATTCTACAACATAAGTCTTATTAGCTTAACACATAAAGACAGGAAAAACACAAAAATGCAAGAGTACACAAACACAAAGCAGAATAACACAGGGGGAAAGGACAGGGTTTGTTTTCAGTGTAACATTTGGTACTGCAGTATTTTGCAAACAAAACCTTTTTTTTCTTGGAGATCTCCCTTCGTTCATCATTATTCCCACAAGGTCCTATCTATACCTGCTTTCTGTACTTTTTTTGTATAACTTCTCAATGCATTTCTTCCAATTCATCGCAACTCATTCTCTTATATAGTCTACCCCCTCTTAAGCTAACTTAAATCTACTGAGCTCAAATGCTAAACCAAGGGACGAAGCAATGCAGCAGTACATAACAAATTAACACAAACAGCAAGGACAAAAAAAATACAAATTGACAAAGTAAGCAACAGTATTACAACTAATATAAGGCAATGAGCAGCAAAAAAGAAAAATAAATCAGTAGTAAACTGGCTTAGCAGAGTAACACAGTCAAATTCAGTAACACTGTGCCTGGCAAACAGCAGCAGCAAATGCAATAATTTATATCTAAACATGACATAGCTCAAGCAGAAAAAATATTACATTAAAGACAAAAATGCAGACAAGGGAAATGTATGTTCACATCTTAATGTCTATGTAATTAAAGTGGTGCACCACAAGAAGTTATTCTACCAAAAAAATTACCAAGTAGTTGAAAAGAAAATTCCATATGCAATTCCTGTGAAGGGAAATGTCTTTTTATGCTCCTTCGTTTTTTTGAATAGGTCATAAAATTATTTACTGGATCTGTAGGCATAAAATATTTATATTAGTACATCTATTAAATTTTATTTTAACCATTGCTGCAGTGCAGCTAGAAACTAGATATTAAACAACATGAGTAAATAAATACATAAAGCAAGCCATATGGCATTTCTCTCAACTAGCAAGACAATAGCCGTGAAATGTTTCTCATCGTTTCATTAGGCATTTTAGTAAATATCTCCACAGTATAATCATATGTTTTCAAGTTTGAGCGTGTCATATTTGCGATGCTTTTTACAAAGGAATGTCAATAGCGAGGATAATGGCCTCCCTTTTTTTTCTACTGTGTCTCTGAAAAGGCACACACCAATGGCTTTTTCTCCAGGCGTCTGACACAGCTGGGTACCCACGACGCATTACGTGCAGGTGGTCACTTAACTTACGGAAATATTTACGACAGCAGTTTCCGCTACAGTGACAGTCTCATATAAAAATATTTCACAGGTCAAGAATTTCCATTACAAATCTGTAGAAACAAAATCCTATTGATAAAACAGAGTCCAAAAAATTTTCGTCGGCATTGTAATACATTCATGCATTTACATACATTTCATAACTCTTAAAGTACGATTCTTGGTTTCCAGCAACCTTTTTCACAAACCAGAGTCCCTAACCACTACTCATTATTTCTTACCTTATTCGTCGACTCTTCAATATTTCATCATTATAAATATGTAGCATAATCAAATTCCTCATATAGCATCAGCTTATTGATCATAAACATACCTCAACAGCAAAATACACATCGTCGTCATAAAAATAACATCATAAACCTCAGTCAAATCTCAAAAACGTCGTAGCTTTCTGCAATAATGTAAAAACCTTAAAAAAATTATCTGCTCATTTCAATAGTGTCATCTACCTCAAACGTATTTAAAAATCATGCTCCCTTACCAAATACGACATCAAATCTCTCATAGTATCACAATGGTTCCGAAAAAAATATGAACAGTTCACAAAGGACAGACAAAATACAATTTCATAAGTGTGAAGTTATCCAACTGTGTAATTAAGTAAACATCTGTCACTGATGTAGTAAAAAAAAATGTTTCTCTCTCTTAGTTAAATGATCAGATAGCTGTGTAATTCTGTGTTACAGAAATATGGTACTGATGTGTAAAGTTGTATAAGCGAATACCATATTAGGTAGGGCTCCTTGTGCTTGCCAAACACATGATACACAAAGTAAGCGTGTACCCCCCTGAGCATTAACGTAATTATAACCTCAGGTATTACAGATTACAGCAATGGAATGAAATGTATCACAGAAAACCTTTGTATCATTGTAATTCCAAAATCTTTAAAAATAAATGTTTTAAGTTCAAAATTAATCACTCAAATGCATGTCCTGTAGCGCTAAATGTGCGTCTTGCTATAAGATAATTCTGTGGAAGTGTCGTAGTTATCATCCTCTGTAAGCAAAGTTCTGTTGAAGTCAATGTACTCACCTCATCATAAACGAAAGTGAAATTCTTTGCGTATAGATACCGTAGTTATTACGTACCTTACCGTGATCAAGAAAGTACTATAATGTAACGTATTGTTGTGCTATGGAAAAGGCTGTCCCATTGTTGCTATACCACAAAATTTACTACTAAAACATGTTTCACTTTCCAGAATAATACAGAAAAACTGTGCAGATATAAAACAGAAACACTGAAAAAGCAACATTGTAAATTGTCACTCATTAGTAGCGTCGTGATAAAATCGTGTAGCTGTCACATAAACTAACCACTGTGTCATCTGGTATCTCACAGAAAGTACTTTAAACCCAGAATGTATTTTCAAGTAAACCAAAATGTTGCATTAAAATCTCATTAGCAGTATTAGTAATTGTTCTAAGTATATGAGCCTTATAGTTGTTACGTAATCGTGCAACTAACAAGCAAGAATGTACACACACAATAACACTGTGTCATCTGTTCACAATAACAATGCATTCGTAATTTCTGTTTAAATAAGTTCTCTTGGTTCTTGACTGGGTATTTAACTTCAAACATTGTTGCATGTTAACAGATTATAAGTCTGACAAAGCATAGTAGCAATGTAAAGTGAAAAGACAAAGTTAAAAAGCAGATTATCTCTCAATAAACGGTTTTACGTGTGAAATGTGGTGCAATCCTTTACTCTTCCTAGTGCTCACAGTTTCTACTTGAACACAATTATCATGTTGTATACGTCGGTAAAGAATGCTGGAATTTTTCTCAAGGTTAGCGTCTGTTATTTTTCTCTGAGCCAGCGGGCACACGTGGCTGCCTGCAGTACGAGTCATTGTCTGTTTCTTTGTTGGCGCGCGTCGTTACTGGGATTAGGAGACCTAACTTCTACATATTCACCTTGTCGAGAGGGCCCTGCTCTGTTTGAATCTCGCCAGTTCTGATGCAATTCAGGTCTGTCATTATGATCATATCGTCTGTCATCATGTTGGTAGATTCCATAGTTTCTTTCATGTCGGTCACGTGGTGGAGAATTTCTCCCTGAATCGTAACTGCGCGCTGGACCGTTGCGTCTGAAGTTATTCTGTCTCCCTCGATAATAATTATTTTGGTTCCCATATTGTCTGTTTCTCTGATTGTCTCTGTGATAGTCACTACTGCGGAGAGGTGATCTTTCCCTGTAGTTATTACTACTCTGCCAACGGTTGTCATACGGGTGGTGTCTGTTTTGGTCACGATTTGTGTTGTGAGAATAGTCTTGTCGTGTCCAGTTATTACTTCTTTCATTGCGGAATTGCGACGGATGTGACCTGTAATTGTTGTGTTCCTGTTTTCGCGTTCCGCGATTATCAGTGTCAATTTCTAATTCTTGTAAGAGTCCCTGAAAAGCTTCAATGTCGTCTTTGCAACATCCTGCCAAAATAATATGTCGTAAATGTTCAGGTAATTTGATTAAGCAAATGCGGATGAGTTCTGAGGGGCGGTATGGGTTTGACAGGTACTGATTCTTGTGCAACATCTTCAAAATATTTCACAAGACTGGAAAATTCAGATTGTTCGAAATGTTTCATCATTATGATGCTATGTTTTACTCGGTCTTGTGTAGCTTGAGACCAATATGCTGAGAGGAAGGCATGGTAAAATTCTCCTTCACTGTGGCAATCGTGAATGACCGATCGCATTCTTACAGACCTGTGCTCCAATGACCAGTTGGGAGGAAAACAATGAGAGAATTGATGGAGCCACGCTTGTGGATAAATGTCGTTGGCAGAATTCTTAAACGTTTTGAATTTACGTGTAGTAATGAACAGCTTATAGTCAGAATTATCATGTCGGCGAGTCGCCTGTCGGTCATTGCTACGTCGTGTCGGCGGTTCCATCTCAAAATTAGGTGCACATTGCCAATTTCTTTCATAATTTCCGAAGTGTCCTGTGTTATTATTTTGTGGCTGTTCCGTATTTCTATGTCCCTCTTCCCGTATTGGAGCGCGAGTGTGCTCTGAAATACGTAATTCTTGTATTACCTGTGTCAGCTGATCTTGTACTTCCCGGATTTCTCTTTGGTGTTGCGTATTAATTTGATTCTGATTTTGTTTGAATTTCCTAATTTGTTCGCACTCTTCTGTGTCATTAAAGACTACTGGTTTTGTGTCATTCAGATTATCATCTACCTTCGTAGTTAATTTATTTAGCTGATCCGAAAGTTCAACTACTTTCTCTGATAATGAACTAATTTCCTCCATGTGTCTTTCTACTGTGTCCTTTAAGTTTTCCTGAGTTTTTGCAAGTTGCGTAACTGAATCGGTAGATGCAACTGAGTCAGTTTTAGCTTGCAAGGTCTCATGATTTTCATGAACAATAATTTGCAGTTCTTTTATGGCTGCTTCGTGATTCTGTAATGCGTTTTCATGCCGCGAAAAAATAGGTTGAAAATGCTCACAAATTTGTGTTTTTATGTCGTTACAGACTTTTTGACATTTAGATTAGATTTTATGTAACTCAGAAGTTAAATCTTCACGTGTTTGTTCAAGCGTGGTGTGAAGATTTTGTTCCATTGCATGTGACTGTTGCTGTGTTTGTCTCTGGTGTTGTTCCATTGTGTCTAACTTTTGAAGATTTTGTTCCTTTATGTCTAACTTTTGAAGCTTTTGCTGTGTTTGTCTCTGATTTTGTTCCATTGCATCTAACTTTTGAAGCTTTTGTCTCATTTGTTGCATTAATTGTAATAACAATGCACTGGTGTCTGAAACATGTTCCTCAGTGCTTTTCGGCAGTGAATTTGCACCGGCAACATTCACATTTTGACAAGCGGAAAATGTCTTGACTCATTTGAGAAAACGGTGAGAACCAAAAACCTGAGTCTACAGTGTTTGCAATATTGTGTTCTGCCATTCCCGATTCCTGAGGCGACCTGTTGCCGACCGATCGATCGATAATGCTTCCCTGTTCACTACCTGTTTCACTGTCTACACCATTATTTGACGCCCGCTCCATTTCCCTATGCACAGTTACGAAATTACTACTTTGAATGTCTGTTAATTCATTACACAGCGGTGCTGGTAAGCTATGCTCGTCGTCACTATTATTTCTCAGTTTACTTTGGAGCCTAGTGTTACGTTTTTCACACGCCATTATTGTCACAATATTTCACACGATAACACATTAACATAGCGCTGAAAATAATATCTAGTTAATTGCAAGCTGCGAAATACTTGCTGCAAATCTACATGCGTACCACACCCGTTTTACTGTACAGCAATGAAAGACTGCAACTACAAAGGAGATTCTCTCTACAATTACGTGCTAGCAATAAACAAAATCTACACTAATTACACAAACTACAAGAAAAAATCAGAAGATTCCAGTGAGGTATCCTCGGCTAAGGGTCGACATATGAAATGTCTCCTTAGAAAAATTTATACATGACTGCTTAAACTGAGACAATATTTTTAGCGCAACACAATCTGACTTTCAAAAATCCCTACAAAAGAATGGCCCTGACTAACATTAACCTATACCTTTCACAAATGACTTTCCTCATAAGAATCTTCGTTACTCGAACTACTGCAATACAGCGAGCGCCACTACTGCCTGCTAAATAAAAGATTCAAACTACTGAAGGCACTAACTACTGATAGGCATAGTTAGCAAATGAAAGATTTTGATACAGAACAAGCAATGTATTTACCTTAATAGTCATAATTGACATCCAGTCTTACAAATTTCAAAACAGAGCCATGACAGACGCCTAATCATGCTAGGTTGAAAGTCAGTCACCAGTATGCTTTCTTACGCGAGATTGTTTTTTGATGTATGTGCCACTCATCGTGCAAGATCACTGGGCAGCTGATTCTTATTTTATTTCGGCATGAGATGTGGAAAATATCAGTGCTGGACTGCGATTCGAACTCGGATCTCCCTTTTCGTCACGTCTGATGCCTTGGTGTCGATACTTTCCTCCGTTCGCCCCCGTCAGAGGTTCGAGTCCTCCCTGTGGTATGGGCGTGTGTGTCGTCCTTAGCGTAAGTTAGTTTTAAGTTAGATGATGTGGCGGAGGGTACCGTGAGTACCTCTATCGGTTCTCCCTTCTATTCCAGTCTCGTATTGTTCGTGGAAAGGAGGATTGTCGGTATCCTTCTGTGTAGGCTCTAATCTCTCTGATTTTATCCTCACCGTCTCTTGACGAGACGTAGGAGGGAGCAATATACTGCTTGACTTCTCGGTGAAGGTATGTTCTCGAAACTCCGACAAAAGTCTGTGCTGAACTACTGTGCGTCTCTCCTGCAGAGTCTTCCACTGGTGTTTATCTATCATTTCCGTAACACTTTCGCGATTACTAAATGATCCTGTAACGAAGCGCGCTGCTCTCCATTGGATCTTCTCTATCTCTTCTATCAACCCTATCTGGTACGGATCCCACACTGCTCAGCAGTATTCGAGCAGTGGGCGAACAAGCGTACTGTAACCTACTTCCTTTGTTTTCGGATTGCGTTTCCTTAGGATTCATCCAATGAATCTGTCTGGCATCTGCTTTACCGACGATCAACTTTATATGATCATTCAATTTTGAATCACTCCTAATGCGTACTCCCAGATAATTTATGGAATTAACTGCTTCCAGTTACTGAGTTGCTATATTGTAGCTAAATAATATGGGATCTTTCTTTCTGTGTATTAGCAGCACATTACAGTTGTCTACACTGAGATTCAATTGCCATTCCCTACACCATGCATCAATTCGCTGCAGATCCTCCTACATTTCAGTACAATTTTCCATCATTCCAGCCTCTCAATATACCACAGCATCATCCGCAAAAAGCCTCAGTGAACTTCCGATGTCATCCACCAGGTCATTTATGTATATTGTGAACAGCAACGGTCCTACAACACTCCCCTGCGGCACACCTGAAATCATAAGTGAAACCATTTGTAGAATTTTTTACATCCGGCAGTCATTTTCATCCAACAGAAGTAGCAGCTCTCCCACATCTGGTAACCTGGAGGAGAGTCGGTACAGACTGGGCCCTGACAGAGGAGGAAGTCATGCCGGGTCGAAACTCAGTCACCAGTTATCTATCTTATGCCATTTTTTTAATGAATGAGCCAATCGCTGTGCCAGGTCACAGGGGACTTGACTCTATCACAGCCTGAGATGTAGAAAATATTGGTGGTGCACTCAGATCTCCCTTTTCGTCGCGTTTGATCAGTTTGCAGTGATGCATTTCCACTGCTTCATTGTTTCCACTTGCTTGCAAAGCTATAAAGACGTTCACAAAAGACATGTCTGTGGGGTTCGAATGCTGTCATGGCACTTTAAGTTGCATCACATCCACACGAAAATACATGTGAGATATTATTATGATTTTTAATGCCTTTCTGCGCTTTATCAACAATAATGGTGGGTTCTGGATTCGACTCCCTAGTCAGACACGCAGCTTTTCGTCCTATCATGTCAGTTTCAAACATGCCACTCACAGCTACTCGTGAAAGAGGATAGTACAGTTAACGTGTCTATGTAGTCAACAACTGTGTGTCCAGGGTTCGATTCCTAGTCAGCGGAAAATTTTCATAATTGTATTTACAATACAGACATGTGCACATTTCGCTGCTTATGAAGTAAATCATTATATAACGTCTACGCGTGACTAGAGGTCCGTGTCGATAGGGGTTGGTTTCGAATGCCCATAACACAAAACACTTTCGTCTCCTGGGTTTAGTCTATCATCTCGTTGCTGGTTAAAAATAACGATTTCTAACGTTTGATTGCGCTCAGTTAACCATCCGATTAAGTGCTGCGTTCGAATCTCCGGGAAACACACAACTTTATGGCAGATCATTTCGAGTTTGAAGTTGCACACTCTTTGTTACTTGTGACTGAAACCATACTTGAGATATTTCGTCTTTACTTGTTAGATTGCATTCCCGGATAGTAGCGCAGTGAAAAAACTTTCGTCGTGTCATTTAAAGGAGGAAACCGATAATGACACAGAGCAGTTGTCTCTTGTGGCCTCATGCAGTGAACATTTTGTACAGGCAAAGACTGTACCGAAAACAGAGCAGAGGAACAATGTTATGAGGACGGATTACAAATCAGGCGAAACACAATTCAGATCGTTCCATAAAGTTTCTGGCGTGCAGCCGCATAAATTCATCCTCTTCTCCTAATATTTCGGCCGAACACCGTCCCGCCATCTCCAGAGTGAGCTGTGGTGAGTGACGCTGCTGCACTTGGTCCGTCCTTTTAAACCCGAGGACCGAACCACTTAATTTATGCGGCTGCACGCCAGAAACTTTATGGAACAGTCCTTACGCCGCAAAAACATGAAGATGGACGACAACTGAGATCGTTCAGATGATTTTGAGCATGATAGCACATGTTAAATACATGTGCTATGAGGCCATAAAATGTCAAACAAACACACACACACACACACAGTTTTTTTTAGGGGGTGGTGTTGCCGAGTTGGTGTTTATCTCCCACGTTTTGAATTAATTGTTGTCTATGTGTCACAAAGTTTCAGTGTTTGGTGAGGGTGAATGAAGAAAACTGCCGGTAACTGCAGTGAAATTTTTTTGCCTGCGTACCAGGAAAGTGTCTGTTTGAAAACCAGGAGATGGGATTCTTCTTGTGTGTGACGTCTGGCAGTGAAGCTGCAGACAGAGACCAGTATCAGCTGCAAGAAGGCTGTTCTCTAGTGGAGGTGAGCGACTGGTTAGGTGTAGCGTGCCGAGAGCAAACGAGCTGACTTGCAGGAATGAGTGCGACAAAATGTCACAATGTAATTCTTTCAGAGGTTGTATAATGCTATTTGTAATGGACGATGAATGAAGATTTTCTTATGAGGGGGATAGAACAGATGTACTGTAATTTAATACATACACACAATTGTGCACTGTTTTGTACTGTGGGAGGGGGAATACGGTAGGTTTGTTTCAGGACAGATTTGTATTCGCAACACTTGTTTCCTCGTGTGGCTGTTTTCCTCATTCTGTGCGCTGTGTGTTTGCAGCAGAGAGTGGCAGTTTGTGTGTTTTGTGCAGGAGCCTCTCTGCAGAGGAGAGGAACAGGAGGCTGGGCCAGGCGGTTAAGCTGGGGGCAGTGGGGGAGCTGAGGGCGCTGATCGCCGCAGGGGCCGACGTGGAGGCGAGGGACGAGTGGAGGGGTTGGACCGCCCTGCACTGGGCAGCGCACAGGGGAGACGTCGAGGCGGCGAGGCTGCTGGTGGGGGCGGGGGCGGCGGTGGACGCCAGGACTGACCATGGGGCGACGCCGCTGCACTGGGCGGCACTCAATGGCCACGCAGAAGTGGCGGCTGCGCTGCTCGACGCGGGGGCCGACAGGGGGGCCACAACTCTTGGTGGGGAGACAGCGCTGGACCTCGCCAGGCAGTACGACAGGAGGCGGCTGGTGGAGATGCTGTCATGAGGCAGCCCGTCCAGCGAACTCTGTGCAAAAAAACAGGAACTGAAACAATTTGTAGAAAAGCAATCGTCATATTTTTTAAATAAAGAAGCAAAAAACTCAATCCTATCGTGACTCACTAATTTCAGGCCTCCTCGAGTAGCATACAGCACACAAATACTCTAAGCAACGCTGTAGCAAAACTGAGACAACACCAGATAACAGCAAAATAATTCAGGTAACAACGGACAATCCTTCTGTCAAGAAAAATGTCTCGAGTACACTTCCAGACTAAACATGGCAAAAGTCAACACTTCATTGTGAACAATCACAACTGCTCTATAATATCTGATCGCTGAAAAGTATTTCACACCACTCTACAAGGTGCTACATCACACTATTCTAATTTGCAACATACCGAGATTGACGCTATATCAGTTCTATCGCCAGAATTTTCGCTCCTGATATCAGATTCAGTTTACTTCTCCATATTCAGCAAACATTCTACTCTACCGTACCTGTTGTGTTCAATAACAATGACATAGTAGCAGTATTCACACCACATAATGCGACTATCATCTGGAACCATACAGTCAGTCTACATTTAACTAAACACAATCAGACCACAACATGACACGCTTACAAAATGTGAAGGAAATCCTCTATCTGGTACTGTTGTCTCTACTTGAGGTAAAAGATTGCAACGAGCAAAGTAATTCTAGTTGTATTGGAGACAGAACACCGAGGCCCGAGTTTCAGCACACGAAACCAATTTCGCAACGACGCACACCAGTCTCGACACTCATCGGTCACAACGGCAAAGCTGAGACGGTGACGCAAGTCGTGCAACTACAGGTAATAAAATTACACTTACCTTCACTCATACATCGAGTAAATAGTAGTAATAGTAGTGGAGAGTGTACGGCTGTCAACTCAGCTGCTGTCGCCTCAGTTCACTCCCTGCGGCCGCAGCTGACGCAGCTCGCCGCTCCCTGCCAGTCCGTGACTCCTGCCACAACTGTCAGCGGCCTCTCTGCTTGTGAGGCGCCAGCAGGCAAACGGCAGAACAGTCCGTGAGGCCGTCACTCACACTTCACTCACAAAGAGTACTGACAAGGCGCAGAAGAAATGCTCAGACACAACATTGCCTTCACGAATCTTTTCAACAGTAAAATTTCTTCTCCGAGACCGTCGTTATTAACGTCTACACTGTAGCAAGATTCGTCGTTTCCCACAAGCTCTTGGACCGGGGAATCGTTTTCGCTTACGTAGTTCCACGGGAAACGGAATGTGTCCGTGTTGCGTGTGGCTGCACGCGCTACAGTCAAGTTCCCTACAGCTGTGTAATAACGTGTCAAACATTTAGCTGAAAACTGTTCGTCGAGCTATGGTTTAAATTGTCCCCTGCTGCTTCATCTACAAAGCGTTTTCTTCTGCCGTGCCGTTTCTCTCCTTCATCAATCATTACATTCGGTTCAGGTGATATTCCAATATTTTCTGCTACTTTGCAACTTCCTGCATAAATAGGATCCCAACATTTCTGAGCTGATTTCATTCTTCCGCGAGACTCTTCTTACTACTACTTGAAACATATGTTTATCTGGTTTGAAGTACAACTTTACATATGTTTATTGCAGCCAATAATTTCAAATACTTCTGAATGCTCCTTAGTTCAATGTGTTGCTCCCGCAGTCCAGGTTATTAGCAAGTTCAACTGCCCATTGTAATCCTGGCAAATCCTCGGCAAATGGATGCGTGGCACCTACCCACACAGACCGTCTCGTTACCGATATTTTCTTTTTAAAACTTTCCATAGCTGCCACTTTCAATTTAAATGAGTTTCTTAGAAACAGCAGTTGTACTGAAAACAGAGGAGAAACGTCATGCGGAAGTATCGCAGTTAACTCGAGTGCTTCTTTTTGCCACATCTTCCCCACATGTGGCACATGTAAGCTGACGTTTCGTTGCTCTGTGTGCAACTATGACTTCCATATCAGACACAATCTTACACGCCTCCGCCGTGATATTAAACGCTCTTAGTGGAGGTAACAGAGAGCCATGTTGTGCATCTCGCCGAAAGTTCGGCACGCGCCTGACGCCCTCCACCTGGTGTTGTCTGCTACTGCGGCTCACTGGAACGGCACAGCACGCTACAGCAGAGGGGAAACAGCCCAGAACTCCCTCCCCTTTCCTCGCATCGTCAAACACGCCGCAATTCACTGCTCATATCGCTCAATAACCGGACGCCAAATAGTCTGAAACGTGTTCCTGTTTAAACTGGTGTATGTAAATGTCTGGTTGGTACTGAGAAACTGGTAAAATTTATTTTGATATGTAAATAGGTTAATCTCAGAGCAGGGCAGCAGAACTGTTCTAAAACTAAATTTTGATCGGAAGTATGTGAAGCACACGCTACACGATGCGAAATCCAGTCTGACCACCACATCCAACAACTCGCCTGCGATGGAGCATGGCGTTTTCAATGAAACTTACAAATGCTATTTGATTGCAAACAAATGACTCAGGTTGAAATGTTGGCCCTGAATGCTGTTAATGTTTATCTTCTGCCTCGCAAAGAATCTCTGTACCAGCAGTTTTACAGTAATTACAGAGCAAATGAACACAAAATTTTACGCATCCAACTTTGTGTAAAACTGTTCCAAATCTCACAAGGTAACACCTGTCTCAGATCATCTACCGATTTGAAACTTCTGAAATGATGTATTTTCACAGATATATCCCGACAATTACACTATCTGACAGTGGGCAGTGGTAATTAAATATGTTGGCCTACCACTGAGGACGGAAGGTTCGTTTCTTCTGCAACCTATTTAGTATTAGTAAATGACAGAACTGTCAAAAACCAAAAAAGAGGAACTGAAGTTAACGACTGACAAATGAAAGATTCCAAGTATAACTATGCTTCACTAAACCACAACAGCAACACACCCTTTCATGAATTACTCACAACTACACATGTCAGCACGCTCCCTGGTGCGATTCGTTTACACACTACGAGTAAAATACTTGAAACGACTCACCATGCAGGAACTGGAGAATTTGTGATTTCGCGCGCTGCGTTGATAGCTACAGTGCTGTGCTATAATGCAAAACACATTTTCCACCTTGCCACCATGATTGTTTACATCGTTTCATCTTTTAAATATTTTGTTATGTTATTAGTTTTGGGGTAATTTCTACATTTCGTGTTTTTACTGATACGTCTGTGGTTGACAGCCTCCAGCTGTTCCAGCACAATACGTCTCCAGAACTGAGTCTGAATGCAGTGCTGCACGACCCACACCCTACATGAGAAAATAATTACGAAATATTATGAGCCCTGAATATGTTTACTGACAGCTGCACAGTAAAGGCTGATATTAGGAAAAATATTCTGTTTTTCTCCCATTGCCAGTTATAGAACAGTTCTTACATGTTGCGACAGTCTCTAGGAGACTACAGAACAATCAGGTGAAGAAAGGTTCAACCGTAATTTCGTAACTGTAATGTAATTCAAATGACGCAACGGATATCTGATTGTGCAAAAAAATGTCTTAGAGCTGAAGTGGAAAAATAATTAACATTATCGCTGTTGAGCGCACCTCCTTCGAAGAAAGTGGAAAAATCTACAAAGTAAAAGAGCTAAATAACTACAAATATTCCAGAGTTTAGTTTTAGACGTCTTTCCATTGGCAGATTCTTAAAATACAACGTTGTGTGTATGTCTGTTTTCACCTCTGCAACTGAATGAAGCGCAGAAAACTGGAGGTTGTCCCATAACGAAACTGCGGAACATCATTTCTCAGCGCTTCTATAATTACGTGTTTTGTGATGCTAAATCCGAATTTCGTATTTGGTGCATTGTAGGAGATCGGCTTTACAACGAAAGATCCAGAAAGCCTCAAAATTTTGACTCTCCTCTCAGATTTTGGTCGGTTCCAAGAAGACTATGCGTTTCTCGAAGTTGAAACCCGGCACAAAATTACAGCAGCCAAACTCTTCTACAAAACGCACCAATCGGGTCTGATTTTCTGACAGCGAGCGGTGACGGCGCTAGAGCGCGCTGAAGAACGGCGACTGCCGAAAATTCGGATCGCTCCTTTAACGGCCTTCGTCTGTTGTTCTCTGGTATTACAAGGCCCACTACAACGGTACGGCACGCTTCAGCACAAGGGAAACAGCCCAGAACTCCATCTGCGTTCTTCCCATCACCAAACACAACGGCATTCACAGCATATATTTTGTGATAAAAGTAAAGAGATATCTTTTGAAACGTGTTCGTATTTATTTAAACTCGTCGTTTAAAGTGTCTGTGTGGTATCTGAGAAATTGTTGAAATTTGATACCGAAATGCGTAAATCTCAACACAGTGCAGCAGAACTGCATAAAAATGTATGTGAAGGACACGCTACACGATGCGAAATCCCCTGTAGCCAGTTCATCAAACAATTTGCTTGCGAGAGAGCAGGCCGTTTTGAATGTAGTTTATATACGCAACTAGTCTACAAAACTAATGACTCAGATTAAAATGTTGGCCCTTGATACTGTTAATCCTTATCTTTAGACATGGAAACAATGACTGTACCAGAACTGCTTTTGTATTTATAATGCAAATGAACATAAAATTTAACGCATCTGAGTTTGTGACAAACTGCTTAAAAATTGACAAATAACACCTTTCTGAAACAATTTACCGATCAGAAACGTCTGAAATGATATCTTCACAGATGCATTCTGGTGTGTGCCGGTCGCAGTGGCCGTGCGGTTCTAGGCGCTGCAGTCTGGAACCGCGAGACAGCTACGGTCGCAGGTTCGTATCCTGCCTCGGGCATGGATGTGTGTGATGTCCTTAGGTTAGTTAGGTTTAACTAGTTCTAAGTTCTAGGGGACTAATGACCTCAGAAGTTGAGTCCCATAGTGCTCAGAGCCATTCTGGTGTGTGACGGAGGTAAGTCTGAGTACCACAGGTGTTCCAGCCTTTTCCTGTTGCAGTCGCGAATGTGTTCTAGTCTCATCAGAATGTTTGAAATCGAGTGAAAAACTTCACGTCCACAAGAGTAAACAGCTTTCATAAGTTCTAGCTCAAAGTATCAGTTCCACTTACGATTAGCGGAAGTGCCGAGCGCATCCTTCACGTACTTCCGTTCAAAATTTAATTTTTATACAGTTCTGTTGAACTGTATTGAGGTTATGAAATTGCATTGTCCTCCTTTTCCAAAAAGCTGCTTCACAACTGTAGTGGACAAGGTTCATTCTCACGCTAGGCTTACTGTAACTGAGGAACCAATCGAGAACGGAGCTGAAATTCTGCCGTTTGTACTGGCATGCTTCCCATGTATCAATGATTTGGAACAGAGGACTCTAGAATATTTGGTAAGTAAAAGGCCATGCCAGGTTAGTCCTCAGGGACGGTGCGAGAAATACCTTTGGACTACTCGTCTGTTAAGAGCTCTGTCTGGTCTTTCGTCCTTTGGCAACAGACCGACGTTGGGCGGCCATTGCTCCCAGAATCCGCGCAACTCGTGACGTGTTTATTGCAACCGATCCAGCGCCGTCACGCATGCAGCACGCTATAATCTGGAGAACTTGGCCTTGAATTGTTCTCACTGTCTCAACATGGTATTAGTTAAGTGCAGCAGCGTCTACGGAAAGTTCTCAGAACTAGTCTCGCTTATAAGCAGTAACAATGGTCACACAGCAGTAGGGACGGAAAGCTGGGTGAAGCGCGAAGTCAGTAGCAACGAGATTCTAAATTCCGGTCGAAACGTAGGTCGTAAAGAGAGGTCGATCGCTGGTGTTTAAAGCAGTGAAAAGTAGGATTTCATTAGAGAAATCAATGAAAATCCCGAATGTAAAATAATTTGTATCAACAGAAGTGTTAAGGTTGGCTCAAATGTGGTAATGAGATGCTTCCATAGACTCAGCAGCAAAAGTGGCGCAACAGTTTGAGGGGAACCTGGAGAATATTTCGCGTGAATTTGCTGGCCATGTTATAGTTTTAGGTGCAAACTTTATCCTGCCATCTATACAGGGAGACTGACGTGGCTAAGAATGGTGGTAGGCCCAGAGAATCATAATAAATTGATCCAAGTGCTTTACCCAAAAACTACCTCGAGCCATTAAGCTGAGAAGCGACTGGTGAACATAACATCTTAGGCCTGCCGGTAACAAAGAGACTCGAACTTTTCGAATGTGTTGGGGTAGAACTGGGAATCGGCGATCACAAGGCCGTTACAGCATCACTGAAGACGACTGTAAACAGGAATACAAAGAAAGGTGGGAAGGTCGTTCTGCCTAGCAAGAGCGACGAGAAACAGGCTTCAGACTACCTGAGCAGTCAGCACTAAAATTTCCTCTGCAGTACTAAAAGCGTGGGTATCAATGGAAGAAGTTGAAGAGCATCGTACAGTAAGCTGTAGGATCACAGCGGTGAGTTTAAGGCACTGATTTCCATACAAATGCGCCTCGGCGCACGCGAGAACAGTACAGAAATGTCCGAGATCCGAATGTCAACATGGAACTCGAGCCAAAGAAACAGTTCTTTGTGGGAAGCGATCCACACCTGTAACATGTTAGGTTACTGTGTACGCAATGAAAACCTGCGTAAACATTCGGTCTGGTGGTTTAGGCAAACACGTTTACGGCACTTTTATCCACGTACAAGTAGGTTCAGGGGGCGACATTTACGCCGCGGGGAAAGTCGTAGGTGGGGGCGCGACGCGGAATGTGGGCAGCGAATCCGGCCGAGGGCCGCGCATGCGCAGAAGCGGCGGGCGTGGCGGGAACAGGCGGTAGGGGCGCTGCGAGCAGAGAGAGGGGGAGAGAGAGAGAGAGAGAGAGAGAGAGAAGACCGGCCACGCGACGGGGAGGCTCAAAATAAATCGGGATTATCACTTAGCATATAAAATCTGCAACAGTCTTTGGCGATTCGAGCTCCAGTTCTACTCAACAATTCAAAATTCAGCCGTGGTCGGAGACACCAGCGTCCGGCTGGCAGTTAATGTCACGAAATTACAAAGATATTTTCCCCCGATCTACCAATAATTTCGCAGTTGTATGTCAGCAGGTTACATCTACCTAATGGCCGTATACGGTGCACTAACACTAAACACTATTTTGATAACAGTTGTTTCACTTACGAGACAAAACGTTATGTTGCAATATGAAATTTCTGCTGCAAACGTCAGCCATACGCAGTGTCATAACAATAACAAACTAGACAGAAGTATGTGAAATACGGACATGTTTTCATTACTCGAAGTATGTCGCTACAAAATCCCCCTGATCTAACGCTGTTTCCAGCATACGGCAGGCCAGCTTCCAGCCGAGTACACAGCCAGACCGCCCGACACACACAGCCTGCTACTGCCGTGAAAGGAAGCAACACCCGTGCTGTCGGCAACAGACCTACAACGAATATGGTTGTACCGATACTACAGAGGTTGAGTGCAATTGTCAAATTCACAGGTTCATTCAGATTTATGACCCAAAGTACATGAAAATTGGCACAGCAAATAGGACACCGCGTTTCCATTTCTCATTTAAGTGCCAACACGAGATATTTCTGCATTATGGGCATTTTCCAAAAAGCGTGTGCCTCCAGTTTAGCGCCAGTGTCAACTCCTGAATCCAATCGGGGGTGGAACGGAGTGGAGTACAGTAGAAACAGACCAACACTTCCCCACCACTTACACACGTAACTTCATTGCCGCATCCTACACAATGCAGGGCGGCCATCCTTGCATAACATATTGCCCGGTTTCGGCCGACAGTTGTGAATTCTGTATGTGTGGAGAGACGCCCACACGGCCGTACCTCTTTGAATACACCGATTCTCGCCCGCCGACCCAAGTTAAGCTACTCTGGATGGCGAGCGGCTGTTGGCTTTAGTCTTGTTTTTTCGCTTCCTCTGCTATTTATACCCAATATTGCGGTAGTAACTGCATTAATCATGTCGTACCACGTCGCACGCAATGTTCCACACCGTCGCCGTGGTGCTGGACCCCCTTTGTAGAGGCGACACAGCGCACTCCTGTACCCAGCTGCCGGCTGTAGTGAGGTGTGAGAGGTTACGGCAAAACACACACCGTGTCCTCCAGAACTCAAAGTAGTGCCGTTAAGTCGATCTCACGTCGTACACAATTCCCACCACGCCCACTGCTTACACGTTTCGTCATTTATCCACAGCCACAGCTACACAACTCCCAGTAGGAAATAAATCTGTACCATCACCTCATGAGCGTCATTCGTGTTCAAAAAATTCTTCGCGTTCAGTCTCGCCACCCAGGTCATAGTGAGTGCCGTGAATGTTTCGCAGCCTGCTACGGAGATTTAGGATTGGCGCCAACTGAATGCATCGAAATGAAACACGCATCAAAGGCAAACACCTGTAAGGACTGTGTGAAGAACAAAATAGTTGTTAACCTCTCAGATGAGCGTTTAAGTGGTGCAGTATGTGGTTCGTTGGGACTGAAATGCTCCACAAAACCGACTGCTGGTTCTCCGAAGTGAAGAAATCGCAGGCAGTTACTCTCGTAAAGAAACGGCCAACGATAGTGACGTAGATGACCAGCAAATGTTTCCGAAATAAATTTAAGAGTTAAAATTTCCATGCCGCAAGTACGGAAAGCGTTGCTGTATGGGATGAAAGAACGTGCTGAGAAGTGTGTGGTAAGGAATGCTTACATACTGGTAGCCCTGGTGGAAAGCAATCCGATGAATAGGGAGATGCAGAATAACGTGAAATCCGGTCGTTAATAATCACGACGTTTAATATACACACTTTGGACCTATTCCTATGAGGCAATAGAAAAGTCAATCAGTGACAGAAACACCATCTTGTATGACATGGTTTCTGATATTGCTAACGATATAAGGAGCGAAAGAATTTGTAGCTTCACCAAGTTGGACTATCCGCTCCCAAAACATCGCAGAAATTCACGTCTAGAAAGATAATAAAGAAGGTAGCGAGAAGAAGGTCTTAAAAGTGTATAATTCGAATTTCGGTGTTGGTACGTTTCGTTTGATATGTAAAGAATCCGATCGTATTTCACAGTGAGTATACTGAGAACAATGAAAGCAGTCTCTGAATTTCCGCTAAAAGAACGCTTTCATTGAGAGGCGTGAAGAGGCGGATTTGGAGTCAGTATCTGCACCCACATTTCTATACAGGGTAATACACATTATCACTCTGGGTGGCTCAGTGTCCATTGTTACCTGAGTCAATCGGCTGGAAAGTGCAGGTCTTGTGGAAAGGTCAACGTCACCCACAGACAAAGTAGTGACAGAAGACTCATCGACATCTGGAAAAGTGGCAACATGAGTGTTGTTACAGTTGTAATGCATCACGCTTTCCCTCCGCTTTCAGGAAGCAAATCCCTCTTCTTTGCAGATATGTGTTTAGCTGAAAGAAATGAAACTAGAAAGCTACCGCCATTCACAACCACAATTAACCATCGAAGTGTTGCCAGAAAACAGTTCCACTCTTCCGCTAAACAGCTACTTTGTACATTCCGCGTCATATGCTGATAAATTAAGTTCAGCCTGTGTCACATCTGTAACGGAAAAGAGTATTTTCTATTTCTGGCGACAATTTTTTGTGCGGCCTTTCGTCTTGCTACGGCTGCTTACGTCCGTCTGAGCAGCTGCCAGGCAGCGCCAGCAAACAGGAGTCACTGCGCACGCGCGGCGGCGACTACGTAGCAAGCCCGAGGTTCCTGTGAGCAGTTGCCAGCGCGTTCGTGCGCATGCGCAGAGCTGAATTCGCGTACGAGCAGTGCCTTCTCCCGCTCCTGGCCGCTTGAAGCGCGGCTGTTTCCCGTATGAGCAGCAGCAGCGAGTAGCCAGATGCTACCCAGAAATTTGTGGCGGCACCCATCGGATGCTCATTAACCTGCTGATAAAAAGAAGGCGAACAAGCCCATTGCTACATTTCATACAGGAATCTGTAGACAGCATTCCAGGTTCCAGGATGTAATATTAAAATCGTTAATAAGATGTAATCGCTTGCCAGATGAAAGACTGAAGTACTTATTTGCCCATTTCTCAACGCCAGTTTTCCAGTAGCTCATCTTTATTTGGAGTTAAAGCCCAGCAGGTGACAGAGTAAATGGTGGCAGCCAAAACAGACAGCTTAACCTGCCGAGAAAGAGCAGGAGGACAAACCTGTCACTGGACAGGTCTACTGGGAGTCTGTTATTTGCACTTCTGGATTTTGTACCTACTACGTATGGCTAAGACGCTGAGAGACACTTCTGAATCGCTTATCATTATTCGCTCGCAGTCTTTCCTCAGGGCAACTGTGTCGCTGGAAGGCGTGCTCGTTTTTGTCATCGCTGCTGGGATAAAGGAAACATTTTTTTATTTTGTGGCACTGCAGTCGCGCGTAGTTAGATTCATTGTTGAATCAGACAGCCATGTGAAGGGAATTGAAATTTTTCATTAAAGATATTTTAATTTTCACTGTAAGGGTTTTTTCATGTCTGTCAATTATTTTTCTAACAATTGTGAGAGTAAGCATTTGACATCAATGTTGTCCTTTTTCAATGTTAATGCATGTTGTAACATAAATTTCATAGAATTAATAATGTATCAGTTAATGTAAAAACTGTTTGTCAGGGCATACTTCACCTAAGAGCATTGTCCACATCCTCGGTCCAAGTCATTTTTATTTAAAGGAGTCTCTCACTCAGTGGTTTGTACAACACAGTTTACTTGCTGGCTGGAGCATCGGCAGTAAGCTCTCAGCAACTGCAGTCAGAAATTCGCAACTGGCACGCGCAGAGCAGCAAGCACTGCGTTTCCAAGCACTTACATTACGAGGTGAGACATTTTCATTTCACGATCTGTTTGCTACGAAAATGATCAGCGCACAGGGACCATTTCATGTACAACATTATTTGGCAGACCACTGAAGCACAGGGACAACTTTGTTTAATTCAAGAGATTAACAGTACAGTTTCAGCAGAGCATTTCCATCGAGTAACAGGAAATTAACAGATTGGAGCTTTTTCCACGCACAAACAATACACAATGGTATACACAATTTTTCACTGACACATCTTTTGCTCTCGCCAATACAGGTGAAGAATCAAAGCCAAGGTAGACACTTGTGAAGCAGCAACAGACGAACCAAACAACACACTGAATGGGACAGATATTTCAGCACACCGTTCATAGAATTCCTAATGATTCAACTTTGCTCTCGTCACATTTATTTTTGAAGAATAAAAATCCGCCAGACAAAATAAAAGAACTTGTTTCTCTCCCCAAGTCACAATGTTTACGTCATCGTGAATTGATTGACATTGCAATTACTAATACAAAAAAGGCAGCTGAGAAAAGGAAAATGCTAATAAAGAACGTAAGTCACAATAGAAAATTCAAAGTTGGACAAAAAGTTTTAGTTCGAGCGCACCCATTGTCTTCTAAAGCAAAGAACAGGTGTCAAATATTTGTATTCCTGTATAACGGACGATTTCGGAGTCGACGAATCCCACTTCCGAACGTAGTACATCTTGAAACACTCAGAACGAAAGTTTCCAGAGGTTTCCATCACCTCACCAATATAAAACCTTTCATTGTATAATTATTTGACTTTCTACTCTTCCTTGAGATGACTACACCATACTAATATATAACACTTATGTCCTGACAACACGTATTTCACTCTCTTATGACGTCAACCGTTTGCGAGTAGTAGTTAACCTTTTTCTACAGGTTTTCTTTCACTGACATGTATGTGTACATGAAAATAACAATTTTTTCTCAAACAGTACTATAAGTACAACCACTTTGTATGTTAATATTCACAGTCATTATTTTTATGTAATAGATACAACAGAGCACACATCACGTCATGCTCTAACATAACTCACCCCGACCTTTACACTACATCATTTTACAAGCAGAGATTACGTAAAAGAAGGCAGCAATGATTTTTTTAGTCAATGACAAAGGCATCACAGAAGATAAAAGCAACACGAGAAACAATAAATCGAATTTTGCGCGTCATAAAGCATTTTCTCTTACAAGCTAACGTACAGAAGTATGCAACATCGGATTCCAGACAGTACTGATAAAACAGGTAGAGTATATATTTTTTCACAGGTATAACACGTACTGTCAGTAATCGGAGGAGATATTCAATTTAAGCGTCTTGCACTGAGATACTCAAAGACTGAGATATAACCAGGATTTCTTCATTCACTGTCAGAATTTTATTGTAGGTGTCGTATGTGAAGCGAAGACTTAAGGCTTCATTATAGATGAAGTATGTGTAGGAATGATTTATAGATTTTTATAATGAGAATACGATGAGATAATAGGAAGTGGGAATAGTGATCTTTTTATGATTATTATGCAGACGTTTATTATTTATGACATGAAGTGGCATATTGATGTTAGGTATTGTCACGGACTACACGATGATTTTCGTCTTGTTGCATGCTTTGTTGATTATGTTTTGGTGTGTATCTCTGACGAGTATTACTTTAATGGTTTGAGAGAAGCTGTTGCAAAACGATAATAGAAGGCTATGAATTTACAGGAAGATAAACTCATTGTTTCAAAAATATGCATTTTTTTGTGAACAGCAATGAGAAGGTTTGAAGACGCTTATTACGATGTACTTGTTTTGATGAATTTCTGACTTTGCTTGCGCTAGTGTATTTTTTTCTCAGTTACAGGAGAATACAATATCTCATTCTTTTTCGCCTCTAGATAATAGACTTCATCGGAAAGAGATAAATTCTTAATTGTTTTCGTTCTGCACCTTGACTTTACTTTTTCATAGATATTACGTACTCTTCCTGATACCACTTAAATTTTGCATTTGGGGCAGTTATAAGTAATTGGCACGTGCATAGGTTAAGGTCTCATGAACACATTTTCGTTTGCTTTATGTTTTGTGACTCAGAGGCAAAAGACAGATGTAATAATTTCTTTTTTTTTCCCTACAGAAGTAAAATATTGTTCACATTTCATTCCTTTCCCTCCCTTTAGCCTGTATCCTTATGGGCATCTACTCGAGTATGTAAAAACATACACGCTGCAGAAATCAGTATTGTACGCTTGCATAACAACACGAGTGGCAGACGCATGCTCGTGTGAACAGTAAGAAGGCAGACGGCAATGTTTGCCTATTGATATTCTCACAACGCATTGTACGTGTAGTGGTTACTGTATTTTAATGTTTCTTTTCTCTCACAGCGTGAAACCGATTTCCATTATGATTATTCTGTCTGACATGTCACTGCCGACACAGCAATGTATATCGTAATTTGAATATTCGTAAGAAATGCTTGTTATTATTTGTTTTTTAATCTGAGAGTTCACCATAATTTATGTAGTTTTAGATAAATGTAAAAGATTTATTTTCTTTGACTGTGTTGTAACAGGATACACGTACTTTGCGAAAACAGCACATCGATGGACTCGAGTAGAGATATTCTCTGCACTGTGAGACAGTTGGACGTATTATGGACGTTTTCCTTACGACGGCATGCCAAATCGATTATCGTGATTTTAGGTGGCTTCACAGACATTTTGTTAAAGTGACGTGGAAGTACCTTTTGTGAGCGGTCTGGCTCTGAGTTGTCACAGGGTTCATTATGGACAGGTACGGCACCCACCGAGTCCGCCCTCAGCCGCCTCCCACACAGTCAGGGTGCGACGCTCTCACCTGGTCAGATATTACAGCGTTGTGAGTGAGTGCTGGAAGACACTCCAGCATGAGCTACACAGCGTACTGTGAACACTCGTGCCAGCAGCTTCGTGTACGAAAACCACGAAAAGACATTGCTTCGATACACATTTGCTACGACAAAAAGACGACGTAATCTCAGCCAGTCTCACGACATTTTGTGCAGAATAACGGCAAAGAAAAATGCCGTCAGTGTCATTTTTCCCACAATTAATGACTTAACAACTAGTGCACACTAATGTAGTGGACAATTTTCTTTAACTTGTGCACACTGCCTTCAAACGAAATGTAGCGCATTCTAAATACACCTGAGCACCAGTGTAATCAGCATTATATTTGGAGTGCAGCTGAGCGCGAAATGTGCGATGATTTTTGCAAATTAATTTATGAGCGACAAGCACTGCTACTTACAAAACTTCTTTATAGTGCATATATACGCACTTAACATGTATATATTGCATATTCTGTTATCGCTATATATTTCTTTATAGTATACTATACCACTTCCTAGCTTACTACTATTTTCGTGTAATATTACGCAGACGAATTTTTCAGTACCATCTTTGACATGTGTAAACATCCTCGAGCAAAATTCTGGCTGGAGAGGCTGTGGGATAGCGAAATAGATTGTGAAATAAGTCTACTGTAAGTTTCTTCTTCTCCTTCTTCTTCTTCTTTCGAATAACCTATTTGGAGGGTACGATGAATCAACTTTGGCTACTCTTCATTGTATTAGATTTCCTTAGTTTCCAGATTTCCATCCTCCTTTTAGAGTGTTGTTCCCTTTCTTGTTGAGTCCACTCTCGTCTAGTTGTTTTCTTTTCCTCCTGAAATTCTGCCTTTTGTACTGACTTTCTGAAATGTATTCTGTTTTCTGTTGTGTGTATTGTAATTCCAGCGTTTTCCATGTCCTTTCCACTCTCTATGAACCATGTGGGCTAGGATTTGTAGCTATAGTGTAATGTGAATATACGTTTGGTTAGTCTGTTGTTGTCCATTCCGAATATACCTCCAAAAACCTGTAGTCTTCTCTTCTACATTACATCACTTAGTTTTTCAGTTTTCAAGTACAGCACTCAGGTCTTAACCTATATTCAGCATTATCATCTCTTTTAGCTCCCAGTATTTTCCTTAAAACTCTTCTTCCGACCTTCTGTGAGTTTTTCATTTGCATTTCAGTACTTTATACGTACTATGTGTGTCTGAGACGCCAAACGACAATCTTGAGTCTGTTATTCTTCACGGGCAGTCTTTGGCCAGAGTCTGCTGGCAGCGAGGATCGCTGGAGTTGTGACGTCAGAGGGGTAGCGAGGCAGGCGCCGAGCAGGGGACTCGTGGCAGAGTAGGCGTGGAGGTGGCCGTGGGTGCGTCTGAGTTAAAGTGAACTGTGGCTGGATATTGTGAGACAGGGGAGCAAGATTTGACTAGTGATTTGGAATGAAATGAGATCAGGGAAGAGTATGAGGGGGAATGAAGGCAACATTACTTATTTAGTGACACCGCAGTCGCACGTAGCTAGATTCACTGTTGAATGAGACATCCACATCAGGGAACTTCAGATTTTTCATTAAAGATTCTGTAATTTTCACTGTGAGGTATTTTTCATGTTTATTGATTATCTGTCTAACGTTTGTGAGAGTGAGAGGTTGGTATCGGTTTCGTCCTTTGTCAGCGTCAATAAATTTGTAATATGAACTGCGTACGAGTAATAATACATCAGATAATTTTTAAAAAAGGTGGTTAAAGGGACATTTCATCTACGAGCATTGTCCACAACCTCGATCCAAGTCATTTTCATTTAAGGACTGCCTCACTCAGTGGTGTGTGTGAAATAGTTTACTTGCTGTCTGGAGCATTGCACTGGACTCTCAGCAACTGTAGTCAGAAATTCGCAACTGGCTTGCAGAGAGCACCAAGCACTGCGTTTCCAAGCAGTTAAATTACCAGGTGAGATATTTTCATTTCACGATCTGTTTGTTTGCTACGAAAATTATCAGAGCACAGAGACCATTTCATGAACAGCATTATTTGGCAGATCATTAACGCATAGGAACAACTTAATTTAATCAAAGAGATTAATAGTAAAGTTCACATTTTTAGAACGATTATGCAACATGTCGCGATATACACAAATACACGTCAGGTGTGTCGTAGGATCCTCAGCGCCTTCTGGTCTTCCAGCAAACGGCCTCGCTGCAGTGGTAACACAGGTTCCCATCAGATCACCTAAGTTAAGCGCTGTCCGGCTTGTCTGGCACCTGGGTGGGTCACTGTCCGGGTCTGCAGAGTGCTGTTGGCAGGCGGGGCGCACTCAGCCCTCGTGAGGCCAGTCGAGGAGCTACTCGGGTGAGAAGCAGCGACACAGGTCACCAGAACTGGCAACAGCCTGGAGAGCGGTGTGCTCTCCACATGCCCATCCATACCTGCATCCAGTAATGCCTGTGAGCCTCGGATGACACGGCGGCCGGTCGGAACCGTTGTGCCTTCAAAGCGTGTTCGGGCAGAGTCCTTTTTGTTCCCGTGGTCCGCAGATAAAACATTTTGACAACAAAAAATTTATCGCCAAACCATTTCTTGGAATAGCTGAATTTGTAAGAAATCACTCATCATTATTACAAGCATGTTGTATGAACGTAATGTGTTCGCTTTTCTGCACCTACATAAAGTGGTCATATGCAGGGGTGTCACAAAAGTTTGAAACGTAAGTTGGTGTGCCAAAGAGTGGAAAAGGTCGACAAACGCGGCTCTAAAATCTTATTTACTCCTTTTCGGCTTTAGTCATGGTTGTTCTGTAATAGACACCTGCATAAAAAGAGAATTCAAAGTTACTAGTTTTCTTTTAAAGAAATCGGTAACACGAGATTTGAATTTCAGTTCTCAGTGTGGACAAGGAAGTTTTCTCGGCGTAAAGGTAAGAATAATTCACCAGTCAGCAGGAGAGCGGAGACAGCTGTGATGGTAACCAGTCGCAGTTGCGAATTTTTGCGGTGTGAGTTACTCGCCTCCAGATCAGGTGGGAAATGAGTTGAAATGTTCGTATGTCGTTCGTGACATTTGTCTTGCGCCATTTAACATGTATGAATCACATATGTGCTCGAAAAGCAGATAGTTTTTTAGCGTTTTGTCTCTCTCTCTGTTTCTCCCTGTTCCACAATAGTCAGTATACATTACAACCTTCATAGGCAGAACCAATACAGTAACTATTGATTGTCTTTCACAAACAATATAGAAAACTTTGATGTGTTGTCGTCAATGCCATAACAGCATGCCTTTCTAGTCATATCGATTGCCTTTTGTGGCTTGGGTTTTTCCGATATGCGAATCGGGAAATAAAAGGTACGAATTTGATGGCACCTACTTTGACGCTGACGACATTTTTATCTTCATCATACCTTGCGCGGCACACGAATGATCTGAATTCGAAAACGCTGTGCTGAACGAATCAATAGCTGTGGTGCTGTGGTGTCGGGTTGGTGACAACCAGTTGGTGCAGCAGTGCCGCCAACTATATTGTATAGCCTGAAGTGACTCTGCCAGGCTACTGTTTGTGTTGGATCTCTGCGCTACAATATACCTGACAGACACAAATGCAGAGGGTGTCTCAGGAGGGACATTCGATATTCGCGGATATTCCAGCGGCAATCATTCGAAACAAAAAAGCCTTAGCAAACGTGTGCTCTAAAGCACTTACCTTAAGAGCTGTGACCTCTTCTTCATCTTCGATACCGTGAAGCAAATCGCTTCTACGGCCAGCTCTTTACTTTCCGTATTTTGAGAGGAGCTGTAAATAGCGATCTAAAAATTTCAGTATGAGGGTGTTGCTGCAAAGAATATGAAAGCCAGCATGACTCCGATGCTTGTATATAATCACCGACGTGTAAGGAAGGGTGTAGTGTGTTGATACAAACTAATGTATTATAGTGATAAGTGGATGTTTCGTTATGCTTCCTTTCGAACTGTTACCCAATAATTGTAATGTGTTACGTCTCAATCGAGCGGGTAGATTAGAAAATTTAAAAAGGTAAATGGATAAGTTAAAGTTAAATATAGTGGGAATTAGTGAAATTCGGTGGCAGGAGGAACAAGACTTCAGGTCAGGTGAATACAGGGTTATAAATACAAAATTCAAATAGGGAGCAGGTTTGATAATGAATAAAAAAATAGGAGCGCGGGTAAGCTACTACAAACAGTACAGTGAGCACATTATTGTAACAAAGATACACTAAGCCCACGCCTACCACAGTAGTACAAGTTTATATGCCGACTAGCTCCGAAGATGACGAAGAGATTGATGAAATGTATGATGAGATAGAAGAAATTATTCAGATAGTGAAGGGAGACGAAAATTTAATAGTCATAGGTTACAGGAATTCGATAGTAGGAAAAGGAAGAGAAGGGTAAGTAGTAGGTGAATATGGAATGGGGGTAAGGAATGAAAGAGGACCCCACCTGGTAGAATTTCGCACAGATCATAACTTAATCATAGCTAACACTTGGTTCAAGAATCGTGAAAGAAAGTTGTATACATGGAAGAGGCCTGGAGACACTGGACTGCTTCAGGTAGATTATATGATGGCAAGACAGAGATTTAGGAACCAGGTTTTAAATTGTAAGACATTTCCAGGGGCAGATGTGAACTCTGACCACAATCTATTGGTTATGAACTGTAGATTAAAACTAAACAAACTGCAAAAGGGTGGGCATTTAAGGAGATGGGACCTGGATAACCTGAAAGAATCAGAGGTTGTAGAGGGTTTCAGAGAGAGCGTTAGGTAACAATTGACAACAACGGGAGAAAGAAATACAGTAGAAGAAGAATGGGTAGCTTTGAGAGTTGAAATAGTAAAGGCAGCAGAGGATCAAGTAGATATAAAGACGAGGGCTAGTAGAAATCCTTGGGTAACAGAAAAAATAGTGAATTTAATTGATGAAAGGAGAAAATATAAAAATACAGTAATGAAACAGGCAAAAAGAAATACAAACGTCTCAAAAATGAGATCAACAGGAAGTGCAAAATGGCTAAGCAGGTATGGCTAGAGGACAAATGTAAGGATGTAGAGGCTTATCTCACTGAGGGGAAGATAGATACTACCTACAGTAAAATTAAAGAGAACTTTGGAGAAAAGAGAACCACTTGTATGAATATCAAGAGCTCAGATCGAAAACCAGTTCTAAGCAAAGAAGGGGATGCAGAAAGGTGGAAGGAGTATATAGAGGGTCAATACAAGGGTGATGTACTTGAGGACAATATTACGGAAATGGAAAAGGTCGTAGTTGAAGATGGAAAGGGAGACATGATACTGCGTGAAGTGTTTGACAGAGAACTAAAAGACCTAAGTCGAAACAAGGCCTGGGAGTAGACAACATTCCATTTGAACTATTGATGGCCTTGGGAGAGCAAGCTCTGACAAAACTCTACCATCTGGTGATCAAGATGTATGAGACAGGCCTTCAAGACTTCACACTTCAAGAAAAATATAATAATTCCAATCCCAAAGAAAGAATGTGTTGTCGGATGTGAAAATTACCGATCGATCAGCTTAATAAGTCATGGCTGCAAAATACTAACACGAATTCTTTACAGACGAATGGAAAAACTGGTAGGAGCTGACCTCGGGGAAGATCAGTTTGGATTCCATAGAAATGTTGGAACACGTGAGGCAATTCTGACCCTACGACTTACCTGAGAAGATAGATCAAGAAAAGGCAAACCTACGTTTCTAGCATTTGTAGACATAGTGAAAGCTTTTGACTATGTTGATTGGAATACTCTCTTTCAAATTCTGAAGGTGGCAGGGGTCAAATACAGGAAGCGAAATGCTATTTACAGTTTGTACAGAAACCAGGTGGCAGTTATAAGAGTTATGGGGCATGAAACGGAAGCAGTGGGTGTAAAGGGAATGAGACAGGATTGTAGCTTATCCCTGATGTTATTCAATCTGTATATTGAGCAAGCAGTAAAGGAAACAAAGGAAAAATTTGGTGTAGGAATTAAAATCCATGGAGAAGAAATAAAAACTTTGAGGTTTTCCGATGACATCGTAATTCTGTCAGAGACAGCAAAGGACCCGGAAGAGCATTTGAGCGGTATGGACAGTATCTTGAAAGGAGGATATAAGATGAGCATCAACAAAAGCAAAACGAGGATTATGGAATGTAGTCGAATTAAATCATGTGATGCTGAGGGAATTAGATTAGGAAATGAGACACTTGAAGTAGTAAAAGACTTTTGCTATCTGGGGAGCAAAATAACTGATGATGATCGAAGTATAAAAAGTAGACTGGCAATGGCAAGGAAAGCGTTTCTGAAGAAGAGAAATTTGTTATCATTGAGTATAGATTTAAGTGTCAGGAAGTCGTTTCTGCAGGTATTTGTATGGATGTAGCCATGTATGGAAGTGAAACATGGACAATAAATAGTTAAGACAAGAAGAGAATAGATGCTTTCGGAATTCGGTGCTACAGAAGAATGCTGAAGATCAGATGGGTAGATCACATAAGCAATGAGGAGGTACTGAACAGAACTGTGGAGAAGAGAAATTTGTGGCACAACTTGACTAGAATAAGGAATGGGTTGGCAGGACATGCTCTGAGGCATCAAGGGATCACCAATTTAGTATTGGAGGCAGCGCTGTGGGTAAAAGTCGCAGAGGGAGACGAAGAGATGAATACACTAAGGAGATTCAGAAGGATGTAGGTTGCAATACGTACTTGGAGATGAAGAAGTTTGCACAGGATAGCTGCATGGAGAGCTGCATCAAACCAGTCTCTGGACTGAAGACCACACAACAACGCATAATACAATTCCTCAAGTAGAAGTGGATGAATTCAACAGCTGAACACAAACCGTACGTTTTCGGCCACGGGTTTTTGTTCAAAATATTATGTACCCACTCCCCTCTGCAAGTATTAGAAGTTTGTAACCGGAAATTCCGAGCAACCTGTAGCTCAATGCCATTAATCCGCGATCGCATTTATTCCGGCAGTTCCAGATTTTTAGTATGTTATATTAACTTACCCCTGCTGTAAAATCTAAGGTCTCGACATTAGAGCGGACGTGTGCATGTGGTCACATTCGAAAAACCAGCCGAAATCGCGACAAAATGTTTTTCCCTATATGTCTACTTTCCAGTGGAAATTTCGGTAGAAGCAGTGTCAATAAATTTTGTAGAGCATTTTTCTGCAAACTTGCATCTACGATTATTGCTCTCCATTATGGGTTCCTAGATATGATGCTTTAAAAATATGTATGAGTTAGGAGAAACACGCATTTTTCACGAATAGGTTTGAATTGTCACGAGTAGTTCTTTCAAGGGAAAGTTTGAGAAAAATTTACTGACAACAATGTAGTACAGCATAAAATACCCATAATACGTATAAGCTGCAATGGGTTAATCCTGAGCCCTAGTTAGAAATGCCGAGATAAGGGAAAAGGAAGAAGAGCAGTAGTTTAAGTCTGCACACTATTTTAGTTGATATGTTACAGTTTCGAGTCTGTAACATCCTAAAAGAACGTTAATGCATTTAAACTCTTGTTTTTCTGCGGGTATTAATCGACATGCCAGATTTTGCTCATCACTCCAGGTAATTTTCGATAGCAGGTGTTCCAGACTTTGTATCGTTCGAATTACTGATTAAAATTGCTATATAAAACGCTGGTGTATTTTGTGACCAATTACTGGCAACAATAGCTCCTGACATTGCTAGCGAGATATTGCACATGTGTAGCCTGCTAGATGAACTCGTCGTCGGCGAACCTATCAGATAATAGGATGCACAAGTGTGTAAGAGGTCACAGGTAAATGATGCTCACTGCTGTAAATTACATATCACCGAAATGAAACACAGCATTAATCAATGACGATCACAGCTATTGAATGATACTTCCGCCTTCTGACTGTACAGACTTCCTTGTCCTATATTAATATCATGGTTTTGTTCTTAAGTCATTATCACATTCATTCGGTATAATTAGACATTAAGTGAAGTCATCGTTGAGATCTATTGAAATGGATGTGCAGCATGCAGAAAATCCAAAATCGTCTAAATATATGACAAACAGGTAGCAAATATGTTTTCCAGTCATTAAATAATCGAGCCACAGAATGAACATTAGTACAGTCGTTACATGTTTGGGGAATTTGGTCTGAAAATATACTATGGGAGATACTGATTGACTGATGGCCAAAGATGAATAGCATCCGTTGTATGTCCCTGTACGATGACACATGTTCACAGGAAGATCATAGGTACATAAAATCATACATCTGTGGAATAACTATGTTTTCTGTGAATACACTTACAAATACATCTTTGGAAGATCAGTGTTTTCTGTGTCTACAGGGTGTAAACAGCACTTCATAGCATGAAAATGTGACACCATGGCAAAAGGAATACCCACATCATACACAGGTTTAAATGAGAAACATGTCCATGTGTCATATGTACCATACTACAGAAAAGTACGAGAATTTGCCTTTGCCAAAGTCGACAGTGAAATGAATCAAAGTATCGGCAGCTCGAATTCGTGCAGTCTCTACTATTTCGGTTCCAGGGAGATGAGAAACCAACATAACGTGACAGCATTGCACAGTTAAGGATACGAATTTCATTGGCGCAAGGACGATGAAGACGCCTCATTTAATGACACACAAACGGTAAAAAAGCAATGAATAAATTCTAGTGTCCCATTTCACCCTCCGCTTCGACCACAGAGTGAGCATTCGGATGCACGGATTTGATTTTCTGTTGTCGACACACACTGCCACAGTGCGCACGTGACCTCGGGGCGGCGTAGGTCTGTCCGTAAAACGTCCCACAAAGTTGGAATGCCGCCATATCCTTAGTACCGGCAGAGACCCTTCGTATGCGCTGTGTATTTGGGACAGGCGTTTTGTAGACACCATAACAATTTGCATTCGATACCTGGAATAAATTCTTCTCTCAGCTTAGATGAGTAAAATGAGCGGGCGTCGTCTCACTGCACCGTCACGTCAGCGTGTGTTCACACTGTCTGTCACGTCATGTCACGTCAATTCGCTTAGTCCGTGTGAGAGTGCAGTATTGCAACTGAGGAAACAAAGTTGTTAATGGCCAAAGAAAACCTCATAAGGTATGTTCTTGATCGGTTTCGTTTGTGCTGAGACGTGAAACAACATTTCAAAACGTCGACATTTCTGTGCTGTGGGAAAGTGAGCATCTGTCCTGTTACTGTCAAACCTAAATAGTTTTGTGGCTTTCGGATATCTCACACTGCTTGTGTAAAAACATCCATTGCAAAAAACCTCCAAGTCGGCATGAAACATTTACAATTTGCCACGAAAATAAAGCACAATAATAAAAGAAATATTAAGAAGATACAAAGCACAATATCCACTACTATAACACGCGTGAGTGCGGCAAAATAGGTTAACTTACGATGTTAGCAGACAATGAAACTGTCGACATTTTCTTCCCGAATATCGTTGACCTGCCGTGATGTGACGAGATGTGACGGTCTGTTGACGACTTGACTGAATGCCACCATTTGAAATGCATTGTGGAACATTTTGACAGGACTCAATGGGCAAGATGAACTGTTCTTAAAAACAGTCATGCCGAGATCACGTGATAATTTCTGCTTAATGTTGACAACGTGAGCATCACGCAGTGCACACTGCAGAGATTTTTCTACTCTACGGCTTTGACCGACGTCTTATGTAAGTCACAGACGCTACATCTGAAGGCAATGAGGGTTATTCGTAAAGCAAAGAATGTATCGCAGAAAAGAAAGATAATAGACATACATACAATAAAATTTCATAGCAGCTCACGCGAATTAAATAGCCACAAGTTATATCGCAAAGAAATTGAGGTAAGAAAAAAGAAAGCAACAACATTAAAAACAAACAGGCATAAAATAATTCCAGAATGAGATTTTCACTCTGCAACGAAGTGTGCGCTGATATGAAACTTCCTGGCAGATTAAAACTGTGTGCCGGACCGAGACTCGAAGTTTTTTTTTTTTGGAACGTATATAGACTTTTATTTACAAAATAACAATTTTCGTTTTACAATTACAGTTTGCGTTTTACTTGTAAAGACGAGACAATCCATTCTTTGCTTTTATATTTCTGTTACGGCACTGTCCAGGTAATTATTTCATTTGGTGCTTTTCTTTATATATATATTTTTCGAGAGTCTGTCAGTCACATTTCGTTAGTTGTTTCTTGCACTGTTTCTTCTTCTTTCGTTTCACCCTCTTTGGGGTACGCTGGATCAATCATTTCTTTGTGCGTTGTTCTTTTCTTAGGGCCCAGTATTTCTTCATTCTTTCTGATCTTCTTCTCCTCTCTTCTTCCGAGATGAAGGATTTGGACTTTTGTGTGGATTTGTCTTGGAACCTTATGTTTTCATCTTTAGTAATTAATTTAGCAGTTCGATCAATAAGTGAATTTTTCTGAAATATTTAATTCCACTAGGTCTTTCTCAGTTTCTTTAAACCAGTTGGGCTTCGTTTTTCGGTTACGGAAGAAGTCAAAGATTTGTTTAGTTAATCTGTTGGAATTCATTCTGAGAAGATGACCATAAAAATTTATTCTCCTTTTTCGCATAGAATCTGAAAGTTTTTCAATTTTCTTGTAGAGAGTTTCATTTTTAATGTATATAATCTTATTGTCTTGAAATTTTGGCCCAATGATTTTTCTTAAAATTTTTCTTTCCTTTATCTCAAGTTTCTCCATTTGGCCTTTGAAATTCATGTTAAGTGTTTCTGCTGCATACAGTGCTTCTGGCTTAATCACTGTCTTGTAATGTGTAATTTTGGACCCCTATGAAAGGGATTTTTTGTTGTTTGTATTTTTTGTTAGTTGGAAGGCCAATTCAAGTTTATTTTTTCTGGATTCCATTGCTTTGCTTTCCCCAGCATTCCAAGTAATCCATTCTCCGAGATATTTGAATTCTTTTACTATTTCAATCTTCTGTTCTTGAACTTTGAGGTATTTACATGAGTGGTTGATGTTTGTCAATATCTTAGTTTTTTCAGAGGAGATGTGAAGACCAATTTTAGCTGCTTGTTTCTTTAGTTCAAGGATTTGCTCCCGTGCTTCTTCCATTGTTTCAGCAAACAGGGCCATATCATCTGCAAAAGCAATGCAATTTACTTTAAGGTTCTTCTTTTTGCAATCCAGTCTTATACCACTCTTAATATTTGTGTTCCATTCTCTGACTACTTTCTCAAGCGCACAATTGAACAGCAACGGTGAGAGCCCATCACCCTGTCGCACTCCCGTTTTTATTTCAAAGGGTTCCGATAGTTCGCCCATAAATTTAACTTTCGAAAATGTATTCGTAAGGGTCGCTTTTATAATATTAGTTGTTTTCTTATCCAAACCCATTTCTTCCAGGACTGATAACAGAGATTCTCTATCAATCGAATCATATGCTTTTTTGAAATCAATGAAGGAGATTACGTATGTCTTTGTCCTTGATTTTTGGTAAGCCATGATGTTTTTGAGGTTTAGTATTTGTTCCGAACATGATCTACCCTTTCTAAAACCTCCCTGGTATTCCCCGATTTGCGGATCCAATTGCGGCTCTGCCCTGTTCAAAAGGACTTTAGAAAGAATCTTGTAAGTTATATCCAGCAGTGATATTCCTCTGTAATAGTTGGGGTCTGTCTTCAAACCTTTCTTGTGGATAGGGTGGATGAGAGCTGTTCTCCATTCTGCGGGGATCTCTTCTTCTTTCCAGATTTGATCGAAAACACACTTTAGGGATGTAACTGCATTTTTGTCAGCCTTTTTCCATAGTTCGGCCCCTATTTGATTTTCTCTGGACGCCTTGTTGTTTTTAAGTTCTGAGATGACCTTCTGTAGTTCTTCAGTCGTCGGTGGTTCTGAATCCGGCTTCTCACGGTTGTTTGGAATGGATTCAAATTTTCAAGGATGGGTTCACAATTCAAGAGTTTCTCAAAGTAGCCTGCTAGTATTTTGCAGTTTTCCGTGTTGTTGTGAGCGATGGTCCCATTTACATCTCGAAATTGGAGGGTGGGTGCTTTGTATCTTGATAACCTTTGTTTGAAAGTTCTGTAAAAGCTCCTTGTGTTGTTTTTAGCCAATTCTTCATCAATTTGGAGGAGAGTTTTGTTTTCATGTGTCTTCTTAATCCTTTTTCTATTTTTATCTACCAGTTTTCTAACTGTAATGAAATTCAGTCTACTTTCTTCTGTTTTCTGTGATTGCCAATTTTGCCATGCCTGTTTTCTCGTTTCAATGAGGGCATCACATTCCAGCGACGACCAGGCATGTTTTTTACTTTTTTTGTTAGGTGCTATCCGTTCAGCTGTAGTAATGAGGTTTTCCTTGATATCCCCCCAGCTTTGTGTCTGAATGGTTTCTGTTGCTTTTGTGAATTCATCTGATTTTAATATCTTTTCTGTGCTATACTTCCGACCCTTAATTTGTTTCATGCTGTGTTTCCTGTTTGGGATGACTTTGAACTTAATTTTAGAAAGATAATGGTCTGAATCCACTGTTTATTGTTGCAGTTTAGCTTTTTCTGAGTCTTTGTACACTACATCTGTACGTATGGCAGAATAGATTGGGAATAAGCATTGATTGTACGATCTAGTCATTTACAGCGAAAAATTAGCAAAAAAAAGTTATTTTATGGAAAATTTACTCATTAGTAGTTATGGTATTATTATTATTGTTATTATTTTTGTAGATATTTTGAGTTGTGGATGTGCTCTATTCATTTTACAATAATGTTGAGTTATTACTATCTTCTTAGTAAATCTTGTGTTAGAAAACAAGGGGAAGGCATTTCACGTTGGGTCTTGAAAACGAGACCTTAGTGGGACATGCACTAGCCATGAAATCAGTTTGACAGAAATATTAACGAGTGTATCAATTGTCCGCTGTTGTTTGATGAGTGAGCTCGGGACCTTTGCCTTTTGCGGGCAAGTGCTCCACCGACTGAGCTACCCAAGCAAGACTCACGCCCCCTCCTCACAGCTGTACTTCTGGCAGTACCTCGTCTCCTACCTTCCAAACTTCCTGTATTTGCAAGAGAGCTTCTGTTAAGTTTGGAAGGTAGGAGACGAGATACTGGCAGAAGTACAGCTGTGAGGAGGGGGCGTGACTCGTGCTTGGGTAGCTCAGTTGGTGGAGCACTTGCCCATGAAAGGCAAAGGTCCCGAGTTCGAGTCTCGGTCCTGCACACAGTTTTAATGTGCAAGGAAGTTTCATGCATTAAATTAATTATTATCACAGTTTATGCAAGCAAGTTGAAACGTCCCCTTTGAACAATTATACACGACTGTGCTTAAACTGACACACAATATTTTTTAGCGCAACGCAATCTGACTTTCAGAAATCCCTACAAAGGAATGGCGCTGACTAACATTAACCTGTACCTTTCACAAATCGCTTACCTCACAAAAATCTTGGTTACTCGAACTACTGCAATACAGCGACCTCCACTACTGCCAGCTAAATAAAAGATTCAAACTACTGAAGGCACTAACTACTGATAGGCATAGTTAGCAAATGAAAGATTTTAATAGAGAATAAACAATGTATTTACCTTAATAGTCATAATTGACATCCAGTCTTACAAATTTCAAAACTCCGCCATCTCTCTCCCCACATCCACCACTGCTGGCAGCTCACCTCCAACTGCGCAACGCTATGCGCTGTTCACATCCAGCTGCCGCTGCCCAACACTACAATGGCAGACAACAATGCAAACTAGCCACAGACTGCACACAGCACAGCCAGTGATTTTCATACCGAGCGCTATGTGGCGTTACCAATATAAAAACCTAAACAGCCTACTTACATAGCCCCCATGCTCCCCACAAAAATTCTACAAATTGTTTTGGACACTGGCCAATACAGATTTGAAAAAATTTTTCATAATTACAGTAAGAACAATATCAAATGCACACACTTATTAATACAATGTTGGTCAAAAGCTAAAATTTTCTTACAGTCCATAAAGACAGTCCTGATCATTCATTACAGTAAAATTGCAGTGTTTTTCTCAAAGTCTGTGCAGTAAAATAAAATGCACATGGAAGTAGTGGATTTCCATGCAGTGTTGAAGAAGTAGTGTTGTCCTTCCAACGGAAAGACAGTGCTGATTCTTGACATGCAGACAGGTAATGGGCCACAACAGAGCAAACCCACAGCAGAGTCATTCGAACTTGAAGAATATTGGTAGGTAGGTCATCACAGAGTAGACCCACTGTAGTCCTGGTAGAGATTACGGTATTGGTGGGCCACCAGATGTGCAGACCCACTGCAGTCCTTGTAGAAATAATGGTATTGGTGAGTCAGCAAAGGTGTAGACCCACTGTAGTCCTTGTAGAAATAATGGTATTGGTGGGTCATCAAAGATGCAGACCCACTGTAGTCCTTGTAGAGATGGCCAGCAGCCATCTGTTGTGACTGTGCAGGTGCACAATCACCATTGAAGAGTCTTGCGGATAATATAGCTAGTTCATAACCACCACTTGTGCACTCACAAACTTTTTTGAATTGTCCTTAGAACCAGCAATGCTATTATCCAGTCCCTTGCTGAATTATTAACACATGTGCAAACACTAACAGTCCCTACTTCTCACATATTGTCCATATACTATGACCAACAGAAATGTGTGCAGTGAAATGGAACTTACAAGTTAATAATATGATGAACTGGTGTCAATTACAATTTTATAACATAAGAATACAATTACAAGGTACAAAATACATCATTAAAGAACATAAAAATACAGATAACATTTGTAGTACAAGCTTTACAAAAGAATCGAAATAACATATACATCAGTGTTACAGGAATTATGACATGAGTACATACATAAAAGATCAGAATGACTTTTGAAACATCAACTTTACACATGAGCATTAAAACAAAACAGAATAAATAATATCTAAGCATATTTACAAGGTAAGTAACATATTATTAATGCCAATTATATTTGAGGATAACAGTATTCCTCATCATAGTGAATGTAGCTTAGTATTAGAAGAAAAAAAAATTCTATGGAACTACACAGAGACAGGAAGAAAACAAATACACAAGGGTACACAAATACATAGTGGGATAACACAAAAGGAAAGGACAGGGTTCGTTTTCAGTGTAACATTTGGTACTGCAGTCCAACCCAAAACTTCATTCCATAGATCTTTCGTCTTATTTCGATATTTGCTCCACCCAAAAAAATCCTATGCAAGCATGCTTTCTCTGTTTTTCTTGTATAACCTCTCAATGCATTTCTTCAAAGTGATCGCAACCTATTCTCTTATAGGCTACCCCCTCTTAAGCTAAATTAAATCTACTGAGCTCAGATGCTAAACTGAGGGACGAGGCAATGCAGCAGCACAAAACAATTAACACAAACATCAATGACAAAAAATTTAAATAGGCAAAGCAATTGCAATATTACAACTAATATAAGGCACTGTGCAGCAAACAAGGAAAATAAATCCGTAGTAAAACTGGCTTAGAAGAGTAACACAAAGTCAAATTCAGTAACACTATGCCTGGCAAACAGCAGCAGCAAATGAAATAACTTATGTCTAAACATGACATTGCTCAAGCAGAAAAAAACATTATACTGAAGACAATAATGCAGACAAGGGAAATGTATATTCACATCTTAATGTCTATGTAATTAAAGTGGTGCACCACAAGAAGTTATTCTACCAAAAAAGTTACCAAGTAGTTGAAAAGAAAATTCCGTATGCAATTCCTGTGAAGGGAAACGTCTTTTTATGCTCCTTCGTTTTTTTGAATAGATCATAAAATCATTTACTGGATCTGTAGGCATAAAGTATTTATATTAGTACATCTATTAAATTTTATTTTAACCAATGCTGCTGCAGCTAGAAACTTGATATTAAACAAAACGAATAAATAAATACATAAAGCAAGCCATATGGCATTTTTCTCAACTAGCAAGACAATAGCCGTGAAATGTTTCTCATCGTTTCATTAGCCATTTTAGTAAATATCATACATTAAGAGCTCCACAGTATAATCATATGTTTTCAAGTGTGAGCGTGTCGTATTTGCGATGCTTTCTACAAAGGTATGTCAATAGCGAGGATAATGGCCTCCCCTTTTTTTTTCTGCCTGTGCCGCTGAAAAGGCACCACTAATGGCTTTTTCTCCAGGCGTCTGACACAGCTGGGTGCCCACGATGCATTACGTGCAGGTGGTCACTTAACTTTCTTACGGAAATATTTACGACAGCAGTTTCTGCTACAGTGACAGTCTCATATAAAAATATTTCACAGGTCAAGAATTTGCGTTGCAAATGTGTAGAAACAAAATCCTATGAATATAACATTGTCCAAAAAATTTTAGTCGGTATTGTAATACATTCACGCATTTACATACATTTCATAACTCTTAAAGTACGATTCTTGGTTTCCAACATCCTTTTTCACAAACCAGAGTCCCTAACCACTACTCATTATTCCTTACCTTATTTGTCGACACTTCTTCAATATTTCATCATAACAGATACGTAGCATAATCAAAAGACTCATATAGCATCAGCCTATTAATCATAAACATACGTCTACAGCATAATACACATCGTCATCGTAATAATAACATCATAAAAACTCAGCCAAATCTCAAAAACGTCGTAGCTTCCTGCAATAATTTCAAAACCTAGAGAAAATTCTCTGCTCATGTCAGAAGTGTCATCTACCGCAAACGTACCTTAAAAATCATTCTCCCTTACCAAATACATCATTCAAAGCTCTCATAGTATCACAATGGTTCCGAAAAATATGAAGGGTTCACACAGTACAGACAAAATACAATTTCGTAAGTGTGAAGTTATCCAACGGTGTAATTACATAAACATCTGTCACTGATGTAGTAAAAAAAATGTTTGTCTCTCTCAGTTAAATGATCATATAGCTGTGTAATTTATGTGTTAGAGAAATATGGTACTGATGTGTAAAGTTGTATAAGCAAATACCATACTAGCTAGGGCTCTTTGTGCTTGCCAAACACATGGTACACAAAGTAAGCGTGTACCCCCCTGAGGATTAATGTAATTATACCCTCAGGTGTTAGAGATAACAGCAATGGAATGAAATGTATCACAGAAAACCTTTGTATCATTGTACTTCAAATATCTTTAAAAATAAATGTTTTAAGTACAAAATTAATCACTCAAATACGTGTCCTGTAGCGCTAAATGTGCGTTTTGCTGTAGGATAATCTCTGTGGAAGTGTCGTAGTTATTGTCCTCCGAAAGCTAAGTTCTGCAGAAGTCAATGTACTTACCTCATGATAAACAAAAGTGAAATGCTTTGCATATAGATATCTTACTTATTAAGCTTATTGCCGTAATGAAGAAAGTACAGTGTTGTAACGTATTGTTGTGCTACTGAAAAGGCTGTCTCATTGTAGCTATACCACAAAAGTTACTACTGAAACATGCTTTACTTTACAGAAGAATTCATAAAAACTGTGCAGATATAAAACAGATACACCGCAAAAGCAACATTGTAAATTGTCACTCATTAGTAGCGACGTGATAAAATCGTGTAGCTGTCACATAAACTAACCACTGTGTCATCTGGTATTTCACAGGAAGTACTTTAAATCCAGAATGTATTTTCAAGTAAACCAAAATGTTGCATTAAAATCTCGTTAGCAGTACAGGTACATGTTCTAAGTATGTCAGCCTTATGGTCGTTACGTAATCGTGCAACTAACAAGCAAGAATGTACACACACAATAACACTTTGTCGTCTGTTCACAATAACAATGCATTCGTAATTTGTGTTTAAATAATTTCTCTTGGTTCTTGACTGGATATTTAACTTCAAACATTGTTGCATGGTAACAGTTTCTAAGTCTGACAATGCATACTAGAAATGTGAAGTGAAACGTTTTATGGGAAAGACAAAGTTAAAAAGCAGATTATCTTTCAATAAACGGTTTTACATGTGAAATGTAGTGTACACCTTTACTCTTCCCAGCATGCAGAGTTTCAACTTTAACGCAATTATCATGTGGTATCAATCGGTAAAGAATACTGGAATTTTTCTCAAGGTTAGCGTCTATGTTATTTTTCTCTGAGCCAGCCGTCGCACGCGGCTGCCTGCGGTGCGAGTCATTGTCTGTTCCTTTGTTGACGCGCGTTGTTATTGGGATTAGGAGACCTAGCTTCTACAAATTCACGTTGTCGAAAGTGCCCTGCTCTGTTTGAATCCCGCCAGTTCTGATGAAATTCAGGTCTGTCGTTATGATTATCTCGTCTGTCGTCATGTTGGTAGTTCCTGTAGTTTCTTTCTTGTCGGTTAAGTGGTGGAGAATTTCTCCCTGAATTATCACTGCACGGTGGACCGTTGCGTCTGAAGTTATTCTGTCTCCCGTGATAATAATAGTTCTGGTTGCCAAATTGTCCGTTTCTAAGGTAATCTCGGTCATATTCACTACTTCGGAAATGCGATCTTTCTCTGTAACTATTATTACTCTGCCAGTGGTTGTCATATGGGTGGTGTCTGTTTTGTTCACGATTTGCGTTGTAAGAATAGACTTGTCGTGTCCAGTTATTGTTTCTGTCGTCACGGAATTGTGACGGATGTGACCTGTGTTGATTGTTTTCCTGTTTTCGCATCCCACGACTGTCTGTGTCAATTTCTAATTCTTGTAAGAGGCCCTGAAAAGCTTCAATGTCGTCTTTGCAACGTCCTGCCAAAATAATATTTCTTAAGTGTTCAGGCAATTTCAGTAAGCAAATTCGGATGAGTTCTGAAGGGCTGTATGGGTTTGAAAGATATTGATTCTTATGCAACATGTCTTCAAAATATTTGACAAGACTGGAAAATTCAGATTGTTCGAAATGTTTCATCATTATGATGCTATGTTTTACTCGGTCTTGTGTAGCTTGAGACCAATATGCTGAGAGGAAGGCATGATAAAAATCCCCTTCACTGTGACAATCGTGAATGACCAATCGCATTCTTACAGCTGGTTCATTCTCTAAGTAGCCACACATAAATTCTAATCTGTGTTCTAACGACCAGTTGGGAGGAAAACAATGAGAGAATTGATGGAGCCATGCTTGTGGATGAATGTCGTTCGCAGAATTCTTAAATGTTTTGAATTTACGTGTAGTAATGAACAGCTGATAGTCGAAATCATCGTGTCGGCGAGTCGCACATCGCTCATTGTTACGTCGTGTCGGCCGTTCCATCTCAAAGTCCAATGCGCCTTGCCAATTTCTTTCATAATTTCCCAAATGCCCTGTGTTATTATTTTGTGGTTGTTCCGTATTTCTATGTCCCTCTTCCCGTACTGGAGCGCGAGTGTCCTCTGAAATATGTAATTTTTGTATTACCTTAGTCAACTGATCTTGCACTTCCCGGATTTCTCTTTTGTACTGTGTATTGGTTTGATTTTGATTTTGTTTGAATTTTCTAATTTGTTCATACTCTTCTGTGTCAGTGATGGCTACAGGTCTTATGTCATTCAGATCATCATCTATCTTTGCAGATAAGTTAGTGAACTGATCCGAAAGTTCGGCTACTTTCTCTGATAGTGTACTTATTTCCTCAGTGTGTTTTTCTGAACCAAGTTTCAGAGTGTCCATTTGTGTTGAAATAGTATCTACTGTGTCCTTTAAGTTTTCTTGAGTTTTTGCAAATTGCGTAACCGAATCAGTAGATGCAACTGAGTCAATTTTAGCTTGCAAGGTGTCGTGATTTTCATGAACAATAGTTTGCAGTTCTTTTATGGCTGCTTCGTGATTCTGTAATGCATTTTCATGACGCGAAAAAATAGGTTGGAAATGCTCACAAATTTGTGTTTTTACGTCATTACAGACTTTTTGACATTTCGATTCGATGTTATGTAACTCAGTAGTTAAATCTTCACGTGTTTGTTCAAGCGTGGTGTCTAACTTTGGAAGCTTTTGCTGCGTTTGTCTCTGATTTTGTTCCATTGTGTCTAACTTTTGAAGATTTTGTTCCATTGTGTCTAACTGTTGCTGTGTTTGTCTCTGGTGTTGTTCCATTGTGTCTAACTTTTGAAGCCTTTGTCCCATTTGTCTCTGATTTTGCTCCATTTGTTGCATTAATTGCAATAATAATGTATTAGTGTCTGGAATCTGTTTCTCTATGCTTTTTGGCAGTGCATTTTCACCGGCAACATTCACATTTTGACAAGCAGAAAATGTGTCTTGACTCATTTGAGAAAACGGTGAGGACCCAAAACCTAAGTCTACAGTATTTGCGAAATTGTGTCCTGTCATTTCGGATTCCTGAGGCAAGCTGTTGCCGACCGATCGATCGATAATGCTTCCCTGTTCACTAATTGTTTCACTGCCTACGCCATTGTTTGCCGCCCGCTCCATTTCCCTATGCACAATTACCAAATTACTACTTTGAACATTAGTTAATTCATTACACGGTGGCGCTAACACACTGCTTTCATTTTCACTGTCATTTCTCAATTTACTTTGGAGCCTAGTGTTACGTTTTTCACACGCCATTATTGTCACAATATTTCACTCGATAACACAGAAAAGCACAATTTGAAGAGCAAAAATAAGAGAACACATTAACATAGCACTGAAAATAATATCTAGTTAATTGCAAGCGCAGCTGCGAAATACTTGGTGCAAATCTACATGCATGCCACAACTGTTTTACTGTACAAGAATGAAAGGCTGCAACTACAAAGGAGATTCTCTCTACAATTACGCGCTAGCAATAAACAAAATCTACACCAACTACACAAACTACAAGAAGAAAAAAAAATCTGAAGATTCCAGTGAGGTATCCTCGGCTAAGGGTCGACATATGAAACGTCCCCTTTGAACAATTATACACGACTGTGCTTAAACTGACACACAATATTTTTTAGCGCAACGCAATCTGACTTTCAGAAATCCCTACAAAGGAATGGCGCTGACTAACATTAACCTGTACCTTTCACAAATCGCTTACCTCACAAAAATCTTGGTTACTCGAACTACTGCAATACAGCGACCTCCACTACTGCCAGCTAAATAAAAGATTCAAACTACTGAAGGCACTAACTACTGATAGGCATAGTTAGCAAATGAAAGATTTTAATAGAGAACGAACAATGTATTTACCTTAATAGTCATAATTGACATCCAGTCTTACAAATTTCAAAACTCCGCCATCTCTCTCCCCACATCCACCACTGCTGGCGGCTCACCTCCAACTGCGCAACGCTATGCGCTGTTCACATCCAGCTGCCGCTGCCCAACACTACAATGGCAGACAACAATGCAAACTAGCCACAGACTGCACACAGCACAGCCAGTGATTTTCATACCGAGCGCTATGTGGCGTTACCAATATAAAAACATAAACAGGCTACTTACAAAGTGCAAGAACCATAGACGGCCTTTTAAGTCCGTAATATCACTCGTAGTAAACCCTTAATCTATATTTACACCTACAGGGATACTTTGCAAATTACATTTACGTGCCTGGCAAAGGGTTTATCGAACCACCTTCACGATAATCCTCTATTATTCTAGTCTCAAACAGCGTGCGGAAAAAACGAACACCTATATCCTTCTGAGCGAGCTCTGATTTCCTTATTTTATGATGATGATAGTTTCTTCCCGTGTAGGTCGGCGTAAAAAAATATTTTAGCATTCTGAGGCGAAAGCTGGTGATTGAAATTTCGTGATAAGTTTCTGCCGCAACGAAAGACACCTGTGTTTTAATTATGTCCGTCCCAAATCCTGTATCGTGTCAGTGACACTGTCTACCCTGTTTCACGATAATGCAAAATGTGCTGCTCTTCTTTGAACTTTCTCGATGTAGTCCGTTTATTCTGTCTGGTAGGGATCCCACACCGTACAGCAGCGCTCCAGAAGAGGACGGACAAGTGTGGTGTGGGCAGTCTCTCTAGTAGATCTGTGGCATCTTTAGCCAATAAAACGCAGTCTTTGGTTCACCTACCCACAACATTTCCTATGTGTGCTTTCCAATTAATGTTGTTCTTAATTGTGATTCTTAGGTGTTTAGTTGAATTTACAGCCTTTAAATTTGACTGATTTATCGTCTAACCAAAGTTTCACCGATTCCGTTTAGCACTCATGTGGAGAACCTCACACTTTTCATTATTTAGGGTCAACTGCCAATTTTCGCAACATACAGATATCTTTTCTAATCGTTTTGCAAATTGGTTTTGATATTCTAATGACTTTACTACACTCCTGGAAATGGAAAAAAGAACACATTGACACCGGTGTGTCAGACCCACCATACTTGCTCCGGACACTGCGAGAGGGCTGTACAAGGAATGATCACACGCACGGCACAGCGGACAAACCAGGAACCGCGGTGTTGGCCGTCGAATGGCGCTAGCTGAGCAGCATTTGCGCACCGCCGCCGTCAGTGTCAGCCAGTTTGCCGTGGCATACGGAGCTCCATCGCAGTCTTTAACACTGGTAGCATGCCGCGACAGCGTGGATGTGAACCGTATGTGCAGTTGACGGACTTTGAGCGAGGGCGTATAGTGGGCATGCGGGAGGCCGGGTGGACGTACCGCCGAATTGCTCAACACGTGGGGCGAGAGGTCTCCACAGTACATCGATGTTGTCGCCAGTGGTCGGCGGAAGGTGCACGTGCCCGTCGACCTGGGACCGGACCGCAGCGACGCACGTATGCACGCCAAGACCGTAGGATCCTATGCAGTGCCGTAGGGGACCGCACCGCCACTTCCCAGCAAATTAGGGACACTGTTGCTCCTGGGGTATCGGCGAGGACCATTCGCAACCGTCTCCATGAAGCTGGGCTACGGTCCCGCACACCGTTAGGCCGTCTTCCGCTCACGCCCCAACATCGTGCAGCCCGCCTCCAGTGGTGTCGCGACAGGCGTGAATGGAGGGACGAATGGAGACGTGTCGTCTTCAGCGATGAGAGTCGCTTCTGCCTTGGTGCCAATGATGGTCGTATGCGTGTTTGGCGCCGTGCAGGTGAGCGCCACAATCAGGACTGCATACGACCGAGGCACACAGGGCCAACACCCGGCATCATGGTGTGGGGAGCGATCTCCTACACTGGCCGTACACCACTGGTGATCGTCGAGGGGACACTGAATAGTGCACGGTACATCCAAACCGTCATCGAACCCATCGTTCTACCATTCCTAGACCGGCAAGGGAACTTGCTGTTCCAACAGGACAATGCACGTCCGCATGCATCCCGTGCCACCCAACGTGCTCTAGAAGGTGTAAGTCAACTACCCTGGCCAGCAAGATCTCCGGATCTGTCCCCCATTGAGCATGTTTGGGACTGGATGAAGCGTCGTCTCACGCGGTCTGCACGTCCAGCACGAACGCTGGTCCAACTGAGGCGCCAGGTGGAAATGGCATGGCAAGCCGTTCCACAGGACTACATCCAGCATCTCTACGATCGTCTCCATGGGAGAATAGCAGCCTGCATTGCTGCGAAAGGTGGATATACACTGTACTGGTGCCGACATTGTGCATGCTCTGTTGCCTGTGTCTATGTGCCTGTGGTTCTGTCAGTGTGATCATGTGATGTTTCTGACCCCAGGAATGTGTCAATAAAGTTTCCCCTTCCTGGGACAATGAATTCACGGTGTTCTTATTTCAATTTCCAGGAGTGTAGATGGTAAATGACGGCATCATTTACAAACAAGCTGGCCGAAGTGGCAGAGAGGTTCTAGGCGCTTCAGTCTGGAAGCGCACGAGCGCTACGGTCGCAGGTTCGAATCCTGCCTCCGGCATGGATGTGTCTGATGTCCTTAGGTTAGTTAGGTTTAAGTAGTTCTAAGTTCTAGGGGACTGATGACCTCTGAAGCTAAGTCCCATAGTGCTCAGAGCCCATCTACAAACAACCTCAGACGATTCATCAATTGTCTCCGAAATCGTTTATATAGATAAGGAACAGCATTACCTTGGTATCATTAAGTGCATAAGAATAACGTTGGGGAATTTATAACGGAATGCAGAGTTCAGTAAACACTTCATTCGCTTATCGCCTCACGGCAGCAAAGCAGAACTCGGAGGTCGCTTCTGAGGACAACAGGTCGAATCGCCAGACTGACGTACAACTTAGCAGTCAGGGTGCATGGAGTAACCACGAGAGTGATCCAGCCTTCACACGAAGCCACACTGCAGACCGTAACCCCGGGTGTGGGTCCCGCGTGTCTAGCAGGCAGGCGGGTCGGCTGCAGGCTCTCAAGTCGCCTCCTCCTAGTCGACTCCCGGCCATCACTGGCACCGAGGTGGAACCAGCCTCCACCAGGAAACACACGACACCTCCACCCTGCTGCGCTCCACTGAGTTCTCGCTTCACACCACTCAACTCTCCAATGTCGCTGATCTGTGGGTAGTAGAATGCATGCTACAAGGCATCCACCTCGGACCTGTTCTTGAAGCAACCACTTTGTAACAGTTCATTGTGTCAGTGTGGTGCCAACTACCACATAAGCTGCCGCTGCAGATGCAGTACGGTACGCCAGAGCTATACGCCAAACACAATTGTTTTTCCTCTCTCTAGTTCCACGTGGCCGTTTGGAGTCCAATCTTATTGGTTCCGTAGTAGATCGTCGTGACCACCTGTGGCAACAATGATGTTCAGTGGCAACATTTCGGCCAAGTTTTCCTGTAACGTTGCAGAAAGAACATGGACCTTCTTGTAGCCCTAATACACAACCTCTTTCAGCCCCAGTGACAAACATCAATTGGCAAAGTCCAATTTCAAAGATAAATGAAATGTCATGTGCCTAGGGCCTCCCGTCGGGTAGACTGTTCGCCAAGTGCAAGTTTTTCGATTTCACGCGACTTTCGCGACTTGCGCGTCGATGCGGATGAAATGATGATAATTAGGACAACACAGCACCCAGTCCCTGAGGGGAGAAAATGTCCGACCCAGCCGGGAATCGAACCCGGGCCCGTAGGATTGACATTCTGTCGCACTGACCACTCAGCAACCGGGGGCGGACAGTTTCAAAGGTAATTAACGCTCACGACCGTTGCAGAAAGTATTTAAAGGAAACCTGATTTGCATCCCCATAGAGGCGCTGCTAGCCACACTCTTGTGCGACTGGCACTGCTCTTAAATCTGGATAGACATCATCAGACATCATCATTCTGAAGCAGAAAGACGCCTCCAAACTTACGTTTCAGTTGCAGAACTGCTCCTTGGTGTTGCGATTTTCAGATCCGAGTATAGGGGTGCAGCTTTCTCCATTTCGAAGGAATCCCCCCCTGGCGTAACCCCCCTCTCCACCCTTCACAACCACCACCTACTCTCCCCCCCCCCCCCCCCCCCCCAGCTGATGTGGTGCCTTTGTCTTTTCAACTAATATCCTAGTAGCGCAGTTTTCTCGCCAATAGTAGCCATCTCGACACCTCACACTTACTACAATATGTACACACACTAAGCGGTACCTGGCGGCATTCAGCTTCCCGGACTGCCGTGGTGGTCATGTGTTCGCTCATTAGCGTATTTCCTGCATAACGTATCCATCGATAATCATTTTGATCAACAAATTTATTTTTGTTACAAACGCAGTTATCGACGGGTTTATACAACGATACGATATTGCAGTGCCTGTGTTATTCCGAATTACGACGTGAAGTTCGCTTCGGCGTGCCTGCATCGTAATTCAGAATAACACAGGCACTGCAGTGGCGTATTCATCCTCCGACTGTAGGCAGGCGACTTTCTACAGAAACGTCTCCCCTGTGTTGGAATACACATAATGGAGGTAAGAGTACAGCTTGCAGACACATGGTTGACAACAAACAGGTGTTTGCGGCTGGCCGCGGGTCCCGCTCGGATAGCCTAATGGCAAGGCGGCCACTCGCGACGAGTGGGACGTCCGGGTTCGAGTCCCGGTCCGGCACAAACTTTCACTGTCATCATTCCACTCCACAGCTTATGGTTGTCCATATTCGCAATTTCGAATTGATATAAAGCACAAAGGGCGTTATAAAGTATTGCACAGTCGTCTCTTTTTTTTATTTTTTGAAGGAGGAGAATGAAATTTTTTGTGAACATACTTGGAACATTTAGCTCTACATTGAGCCTACACTGTGTAGCCTCCATCAGCTGTGACGCATCTGGCCCAACGTTCTTACTATGCACTTTTGTAAAATTCTGGGGATTGACTATTAACCATCGCGTGACACAGGAAATAAGTCCCACTATCAAATGTTTTACCGCGCAGGCGGGCCTTCTGACGATCAAAGAGGTAAAAATCCGCACTGTAGGGAGGATGAGGATCAATTTTCCAACCCATTGTCCTCATTTTTTTCTGAGGCATAAGAACTGTATGGGGTTTGCCATTGTCACGGTGTAGTCTGAAGAACTGACGTTGAAGCTGTGGTCTGTGGGTCTTGATGGCACGTCGCAGCTTGTCCATTGACAAACAGTAATGGTCCCGATTAACTGTGGAGCTAGGTTCCAAAAAGTCAATGAAAACGACACCACACTGATCCCGGAAGAACGAGGTCATCACCTTTCACCCTCTTGTTCGTGAACGTCTTTTTTTCTTCTCCCGAGGGAAACCCGGACGGCGCCGCTCCATGGATTGTACTTTGTTCTCAGGTTCGGACAAAAACAAGCATGTTTAATCCTATGTAATGATGCCGTCAAGACACTGTTTCCACTCTTCGGTAAAGGTCTTCATGAGACCCTAGCACACATTCTTCCTCATCGGTTTCATTTCGCTTGTCAGTAATCTAGGCACCCAACGTGCAGAGACTTTTCTGTACCCTAGTGACTGTACCAGTGATACCACACTACCCAATGACAAACGAGTCATTTCACCAATCTGTCGTGTCGTCACACATCTGTCTTTTGGATGATTTGGTCAATGGTCTCCTTATTCACATCACTCACTGCCATGGATGGTCTACCGCATCGTGGATTTCCCAGTAAAGAGAAATCAACTTCTTTAAACCTCTGCAACCACCGCTGGATACTGCTGCGATTCACAGTATCCTCCCCATTAACAGGGAGAAACTTCCTCTGAATCAATGTGGCAGAGTCATCGCCTGTCTTGAAAGGGGAACTCCATCATCGACCGTAGTCGCCACCTGACATCTACTTCACGGTCCATTATGGCTCACCTGTAAATGAAAGGAAATACTTTTATATACCAAGTTATAGCTGAATGTTCCAAGTACGTTCACAAAAAATTTAACTCTCCTCCTGCAAAAAATAAAAAAATTAGCGACCACTGTGCAAAACTTTTTGAACGCTCTTTGCAGATCTACAATGAAGCGGGAAAGAAACTGTTATGGGCATGCATATTCAAATACAGAGATATGTAAATAAGCAGAACGCGGCGCTGCGGTCGGCAGCTCCCATGTAAGACAACAAGTGTCTGGCGCAATCATTATATTGGTTATTGCAGCTACAGTGGCAGGTTATCAACATTTAAGTGAGTTTGTCGGCGTACGAGCGATGGAACACAGCATCTCCAAGGTAGATAGGAAGTGAGGAGTTTTCCCCGTACGATCATATCGCGAGTGTACCGTGAATATCAGCAATCGGGTAAAACATCAAATCTCCGACATCGCTGCGGCCGACAAAACATCCTGCAAGAACGGTACCAACGACGACTGAAGAGAATAGTTTAACGTGACAGAAGTGCAACACTTATGCAAATTGCTGCAGATTTCAGTGCTGCACCATCAACAAGTATCGGCGTGCGAACCATTCAACAAAACATGATCGATATGGTCTTTTGGAACCAAAGGCCTACTCGTCTACCCTTGATGACGGCACAACACAAAGCTTTACTCCTCGCCAGGGCCCGTCAACAGAGACGTTGGGCTGTTGATGGCTGGAAACATGTTACCTGGACGGACGAGTGTCGTTTCAAGTTCTAGCGACGGATGGATGTGTGCAGGTATGGAGACAACCTCATGAATCCCTGCGTGTCAGTAGCGAGGGTTCAAGCTGCTGGAGGCTCTGTAAGGATGTGGGGCATGTGTACTTGGAGTGATATGGGACCTCTGATACGTCTATATACGACACTGACAGGTGACACGTACGTAAGCACCTTGCCTGATGACCTGCATCCATTCATGTCCATTTTCCATTCCGACGGACTCGGGCAATTCCAGCAGGACAATGCGACGTCCCACACGTCGAGAATTACTACAGAGTGGCTTCGGGAACACATTTATGGGTTTAAACACCTCCGCTGGCCACCAAACTCCCCAGACATGAACATCACTGACCACATCTGGTATGTGCTGCAACGTGCTACCCAGAAGATATCTCCACTCCCTCTTGCGGACTTATGGTGTTCATTCCTTCCAGCACTGCTTCAGACATTAGTCGAGTGTATGCGGCACTTCTGCGTGTTCGCTGGTGCCTTACATGATGTTAGGCAGGTGTACCAGTTTCTTTGGCACTTGAATATGCATCAGTTCCCAATTCATTATTAAAGACTGGCACGTCATGAGATTTTTGTGTCGGAATAGTAAATCAGTACGCCTGGACATCTGCTACAAGTCTCTTAGTGTAACTCGATGTCGTCCTAAGTCCACGTTGCAGGCGTATTTGTGAATCAAATACTCTTTTGTGACGAATGCGTGTCCGCAGTTGATGTCTGATAAAGTAAAGGGAAAAATGAGCGAGTCACGGGTGGGAGACGTCACGCTTCCTGCGGTTTAACCTTCCTGCGGAAACACTTCCGCTGCACGTAGCGCACACTCAGTCAGTGCTCCCTGCGGTACGCACCGCCTGTGTTCGTTCGCACCTCTGCGTGAGTAGCTGACAATGGACCCAGCGGGCGTAGCTACGTCGCTGCTGGTTTTGCTGGCAGCAAATAACACCTCGGTGCTCGACTGTGTCTGTAACCACGTCGCCAGCGTCACCGACGAAATGAGTTACGGCGATGGACTGATGTGGGAGACGTACTGCCAAGACCTCGGTGAGTACATCTTCGTACAGCGTCGATTCACTCGACGTTACGCAGTTGCACAGTTATGTACTCAAACAGGCGGCTTGACTTGCACATAGTGCTGTGAAACAAGGTAAAACGTTCACAGGCCACCAGTGAAGGACTACCTGTACGTCTATATCTATATGATCACTCTACAATTCATATTTAAGCAGTTCATCGAACTACATTGTACCTTCAAGTTACGTGGCTAGTGTTCCACTCTCAAACAGCCTGCGGGAGAAATGAACATTTAAATCTTTCCATGTGAACCCTGATTTCTCTTCGTCTTCTCTGTGTAGGTGGGCGCCAAAAAAGATATTCCCACACTCTGAGGAGAAAGCTGGTGATTGCAGTTTCATGAGAAGAACCTGCCTTAACGTGAAAGGTCTTTTTTTTTTTTCATGGCAGCCACCCCAATTCCTGTATTATATCCGTTCAAGTGATTCAAATGTCTCTGAGCACTATGGGAGTTCTTAGAACTACTTAAACCTAAGTAACTTAAGGACATCACACATACCCATGCCCGAGACAGGATTCGAACCTGCGACCATAGCGGTCGCGCGGTTCCAGACTGTAGCGCCTAGAACCGCTCGGCCACCCCGGCCGGCTATTATATCCGTGGCACACTCTCCCCTATTTCGTGCTAATACAGAACGAGTGCCCTTCTTTGGACATTTACGATGTCCGTCAATTCTACCTGGTAAGAATCCCACTCAATACAGCAATATTGCGGAAAAGGGCGGACAAGTGTAGTGCAGGCAGTCTCTCTAGTGGACCTGCTGCAGCTTTATAATCTTCTGCCAATAAATAGACGCCTTTGGTTAGCCTTCCCACACACATTACCTATGTGACATTTCCAATTTAATTTACTCATAATCCTAATCTCTAATTGTGTAACTCAATTAGATTTCCGCAATTTATCGTGTTACTGAAATTTCGCGGACATATTTTACTGCTCATGTTAATGACTTCACACTTTCCATTATTTAGAGTCAGTTGCCACTTTTCAAATCACACAAATATCTTGACTAAATCATTTTGAAATTTTTTTTGATCATCTGATGACTTTACGACAATAATAAATTAAAGCATCAGCAGCAAGTGGCTTGTAGTGAAATAGCGTGCTGACGGAATATCGTTTCAATTATGCGACTGGATTCGTGATTTCCTGTCAGAGAGGTCGCAATTCGTAGTAACTGACGGAAAGTCATCGAGTAAAATGAAGTGATTTCTAGCGTTCCCCAAGGTACTGTTATCGGCCCTTTGCTGTTCCTCATCTACGTAAACTATTTGGGAGACAGTCTGAGCGCCGGCGCCGTGCGGTTCTAGGCGCTTCAATCTGGAACCGCGTGACCGCTACGGTGACAGGTTCGAAACCTGCCTCGTGCATGGATGTGTGTGATGTCCTTAGGTTAGTTAGGTTTAATTAGTTCTAAGTTCTAGGGGACTGATGACCTCAGAAGTTAAGTCGCATAGTGCTCAGAGCCACAGTCTGAGCAGCCGCCTTGGCTTTGTTTCCAGATGATGTTTATCGATTAATAAGGTCATCAGAAGATCCAAACGAATTGTAAAACGATTTAGAAAAAATATCGGTACAGTGCGAAAATTGGTAATTGTCGCTAAATAATGAAAAGTGTGAGATCATCGACATGAGTGCTATAAAGAATTCGTTAAACTTCGGTTACACGATAAATCAGTCAAATCTAAGCACCGCTAACTTCCACTATATAACTAGGAATCACAATAACCAACAATTTAAATTTGAAGGAACACATAGAAAATATTGTGAGGAAGGCTAACCGAAGACTGCGTTTCATTGGCAACACACTTAGAACATGTAACAGGTCTACTCAAAAGACTGCGTGCACTACGTTTGTCCGTCATCTTTTAGGATACTGCTGCGCGGTGTGGGATCCTTACCAGATAGGATTGACAGAGTACATCGAAAAAGTTCAAAGAAGGGCAGCACGTTTTGTATAATCGCGAAATATGGGAGAGGGTGTCACTGAAATGAACAGGATTTGGGCTGGACATCATTAAAACAAAGGCGTTTTTCGTTGCTACGGAATCTTCTCACGAGATTTCAATCAGCAACTTTCTCCTCAGAATGTGAAAATATTTTGCTTACGCTGACCTACGATAACCATAAGAAAATAAGGGAAATTAGAATTCGCACTGAAAGATATAGGTGTGCGTTTCCTCCGCGCTGTACGAGATTGGAATAATACACAATTATTGTGAAAGTGGTTCGATGAACCTTCTGCCAAGCACTTAAATGTGATTTACCCGTGTGGATGTAGATGCAGATGAAAAATCTTTGTGGGCTGTTCAGATTGTCTCCTAAATGATTCATGTAGATGAGGAACAACAGAGGTCCTATAAATATTCCTTTGGAATTACTCGAAGAGTTTCCGTCGATTACTACGAACTATGACCTTTCCGACATGAAATCACGAATCCACTCGCACAACTGAGACACACGTAATTTGATAACATTCCGTCTGTGGGGAACAGTGTCAAAAGCCTTCTGAAAACATAAAAGTATTAAATCAATTTGACATCCCCTTTCGATATCACTTATTACTTCGTGAGGATAAAGAGCGTGTTGTTTCTTCACAAGAACAATATTTACTGAATATGTGTTAGTTATCTCTCGATAAAACGCCTTCTTCCAGGTGATTCATGATGTTCGAACACAGAGCATCTTCAAAATCATACTGCAAATCGTCGCTACTAATGTGGATCTGCAATGCACAGGATTACTCCTGCTTCCGTTCTTAGTATTGGTGTGACTCGTGCAACTTTCCAGTCTTCGGGTACGGATCTTTCGTGGAGCGGGCGGTTGTACGCGACTTCTAAGTACGGAGCTGTTGCATCAGCATACTTTGTAAGGAACCTGGCTGGTATACAGTCGGGACTAGAAGAGTTCCGTTTCTTAATAGATTTGAGCTGCTTCGCTACAGCGAGGACAACTACTTCTAAGTTACTCATGTTGACAGTTGTTCTTTATTCGAATTCTGGTATATTTACCTCGACTTCTTCGGTGAACGAATGTCGGGAAACGATGTTTAGTAACTCTTATTTACTGGCACTGTCATCACTAACATCACCATTGTTAACGCGCAGTGGAGGTATTGATTGCGTCTTGCTGCTACTGTACTTTACATACACTCCTGGAAATGGAAAAAAGAACACATTGACACCGGTGTGTCAGACCCACCATACTTGCTCCGGACACTGCGAGAGGGCTGTACAAGCAATGATCACACGCACGGCACAGCGGACACACCAGGAACCGCGGTGTTGGCCGTCGAATGGCGCTAGCTGCGCAGCATTTCTGCACCGCCGCCGTCAGTGTCAGCCAGTTTGCCGTGGCATACGGAGCTCCATCGCAGTCTTTAACACTGGTAACATGCCGCGACAGCGTGGACGTGAACCGTATGTGCAGTTGACGGACTTTGAGCGAGGGCGTATAGTGGGCATGCGGGAGGCCGGGTGGACGTACCGCCGAATTGCTCAACACGTGGGGCGTGAGGTCTCCACAGTACATCGATGTTGTCGCCAGTGGTCGGCGGAAGGTGCACGTGCCCGTCGACCTGGGACCGGACCGCAGCGACGCACGGATGCACGCCAAGACCGTAGGATCCTACGCAGTGCCGTAGGGGACCGCACCGCCACATCCCAGCAAATTAGGGACACTGTTGCTCCTGGGGTATCGGCGAGGACCATTCGCAACCGTCTCCATGAAGCTGGGCTACGGTCCTGCACACCGTTAGGCCGTCTTCCGCTCACGCCCCAACATCGTGCAGCCCGCCTCCAGTGGTGTCGCGACAGGCGTGAATGGAGGGACGAATGGAGACGTGTCGTCTTCAGCGATGAGAGTCGCTTCTGCCTTGGTGCCAATGATGGTCGTATGCGTGTTTGGCGCCGTGCAGGTGAGCGCCACAATCAGGACTGCATACGACCGAGGCACACAGGGCCAACACCCGACATCATGGTGTGGGGAGCGACCTCCTACACTGGCCGTACACCACTGGTGATCGTCGAGGGGACACTGAATAGTGCACGGTACATCCAAACCGTCATCGAACCCATCGTTCTACCATTCCTAGACCGGCAAGGGAACTTGCTGTCCCAACAGGACAATGCACGTCCGCATGTATCCCGTGCCACCCAACGTGCTCCAGAAGGTGTAAGTCAACTACCCTGGCCAGCAAGATCTCCGGATCTGTCCCCCATTGAGCATGTTTGGGACTGGATGAAGCGTCGTCTCACGCTGTCTGCACGTCCAGCACGAACGCTGGTCCAACTGAGGCGCCAGGTGGAAATGGCATGGCAAGCCGTTCCACAGGACTACATCCAGCATCTCTACGATCGTCTCCATGGGAGAATAGCAGCCTGCATTGCTGCGAAAGGTGGATATACACTGTACTAGTGCCGACATTGTGCATGCTCTGTTGCCTGTGTCTATGTGCCTGTGGTTCTGTCAGTGTGATCATGTGATGTATCTGACCCCAGGAATGTGTCAATAAAGTTTCCCCTTCCTGGGACAATGAATTCACGGTGTTCCTATTTCAATTTCCAGGAGTGTATGATCGGAATCTCTCAGTTTTCATTCAGATTTTTAGAAAACTATTCAAGACATGTTCCATCGAAGTTCCCGCTAAATTTCGAGCTTCTGTATAACTTTGACGATCTAGGTGTTCTTTCGTTCTTTTAAAAATTTGTGTGCTTTTTTCTGTTGCTTCTGCTACACCGTTCTGATATGTTTTGTGTATCGTGGGGAATCTGTTTGATACGCATCTCTCAACTGCGGTCGATGCCATTTCCTGGCATTCAAACTCCGTCTTGTCTGTATTTAGATATTGCGATCGAAAAGAGTGGAAATTGCGTGAAGCGGATTTTTATCTGCTTGTTTAAGTAGATGTATTTTGCATGTACACTATGTGCTCAAAAGCATCCGGACATGCCAAAAACATGCGTGTTTCATATTTGATGCATTGTGCTCCCACCTACTGCCAGGTACTCCATATCAGCGACGTCAGTAGTCATTAGACATCGTGAGAGAGCAGAATGGGGCGCCTTGCGAAACTCACCGACCTTAAACGTGGTCAGGTGATTGGGTGTCACTTGTGTCATACGTCTGTACGCGAGATTTCCACACTCCTAAACGTCCCTAGGTCCACTGTTTCCGATGCGATAGTAAAGTGGAAACGTGAAGGGGCACGCACAGCACACAAGCGTACAGCCCGACCTCGTCTGTTGACTGACAGAGACCGCTGACAGTTGAAGAGGGTCGTAACGTGTAATGGGCAGGCATCTATCCAACCATCACACAGGAATTCCAAACTGCATCAGGATCCACTGCAGGTACTGTGGCAGTTCGGCGGGAGGTGCGAAAACTTGGAGTTCGTGCTCGAGCGGCAGCTCATAAGACACACATCAGACCGGTAAATACAAAACGACGCGTCGCTTGGTGTAGGGAGCGTAAACATTGGACGACTGAACAGTGGGAAAACGTTGTGTGGAGTGACGAATCACGGTACACAATGTGGCGATCCGATGGCAGGGTGTGGGTATGGCGAACGCCCAGTGAAAGTCATCTGCCAGCGTGTGTAGTGCCAACAGTAAAATTCGGAGGCGGTGGTGTTATGGTCTGATCGTGTTGTTCATGAAGGGGGCTTGAACTCCTTGTTGTTTTTCGTGGCACTGTCACAGCACAGGCCAACACTGATGTTTTAAGCATCTTCAAAAATGGTTCAAATGGCTCTGAGCACTATGGGACTTAACTTCTAAGGTCATCAGTCCTCTAGTACTAAGAACTACTTAAACCTAACTATCCTAAGGCTATCACACACATCCACGCCCGAGGCAGGATTCGAACCTGCGACCGTAGCCGTCGCGCGGTTCCAGACTGTAGCGCCTAGAACCGCTCGGCCACTCCGGCCGGCTCTAAGCATCTTTGTAGTTCCCACTGTTGAAGAGAAATTGGGGGAATGGTGATTTACGCTTAAAACACGATCGAGCACCTGTTCATAATGCACGGCCTGTGGCGGAGTGGCTACACGACAATAGCATCCTTGTAATGGACTGGGCTGCACAGAGTCATGACCTGAATCCTACAGAATACCTTTAGGATGTCTTGGAACACCGACTTCTTGCCCAGCCTCACCGACTAACATCGATACCTTTCCTTAATGTAGCACTCCGTGAAGAATAGGCTGCCACTCCCCAAGAAAACTTTCAGCACCTGACTGAACGTACGCCTGCGAGAGTGGAAGCTGTCATCAAGGCTGAGGGTGGATTCCAGCATTACCACGAACTTGTAAGTCGTTTTCAGCCAAGTGTCCAGATACTTCTGATAACATGGCATATTTTTGGTGGGTTTAGGTGTTACGGTATTCAGTCTCACTACAACAGCCTTGTAGTCACTAATCTGTGTATCCGCTATTGTGCTCTCTATTGGTTCACCTTTATTTGCTGCTAAGAGTTAAAATATAGTTTCTAAACCATTAACACTTCGAGTGCGCTCCTGAACTAACAGTTCGAAATAGTTTTCTAAGAAAGCATTCAGTGGTATTTCGAAATAAGTTTCTTGCATGCCACCGACTCTAAACATTCATGAGGTTGTCTCCATACTCGTACACGTTCATCCACTCGATACAATTTGAAACGGGAGTCGCCCGACCAGAAAACACGTTTCCAGTCATCAACGGCTCCAGTGTATATTCTCTGCAATTCCTGTCGGTATGTACTGGTGTGCATTGAACAGCTACAGCCGTTTCCAGTCGCTATATTAGTTTTCCAGTGCCCTCTGTTATTTCGAGCAGTGGTTTGTAGAGCTACCAGTGTTTTCCAATGGCCGGTGAACGTGCTTAGCTGACATGGCGAGCCAGACTGCGTGGTGCTTACAGCAGGCCGTAGCTGTGAGGGGTGGAGCGGTACTTGAGAAGACCTCCTGCCTGCATACAGTCATGTAGATCGCGGATCACCCAGAGAAGGGGCGGCAAACATCATAGTTATAATAATCTATACACACACACACACACACACACACACATATATATATATATATATATATATATATATATATATATATATATATATATATTGTGGATCATAATTACTAGTGTAAACGTATGTAGTTCAAAGTACACGACACTAGAAGTAAAAAAGTCTCAGTAAACATAGCGTCGTAAATGTATACCTTAAGAGCTACGAGCAATTCTCCATCTTCGATACTGTGAAGCAGGTCTCACCTACTGCAGGCTCTTTGCTTTCCACATTTTGGGAAGTATGTCTAGTAACATTTGCTATAAAATGCAAACCTGTAAAGTTATAAGCAATTGTTCATTAGAAGAGTTGTGTTTCCAAGTAGCGAAGAGGAGCACGTGTTCATAGCTCTTAAGGTGTGCATTTTAGAGCCAATGTTTACTGGACACTTTTTCTTGTTTTGGTCCCTACTACTACTTCCCAAAATGTGGAAAGCAAAGAGCTTGCAGTAGAAGAAATTTGCTTCATAGTATCGAAGATGAAAAACTGCTCGTAGTTCTTAAGGTATCCATTATCGACCCCATGTTTCCTGAGACTTTTTTGCTTCTAGTATCGTGTACTTTCAACTGTATGTGTTTACACTATTTATTATGATACACGGTGTATAGTGTTCGTTTCATTGTAATTCATACAAATCTACAGTATTATTCCGATCTTCATGAAATTTTGCACACTTTACCTTCAAGGGAAGAGGAAGGTCACTGTCTGCATAATATTTCGTAATCTGACTTTAAATATATGTGTTTGTGGTACATATAGAGGAAAGGTTTTTGCGAAATAACTCTAAAAGTTCTTCGCCGATCTACTTCAAATTTCTACATGATGCCATAGTGAAAATTTGGGAGGACGTAGGCTACATATATTTTTATCAAGAGCTGGTATTGTCATTTGGAGAGCGAAACCGGTAGATACATAATACTAACTGCGACCTGTGGCTCTTTTCAGAAACTTGTACACATACCTACACACGAGCAGTGGCGGATACAGGAAAACCTCAAGGAGGGGCGCTAAAGCTATCTTGAGCTATCTTTACTTTTAGCTTAATATTAAATAATCGCCGGCCGGAGTTGCCGAGCGGTTCTAGGCGCTACAGTCTGGAACCGCGCGACCGCTACGGCCGCAGGTTCGAATCCTGCCTCGGGCATTGATGTGTGTGATGTGCTTAGGTTAGTTAGGTTCAAGCAGTTGCAAGTTCTAGGGGACTGATGACCTCAGAAGTTAAGTCCCATAGTGTTCTGAGCCATTTGAACAATTAAATAATCAAGTCACACGGAAAGTTTAAGAAAGTATCATTTGAACTGATTTATACGCATATACAACAGCATGCCATCTTACGATATAAAAAAGTTACAAATGTGGTTCTCTTCCTCAAATGAAGAATTGTATGCGCAAATTGATTAATTCGCATAACATACATTACTGGGCAACTGAAAATCCATGTTGGCTGCGGCAAGTTGCACACCAAAAACCGTGGTCGGTTACTGTACGGTGTGGGATTCTGGACAGAATTACAGGCCCCTATTTCATCGAATGAAATCCTAATGTTAGGAAGTACACCATGTTACTGGAAGAAACATTAGGTCTGTTATTGGAAGAAATACCTTTAGGAACAGAATGTAGTATCGACACTTTGCGTGTCCGACACATTTTTCGCTGATGGCCAGAAATGAGTTGCAGAGACAATTCCCAGATGGTTGGATTGGACGCGGAGGAGACGAGTCGTGGGCGGCTCGTTCGCCAGACTCGACACCCTGGAGTTTTTCTTGTGGGGATTCATAAAGGACATTGTTTATAAAGACGTTCTACTACAGCTGAAGATATGCGAGAGAGAATTGTCAGAGCATGTGGTTCGACAAGTGCCGAAGTGAGAAGGAATACCACTCAATCCATGATAAGAAGATTGCAGCACTGACTTGATACCAATGGTCATCAGTTCGAACACCTTCTGTACATGGACGTTCGTGCCGCGTTTTTGACCTTCGTTGATCTTCAAAGACCTTACTGTTACACGTCATTCGATTCGTCTCGATAGCCGCTGTGAGCTAATAAGTGCCAAACTATAGCATCCCATTTAAGAAAACGAAGTTGTCCTTCATATCTCTGACGCGACACCACCTAGCAACAAAACACCAACGTCGTATTATGGCCGCCGTTGTCCCATGCAACATCTGCCCCACAAACTTTTCAGCTACTATCATACTTTCGGAGTTATTCTTGGTGGCAATAGTTGGTGACTCACCCTGTATATTCGTATGCGACTCTCATTTTCGATTCATCTGTATCTGTAATTTAATTAATTACTAAATCAACTTCCTGTATTTTGACTTACACAGCTGTCGATCTGTCTTTTATTGCAACTGCTTTTGTAATACTTTTCTAAAATTTTTCCTCTCATGTGACTGAAGCCCGGCAAATAGTATCCCCTGACGATCCAACCAAAGCCCATACGTCGGGGTGGGGGGGGGGGGGGGGAGGAGGGGGAAGCAACAGTAAGGAAGAAAAAAAGTTGATTGCTGTTTCCCAAGCGCGGTTGCTTTCGCTGTGGGTATCAACAAGTCACAGGGCCAATCAATTTCTTGACAGATATTAAACATTTTGGGCAACGTCGGGAATTACTTACTTACAAGTATTAATGATTAATTATGTTGTAAAAAATGTCAGGCAATGTCTTTCAGCCACTGTGACGCTACTCCGATCCAGTAAACTTCCAGCCTTCTCCAAACAAATGACGAGGACATTGATCAGACGAGAGGCCACGCAGTCGTACCAAACTACACAGTGGGCTGTGCTGCGTGCGAAGTGGATTCGCTGGCTCTTGGACACAATGCAGCCAAGATCTGTGTGTCGATTAGGACCTCGAAGCTTTCTGCATTTACAAGTTTATTAATATCTCATGCACATTACTGTAAAGCTCGCACTGATTATCTGCAATGTACACACTATGATGGCATCCCGATGTTTCGGCTGTTGATGATAGCTGCCTATCAGAGGCCTCGCTTCGTTAGTTTACTTCACGACAGTGCTACCGACTGCGAGGAACATCGCAACGAACAGTAACACGGAGCAGGTACGAAACAGCTTAAATGTTCTCTCGCGAGATTATCTCTCAACCGAGATAAACTTTATCGGAAGGCTCCGAGGTCGCTTCTCACGGGCTCAGCGTTGTTTGCTTACAGAGACATTAAATCTTCTCCTGTATTTCTTAATCTAGGGCTCTTATTGCTCTTTCTCGGTGCTTTTCCTAAAGGGGACTTGAGTCGCCCTTTTAAAATATTCTCCTATCCTTCGTAACGGAACTAGCGGGGAGAATGTCTTTTGCGTGGTAGAATAATCTGACCATAAATTTTTAGGCAGATGAAAATAATTTTTTTCTTTTTTTTTTATTTACTGTGGGTCCACTTGCTGCCATTCAGTGCTCTGACTGCTGCTTCATTTCCGGCGTGTACTCATTTGTCAGCCACACTACTACACATAAAGGCAGATCCTGTTGGATTATTGTTTTAACCGATCCGAAGACTGTTGAGTAATCAGCTATCGTATTAGCTTACTGTCAAATGTGTAAGTGTAGGTGGAAAAACACTGTAACACTCTGACTCTCTTACACGAGTAAAAAACAAGGAATGGCGGCAGATCGTCAAGTAAATATACGTGACGAGATATTCAACGTATGCAGCTCAGAGGCGTATCACTGAAATTAAAACCACTACACTAGGGGCGTTCAATAAGTAATGCAACACAATTTTTCTCGGAAAATTTTGATTGAAAAAATACGGACTTTTGTATGCTACATATTGGAATATTCCCGCCTATTGTCTCATGGAGCTCCGATAGGTGGTGGGGGATAATACGTAGCCTTTAAAATGGCGTCTGTAACAGAGGTGCGTTCCAAGCAGAGAGAATTTATAATTTCTACTGGCGGAACACCAGAGCGTCGCAGACACTGACAGGCGCGTGCAGAATGTCTACGGTGACGTGGCAGTGTGTGACCTCCCCACAGTAGAATAATATGAATAAGATTCACATTTAGTGTAACCTCTCAACAGTAAAAGTTCCGAAACCTCGCAACAGTAAAAAATGTAACCATAACATTGACATTTAGCGTAACCTACCAACAGATAAATTCCGTAACCTACCAATAATAAAAATGTGACTAATCTCTCAATAAAATTGTCGCTCATTTATAACCTTTCAATAACGACTGTGAATTTAAACTGGTAAATTTTGGACGTCAGCAGTGCTGCGTCATGGCCCTGAAAATTCATTCTGAATAAATTGAAAAATCTTACCTTAATTAGGTCGCCGGATAACGCGTATATATCTGCTCCTATAAGAAATTTTTCTGGCGCAGCCAAGTGCAATTCTGGCCGATACATTTGTCATGTATAAAAAGAAAGAAATGATTTTTCTTTTCAATAATCGGGATGACCAAGGATTGGAGAAATTAGTAAATTCTTTAAATTGAAATGAATGATTGTCAAAGTTACTTTTTATGAGAAAGATTATTATTAAGAGATTTTTTTTAAACATTTACATGGGACTTGATATAACAATACTACAAATGCGCGAGGCTGCTTTTACCTTATACTACAACGCTCAGGCTCCGCCATCGCTCCACCACGACCGGCCCAGCCAACACGATACACCAGACCAGACTGCTCGCTAGCAACTACTTACTCCTACTGCTACACAGTTCCTACTGCAGTCAACACTGCTCTTTGGTCTGAGATTCTCCTATAGCTTACATATCGCAGGCAGCGCGAGCAATCCATCGAAATTACATCTGCTCGAGTGCGCCAGCAACAAATTCCTTAATCGTGGACCTCTTACAAGTAAACGAAAGCACGGGGAGTCGTTGGGCGAGGCATCTAACGTCATCGCAACAAGGTCGCACAAGACCTTCGGATCTGCCGCGTGCCGGCCGTCCACACACAGCTGTGACTCCTGCAGTGTTGAAACGTGCGGACACTCTCATTCGAGATGATGGACGGATCACACTCAGACATCTCGCTGCAGAACTGGACGTCCGTGTTGTTAGCGCTGACACACTCGTCCACCAGGTGAACTACTCAAAGATGTGCGCCTCCTGGCTTCCTCGTCGCCTAACAGAAAGAGTGTTCTAGCAGCAGTGGACACGGGAAGATCCTGAAGAAGATCCCAGCAGAGGGGTCGAAACGTCGATTATTTTAGAGGAAATATGAAGTGGCCTAATAGCCCAGAAGATTTTAACTTCATGGAAGGACCGTCTGTGCGGAAATGCTTGCACATTACGTAACTGATAGTTACAATTTTTTGTCGGACATCGGCACATGCTATGAAACTTGGATTCATCACTTCGAAACGAAGAAAAAACGGCAATCCATGGAGTGGCGCCACACAACCCCACTTCTGAAGAAAAAACTGAAAGCCATACCGTCAGTTGGTAAAGTAACGGCGTCCGTCTTGTCGGATTCTGAAGGGGTTATTCTGTTTGATCTCCTCCCTCATGGGGCGAAGGTCAAATCTGAAGCGTACTGCGCTACATTCAGTGAACTGAAGAAACGACTTCTGCATGTTTGCCGTCACAAAAATCTACATCTACATCTACATGGATCCTCTGCAGATCACATTTAAGTGCCTGTCAGAGGGTTCATCGAACCACCTACACAATTCTCTATTATTCCAATCTCGTGTAGCGCGCGAAAAGAACGAATACCTATCCGTATGAACTCTGATTTCCCTTATTTTGTCGTGGTGACCGTTTTTCCCTATGTAGGTCGGTCTCAATAAAATATTTTCGCATTTGGAAGAGAAAGTTGGTGACTGGAATTTCGTGAGAAGACTCCGTCGGAACGGAAAACGACTTTGTTTTAATGATGTCCAGCCCAAATCCTGTACCATTTCAGTAACACTTCCCCATATTTCGCTATGATAAAAAACGTGCTGTCCTTTTTTCAGCTTCTTCGATGTACTCCGCCAATTCTATCTGGTAAGGATCCCAGACAGCGCAGCAGTATTCTAAAAGAGGACGGACAAGTGTAGTGTAATCAGTCTCCTTAGTGAATCTGTTACATTTTCTAAGTGTCCTGCCAATGAATCGCTGTCTTTGGTTAGGCTTCCCCCACGACATTTTCTATGAGTTTCTTACAATTCAAGTTCTTCGTAATTGTAATTCCTAGGTTTTTAGTTGAATTTACGGCCTTTAGATTTGACTGATTTATCGTGTAACCGAAGTTTAACGGATTCGTATCAGCACTCATGTGGGTGACCTCACACTTTTCGTTATTTAGGGTCAATTGCCAATATTCACACCAATCAGATATCTTTTCTGAATCGTTTTGTAATTTCTTTTGATATTCTGATGACTTTATTAGTCGATAAACGACAGCGACATATGCAAACAACCTAAGACGGCTGGTCATATTGTCTCCCAAATCGTTTATATAGATATAACACTAACTTGGGAACGCCAGAAATCACTTCTGTTTTACTCGATGACTTTCCGTCAATTACTGAGATCTCTCTGACATGAAATCATGAATCCAGTTACATAACTGAGATGATATTCCATAGGCACGCAATTTCACTACAAGCCGCTTGTGTGGTACAGTGTCAAAAACCTTTCGGAAATCCAGAAATACGGAATCAATCTGAAATACCTTGTCAATAGCACTCAACATTTCGGGCGAGTAAACATCTAGTTCTGTTTCACAAGAACGATCTTTTCTAAGTCCATGTCGACTGTGTGTCAATAGGCCGTTTTCTTCGAAGTAATTCATAATGTTAGAACACAACAGGCTATATGTTCCAAAATCCTGCTCCATATCGACGTTAACGATATGGGCCTGTAATTTAGTGGATTACTCCTACTACCTTTCTTGAATATTGGTGTGACCTGTGCAACTTTCCAGTCCTTAGGTACGGATCTTTCGTCGAGAGAACGATTTTATATGATTGTTAAGTATGGAGCTAATGCATCAGCATACTCCGAAAGGAACCTAATTGGTGTACAGTCTGGACCAGAAGACTTGCTTTTATTAAGTGATTCAAGTTGCTTTACTACTCCGAGGATATTTACTTCTACGTTACTCATGTTGGCAACTGTTCTTGATACGAATTCTGCGATATTAACTTCGTCTTCTTTTGTGAAGGGATTTCGGAAGACTATGTTTAGTAACTCTGCTTTGGCAGCACTGCCTTCGATAGTATCTCCGTTGCTATCGCGCAGAGAAGGCATTGATTGTTTCTTGCCATTAACATAATTCAAAAAACTGGTTCAAATGGCTCTGAGCACTATGGGACTTAACAGCTGAGGTCATCAGTCCCCTAGAACTTAGAACTACTTAAACCTAACTAACCTAAGAACATCACACACATCCATGCCCAAGGCAGGATTCGAACCTGCGACCGTAGCGGTCTCACGCTTCCAGACTGACGCGCCTAGAACCGCACGGCCACACCGGCCGGCAATATAATTCACATACGACCAGAATCTCTTTGGATTTTCTGCCAGGTTTCGAGACAAGGTTTCGTTGTGGAAACTATTGCAAGTATCTCGCATTGAAGTCCGCGCTAAATTTCGAGCTTTTGTAAAAGATCGCCAATCTTGGTGATTTTGCGTCTGTTTAAATTTTGCATGTTTGTTTCGTTGTTTCTGCAACAGTCTCCTCACCTGTTTTGTGTACCAAGGAGGATCAGCTCCGTCGTTTGTTAATTTACTTGGTACAACTCTCTCAGTTGCTGCCGATACTATTTCTTTGAATTCAAGCTACATCTGGTCTACACGGATATTATTAATTTGGAATGAGTGGATATTGCCTGTGAGGAAGGTGTCAAATGAATTTTTATCTGCTTTTTTGAATAGGTATATTTTTCGTTTATATTTGGAAGATTTGGGTGTTACAATATTCTGTCTCGCTACGACAACCCTGTGTTCAGTAATCCGTGTATCCGTTATGATGCTCGTTATTAACTCAGGATTATTTGCTGCTAAGAGATCACGTGTGTTTTCACAGCCGTTTACTATTCGTGTGGGCTCACGAACCAACTGCTCGAAATAGTTTTCAGGGAATGCGTTTAGCACAATTTCGGATGATGTTTTATGCGTACCTCCGGAATTGAACATGTATTTTCGCCAACATATCGAGGCTAAATTAAAGTCACCACCAACTATAATCGTATTAGTCGGGTTGGTGTTTGAAATCAAACTCAAGTTTTCTTTGAACCTTTCAACAACTGAATCATCTGAATTGGGAGGTCGATTAAAGGATCCAATTATGATTGTATACCGGTTGCCAACAATGACCTCCGCCCACACTAGCTCACAGGTAGTATCTACTTCAGTTTGGCGGCAAGTTGAACTACTTCTGACAGCAACAAACACGCCGCCGTTGTTATCCATGATTGTGTAAGGCCTTAGACAATTCTACACACCCGAAATGAGCTCACAGACCATCATGGGACTGTTCTTCCTCGTGCATACTACATCACGGAACTCACACATTCCGATTGCCATCTGTTTGTCCCAATGAAGGATAACCACTACAGGAAGCAGTGCGTGGATGACGGGGAAATTATCGATGCAGCAGGAGGCTGGCTCCGTCATCACCCAGTAGAGTGGTGCCATGAGGCCCTCCCAATGAGGCGGCGTAAGGGTGTCGCACTGAACCGACGTTGTGTTCAGAAATAGAGTTTAGGAGCCAGAGAACTGGGGAATAGTATGGTGTCTTGGTAACCTGAATAAAACATAACTGTTGGCAGAGAAAAAGTGTTGCGTTACTTACTGAACACCCGTCGTATGTCCATTATAATGATGGGGATTTTTGTTTTCCTGTATAAATGTGGGCAGACAGGCCATGGTGGGGGATGTAAAGAGGGTGTCATTCCGGGAGGTGAGAGCGTGTTGGAAGGCAGGCGGGAAGTCGACGGCAAAGGCTGCAAGTCTGCAGAGCAGGCCGGACTGAAGCTCTGGAGTTGGCAGCACCCACCCCCGCTGGCCGCCAGCGTACAGACGAGCCAAGTCTTGGGGCTCCTGTGAGCGGCAGTTCAGGTGCCACAGGTGCAGTCCAGTGTCTCTCATGAAGCCTTGAACAGACCTCTCGCTCACTGACGTACCGGTATCTCATCTCTATCGTTCTGAAAAGTTTCCCATCGGCGCGTGCATACATCTGCCTAGCCAGCTCGAATTCTCCAAATTGCCAATGAAATCAGTGAACAATAGCTACGTTTTCGATTTGGACAACACACTCTGTGCTCGCGTTAGATATTGCACTAGTACGAGATATTTCGGATAACGCTGCAATTCTGATAGACACCATATTATCGTGTATAGACAGCCAGTCGAAATTCTCCTGCTCCGTGCCATCTGAATCCATTACGACAGTGGGTATTAAAATTATCTGTTTAACACTGTCCTGTATTTAGTGCATACTTTCTCGAAACGTCTATCAATATTTAATGCGTGTTGTCAGCCTGGCTTCATACGTGGTGAAACCAGAGTGAAACCACACCCAGAGGTTGGGCAGCCACCCCTCATTACCGGTGTCGGACATCGTAGGCTGGGCAGCGAACTGTGGCGGAACTAGCGTCAAACTTCCATGTTGGGTAGAAAATATATAGATACAGCAATGAGGAAGAGCTCAGTGGGCAGTACAGTTGAAGAGGAATGGACGTCCCTAAAAAGGGCGACAACAAAAGCTGGGAAGGAAAATACAGGTACAAAGAAGGTAACTGCGAAGAAACGGAGGGTAACAGAAAAAATATTTCAATTGATCGATGAAAGGAGGAAATACAAAAATGTTTTGGGAAACTAGGGAATACAGAAATACAAGTCGCTGAGGAACGAAATAAATAGGAAGTGTAGGGAAGCTAAGACGAAAGGGGTGCATGAAAAATGTTAAAGAATCAAAAAAGAAATGATTGTTGGCAGGACTGACGCAGCATACCTGAAAGTCAAAAGAACCTTCGGTGACATTAAAAGCAAGGGTGATAACATTAAGAGTGCAACGGGAATTCCACTGTTAAATGCAGAGGAGAGAGCGGATAGGCGGAGAGAATACAATGAAAGTCTCTGTGAGGGGGAAGATTTGTCTGATGTGATAGAAGAAGAAACAGGAGTCGATTTAGAAGAGGTAGGGGACCCAGTATTAGAGTCGGAATTTAAAGGAGCTTTGGAGGACTTAAGATCAAATAAGGCAGAAGGGCTGGATAACATCTCATCAGAATTATTAAAAACGATGAGGGAAGTGGCAACAAAACGACTATTTACGTTGGTGTGTAGAATGTCATCCACACAATTCCGAAAACGTCAAGAGTTGACAAGAGCGAGAATATCGCACAATCAGCTTAGCAGCTCATGGATCCAACTTGCTGACAAGGATAATATACAGAAGAATGGAAAAGAAAATTGAGGATGTGCTAGATGACGATCAGTTTTGCTTTAGAAAAGGTAAAGGCACGAGAGAGGCAACTATGACATTGCCGTTAATAATGGACGCAGACTAAAGAAAAATCAAGACACGTTCACAGGATTTGTCGACCTGGAGAAAGCGTTCGACAATGTAAAATTGTGCAAGATGTTCAAAATTCTGAGAGAAATAGGGGTAAGCTACAGGGAGACATGGGTCATATACAATACGTGAACCAGCCAAAAGGGAATAATAAGAGTGGACGACCAAAAACGAAGCGCTCTTACCAAAAAGGGTGTAAGACAAGGATGTAGTCTTGCACCCCTAGTGTTCAATCTGAACATCGAGGAACCAATGATGGAAATAAGGTTCAGGAGTGGAATTAAAATTCAAGGTGAAAGGATATCAATGATACTACTCGCTGATGACATTGCTATCCTGAGTGAAAGTCAAGAAGAATTACATGCTCTACGGAATGGAATGAACTGTTTGATGAGTACAGAGTATGGACTGAGAGTAAATCGAAGAAAGACAGAGGTAATGAGAAGTAGTAGAAATGAGGAGAGAAACTTAACATCAGGATTCTTGGTCACGAAGTAGACGAAGTTAAGGAATTCTGCTACCTAGGCAGTAAAATAACGAGTGACGGACGGAGCAAGGAGGACATCAAAAGCAGACCAGTAATGGCAAAATGGGAATTCCTGGCCAATAGAAGTCTACCAATATCAAATATCGACCTTAATTTGAGGAAAAAATTTCTGAGAATGTACGTCTGCAGTATAGCACTGTATGGTAGTGAAACATGGACTGTGGGAAAACAGGAACATAAGAGAATTGAAGCATTTGAGAAGTGGTGCTACAGAGGAATGTTGAAAATTAGGTGGACAGATAAGGTGAGGAATGAGGAACTTCTGTGCTGAATCGGAATGGAATATGTGGTAAAAAAGTGGTAAGGAGAAGGGACAGGATGATAGGACATGTGTTAAGACATGAGGGAATGACGTCCATTGTACTAGAGGAACTGTAGAAGGCAAAAACTCTATAGGAAGACAGCAAATAACTGAGGACATAGGTTGCAAGTGCTCCTCTGAGATCAAGAAGTTAGCACAGCAGAGGAATTCGTGGCGGGCTGTATCAAACCAGCCAGAAGACTATTAATATTTTCTGATGGGTAATCAACATATAGTTTGTACAGTAAGGCTCGTGGTAATGTTCCCTAAAGATCATACTGTTTATGCAGTGAATTTCTTTACGTCAACCAGCAAAGAATCTGAAATATGTGGGACGTGCATGAACAGACTAATCTTTATATATGTGTCAACTCAAAGGCTATGACCCAGGATATCAGGTAGCGTATTTACTTATCTTAAAATATATTTGAGTAGTCATCAAACCAAAATATATTAAAAAGAGTACCGTGATGGGGTTTCATTCAGGCTGCAATAACGCAGCTAGGACTGAGACGAATTCGACAGATGCAGAGGTAATCACAGCGAACTACACTACAAAATAAATACGACGCACCAAGAATTATGTGAATGGGACGGAAATCGGTAGATGTGATGTAGATGGACCGACAAACATGTAATTGTAGTTTAAGAAAAATCGGATGATTTATTGAAAAAAAAATAACTTCACAAGTTGAGCAAGTCTGTAAAACGTTGATCAACCTCTGGCCTTATGCAAGCAGCTGTTTGGCTTATCTTACCACTGTCTGGGGCGCCTCCAGACACCTCTCCACTGGCCATCGGGGCTCAGTTCGAAGCAGAATTCATCAGTGAAGACGATTCTACTCCAATGACTGAGCTCTCAGACCAAAGACGTGTCTACAGAAGTCCCGCGCAATGGCGGGACACCAACCAGAATGTCGCCCGCCGCGTGGCGCGGCACCCAGGAGTGGTCTGGGGCGACGTTTCTTTTCTCTTCGTAGCAGGAACTCTTTGGTAGGCATCTGCACCGCCTTTACTGCACAGTAGTACGTCGACGATTTTCTACGCCCACTTTTGTCGCCTTTCATGGAAGACCATCCTGGGCTTATATTTCAGCACGATAATGCTCTCCCGCAGACGGCGAGGATTTCTGCTGCTCGTATTCCTGCTTGCCAAACTCCACCTTGGGCAGCAATGTCGCCGGATCTCTCCCCAATAAAGAACGTAAGGAGCATTGTGGAAAGAGCCCCCCCACAATCTCGCGGCTTTGGCGATCTAATTTGCCAGCTGAGCAGAATTTCGCACGATGTCCCTCAGCAGCCCATCCAACAACTCTGTCAGTCAGTGCTAAGCCGAATATCTGCCAGCATGAGGACCAGAGGTGTACAGCACGTTACTGACTTGCTCAGTTTGTGAAGCTCTTTCTCTTGAAAAAACTATCAGTTTTTTTTCTTCACTTGTCGTCACTTGTTTGTTTATATCTGTACACCACATCTACCGATTCAGATAATTTCTTCGTGGTGCGTCGTTTCTTCTTTGTGTTAGAGTGCACTTTGAGAAATTTATGTTCGTATTGAATGTTGATTACGCAGTGGAAAATATTGATATTAACCTCCCATGGCGCAGTTATCTATAATGAAGTGCTACCCGAAAGAACCGGCACAAACATCTAACCATATGTTGAAAATCGATATGATTTCAAACTGGCACAAAGAATGGCAACTTGCATTAAACGTTCAGAAGTATAAAATCGTGCACTTCACACATAGCAATCACTCATCTCGTAGAAATAACTGGGTGTTACAACTTGTAAACATATCGGAATGATCACATGTGCTCAGTCATATGCCAAGGCGGTGGTGGACAACGGTTAACTGGTACGGTACAGGGAACGTACAACCCATACATATATTACAGATGTAAAACTAACTCTGTATATTACATTGTCATGACTAAATCGCTGAACCAATTTGGATAAAATCTGGTATGGAGATAGCTTGGAACCCGAAGGAAAACGTGGTAAACTCAGGGAAGAAGAAAAAAAATCGTGTTAAATTGTGTAGCTGTTGAGCACCTAATGTTTCTTTGCTTCTCTAACACTATCTTTTTTTTCAGCTTCTAAAATGTTTTCAATATTATCTATTTGTAGAACATCCTTTCCATCTTTTTTTAAGCTGCGTAGTTGTATTATCTTTAGGAGTATTATTCACATTTTTAAACATGGTATACGTTAGTATCACGCAGACGACACTCCTGCAGATGTCGACGACTACAAGTGTTTATAGATTAAACCGTTACAGTGCGAAACCGAGGTCTGCTCATGCGTGCGGTTTCTGCAGTTTTAAAAATAACTGCTACACCACCTGGTGAAGCCATACGATTTTTACGGCGTAATATTGTGGTGATGCAATGATAAAATGCTAATGTAAGCCCGAGAACCATGTTTAAAACTATTACACCGGTTCAAATGGCTCTGAGCACTATGGGACTTAACATCTGAGGTCTTCAGTCCCTTAGACGTAGAACTACTTAAACCTAACTAACCTAACGACATCACACACATCCACGCCCGAGGCAGGATTCGAACCCTCGACCGTAGCGGTCGCGCGGTTCCAGACTGAAACGCCTAGAACCGCTCGGCCACCCCGCCCGGCTATTACGCTGCGAAAGCTATGAGAAACATACCACTAGCAGTGGAAAAATGGCTCCTATCGGAGCACAAAAAAATCATTTCCATAAAAGGCTCTCATTCAAAAGTGGGTTAGCAGCTACTGTCTTTGCACCTGTAAAATTTTACCCAAAAATATAGGCATGCGAACATATTCGCTCTTTTTTTTTTATTGACATGCAGACTTCAACAAGTTCCACTACCTGTAACTCGCTCACATCCAGTAGTCCTCCCCTGTAAACGGCTAATATCCACTTCCAGATGTCCTCCGTCACCCACCCATTCAGCCCATCTCATCGCTGTTATAACTTTGTGTATCTCTGTCATTCTCTCCTCCCTCACAGCCACACTCCCCTTCATTCTGTCCTACTACTACACCCTTCTGTCACTGTCTCCCTCTTGATCTTTCTTATTGCTAATATACTATTTCTTCCTCCCCACTGCTTGTGTCTCTTCTTCTTTGTCATTGTCATACACTTCATTCTGTCTGTCTCTTAATATCGCTGGCTCTCATCCACTTCCCCCCCCCCCCCGCCCCACCACCCTGGGACTGTCTCCTTCACTCATTTCAAAGAACTGTTCTGTCACTCTCATTTCTGCTCTACTGGCTCTGAGCTTCTCTGTTCCCCCCACACTGCCACTGTCTCGTTTGAATTTTCTATAGCACAACCACTTTCTACCATCCTTCAGTATTTATTACTTTTCTGTCTCTTCGCCACTGTCACTTTCTGCTTCTCTCTCAGAATAAAAGAGCGTGAGTATGTATGCATGTCAACATCTTTAGAGGGGCTGAGGAACGTAGAGTGGCCAGATAGCACTCAGTTTTCAGTCAAGAGACTTTTAATTAAACAGGGACATATTCGCATTTTTTCTATCGGATACGAACATTTCTCAGTTGTTTTCTTTCCTTTCCCTGCTGCAACAGGGCATGTAACTTATATGAAAATAAAGTTATTGGCCAATAAAATATAGATACTTCACTTACACTACGTGATCAAAAGTATCGGGACACCCGGAAACCATACGTTTTTCATATTAGGTGCATTGTGCTGCCATCTACCACCAGGTACTCCATATCAGCGACCTCAGTAGTCATTAGACATCGTGAGAGAGCAGAATGGGGCCCTCTGCGGGACTCACGGACTTTGAACGTGGTCAGGTGATTGGGGGTCACTTGTGTCATGAATCTGTACGCGAGATTTCCACACTCTTAACGTCCCTAGGTCTACTGTTTCCGATGTGCTAGTGAAGTGGAAACGGGAAGGGATACGTACAGCACAAAATCGTACAGGCCGACCTCGTCTGTTGACCGACAAAGACCGCTGACAGTTGAAGAGGCTCGTAACGTATAACAGGCAGACATCTATCCAGACCCTTACACAGGGATTCCAAACTGCATCAGGATCCACTGCAAGTACTACGAGAGTTAGGCGGGAGGATTTCATGGTCGAGAGGCTGCTCATAAACCACTCATGAGGCCGGTAAATGCCAAACGATCCTTGGATTGGTGTAAGGAGCGTAAACACTGGACGACTAAACAGCGGAAAAACGTTGTGTTTAGTGACGAATGACAGTACACAATGTGGCGACCCGATGGCAGAGCGTGGGAATGGCGAATGCCCGGTGAATGTCACCTGCCAGCGTGTGTAGTGCCGATAGGAAAATTCGGAGGCGGTGGTGTTGTGGTGCGGTCGTGTTTTTCATGAAGGGGGCTGGCACCCCTTGTTGTTTTGGGTGGCACTGTCACAGCACAGGACTACATTGATGTTTTAAGCACCTTCTTGGTTCCCACTGTTGAAATGTAATTCGGGAATGGCGATTGCATCTTTCAACACGATCGAGCACCTGTTCATAATGCACTGCCTGTGGCGGAGTGGTTACACGAGAATGGCATCTCTGTAATAGACTGGCCTGCACAGAGTCCTGACGTGAATCCTATAGAACACCTTTGGGGTGTTTTGGGACGCCGACTTCGTGGCAGTCCTCACCGACATCAATACCTCTCCTCAGTGCAGCACTCCGTGAAGAATGGGCTGCCATTCCCAAAGGCCCCTGATTAAAATTATGCCTGCGAGACTGCAAGCTGCATCAAGGCTAAGGGTGGGCCGATACCATATTGAATTCCAGCATTACCGATGGAGGGCGCGACGAACCTGTAAGTCATTTTCAACCAGGTGTCCGGATACTTTTGTCCACATAGAGTATGTGAAACTGAAATAACGCAAAACTGAGTTTCGCCTTCAGACCTGATTTTTAGGAGCAAATGGATTTTAGTTTTACAACATGAAGTTCCCAGATGATAACGGAGACACCTCACAGCATATTTCTTCTTGTTACGTCACTTTATGTACCATGATTTCGTCTCAAACCTGATTATAGGTGCGTATTTTGCGTGTACAAGTAGGATATCTTTTAACCTCTCTGTATCTCGGAATGTAAAAAGTTATGAAAACAATTTTCAAGGTTGTTCGAGGCCGGGATCTTTGGGATATTTGCTGTGCATCGCTGTCTTCGAATCCTCGGCTGGGTTCTGGTCAGCCAGTGCAGGCGAAAATATAGTAAAAAGCCTTTTTTGTATGGTTTTCCAAGGAACCGCATATAAACTAACGGTGCCTCTGTCAGTTTCATCAAACACATTATAAACACTCCGTCTTCAGGCCACAACTGCCCCATCGCTACCATCCGACCGCCGTGTCATCCTCAGCTGAGGTTGCGAATAGGAAGGGCGTGTGGTCAGCACACCGCTCTCCCGGTCGTTCTCGATGGTTTTATTTGACCGGAGCCGCTTCTATTCGGTCGAGTAGCTCCTCGATTGGCATCACGAGGCTGAGTGCACCCCGAAAAATGGCAACAGCGCATGGCGGCTGGATGGTCACCCATCCAAGTGCCGGCTACGCCCGACAGTGCTTAACTTCGGTTGAAACGTCCCCTTTGGACAATTATACGTGACTGTGCTTAAACTGATACACAATATTTTTAGCGCAACGCAATCTGACTTTCAAAAATCCCTGCAAAAGAATGGCCCTGACTAACATTAACCTATACATTTCACAAATCACTTACCTCACAAAAATCTTCGTTACTCGAACTACTGCAATACAGCGAGCGCCACTACTACCAGCTAAATAAAAGATTCAAACTACTGAAGGCACTAACTACTGATAGGCATAGTTAGCAAATGAAAGATTTTAATAGAGAACAAACAATGTATTTACCTTAATAGTCATAATATATATAGCAGTTCATGACATCCAGTCTTACAAATTTCAAAACTCCGCCATCTCTCTCCCCACATCCACCACTGCTGGCGGCTCACCCCTAAATGTGCAACGCTACGCGATGTTCGCATCCAGCTGCCCAACAGTACAATGGCATACAACAATGCAAACTAGCCACAGACTGCACACAGCACAGCCAGTGATTTTGATACAGAGCGCTACGTAACGTTGGCAATAAGAAAACATAAACAGCCTACTTACACGGTGATGTGACGGGAACCGGTGTATCCACTGCGGCAAGGCCGTTGCCCAAACACATTATAGACCACGTCAAATGCAAAAAGAGCCAACCGATTTGCTCCATTTGCCTAAGCAGGATGAAGTGTGTACTATTCGTACTTTGATCCTGTACTGTAGGATAGTGGCACTGAGAGGAACCTTCTGCTGGGTATGCAAATGGCCTCTAGCCCAAGGTCCATCCACAACACTAGGCCCTACCTTTTTATCATTAACATAATCTCAGGTACGAGAACATTAAAGGTCCTGTTTTTATACGCAGAGTTCTGGAGTATATTAGGTTCGCGTGCTGCAAGATGCGCACTGATTATCGTTTATTTCATGCTACGCTTCGTAAACATAAGTGTGATTTAGAGTATTTTCTAAGATAGCTATGTCTGCGAAAGTTTCTCGAACTCATCAAGCCTCGAAGCAGTCTCAGAGCCGCCGGACCTTACATGCAGAACATCACGCGGCAGTAACAGCTGCAGAGGCAGACCAGTCACTGACACGCTGCATTTTAGACCCTGAGTGTCGCAGGTGTCTTACAGCTTCCGAGACGCTTGAACGCTCTGAGCGACGGCGTTATTTAAATGCGATATAAGAAACAGAGAGACTGCGTACCTTTACATGTAAAATGTGAGAAGCATTTAGTGAGCTGCATTTAATTATGAATCATTTAACTGACTACGTTAATCATCGATTGGTCATCTTAGCGAAGGATACATCAAAAATGTAAACATCGTAACGCGTTGAAATCGTAGGAAGAAATAGTTGGTCTGATTTGCTCTGGACACGAGCTCTCACTTACATTCCTAGGAAAGCCAGAGGAACCCCTAAAAACTGCACTTTTGACGGAATGTAATTAATCAATGTGTTGTTAAAATATAATTGGGAAATGCAATGCATGGTTTGAGACGACTTCATTTGATACGGGTACGGAGGAAAAAATGCTAGGATTCACCTACTCTTACGATTCAAGGTGAAATTTACCATAATTGCCTCTTTGCGTCCTCCACTTAACCATCAACATCAGTCGCTACAGACAGACATAGTGGGGAATGGAACCAATGAAGCAGCCTGTAGGGATAAATGCGAGGCGTGGAAAAAAGAGAATGTTGCGTGAATACAATCACCTAATTACCAATTTTAAAACTGCATTGGGGAAAATGCTAGGAGGAGATTACAAAGAAGTGATTCACCCTGTCCATGCACCGAGGGCCGAACTGTAAGGTCGGTATACTGCTCCGTTACTCATCACAACATAACCACGGGTATGGGAGTACAGCTGTGTCTAACGACTAATTAGTCTATACGGGAGCTTCCTTACAAAACGGTCGTGCAACCCAGCCCTGCTTACTGGTCAAATAAATGGGATGCATACCAAAAAGGATTAAGTGGGGATACAGAAGGTAGGCGAAGAGAGCAAAGGAAGTTATAAGATGAACATCAACAAAAGGAAAACGACGATAATGGAATGTAGTCGAATTAGATGGTGCCGAGGGAATTAGATTAGGAAATGAGGCACTTGAATACTAAACTAGAAATTAGTTTTGCTGTTTGGGAAGCAAAATAACTGATGATGGTCGAAGTAGGGAGGATATGAAATGCAGCCTGGCTATGGCAAGAAAAGCGTTTCTGAAGAAGAGAAATTTGTTAACATCGAGTATAGAATTAAAAGTCAGGAAGTCCTTTCTGAAAGTATTTGAATGGAGTGTAGCCATCTATGCAAGTGAAAAATGGCTGGTAAATAGTTTAGACAAGAAAGGAATAGAAGCTTTTGAAATGTGGTGTTACAGAAGAATGCTGAAGATTAGATGGGTAAATCATGTATCTAATGAGGAGGTACTGAATAGAAAGGGGAGAACAGAGATTTGTGATACAGTTTGACCTAAAAAAGGGATCGGTTGGTAGGACACATTCTGAGATATCAAGCGATCACCAATTTAGTACTGTAGGAAAGCATGTGGTGTAAAAACCGTAGAGGGAGATCAAGAGATGAATACAGTAAGCAGATTCAGAGGGATGTAGGTTGCAGTAGTTACTCGGAGATGAAGAGGTTTCCACAGGATAGAGTAGCATGGAGAGCTCCGTCAAAACAGTCTCAGGACTGAAGACCACAATAACAACAACAACGAAGAGAGCAATTCGAATGGCCACAGGCTTCTCTGAGTCGCATAAGAGCATCAGGGGAACGCTGTAAAGGCCAAACTAGTCTCAGCTATTACTCGAAATCCTATCTATATAGGGTGACGATCCAGTAAAAAGTTTGGAATCAGAGATTAAACTAGAGCCACCTACGTATTTCATTCTTCCCGTGTACAATACGCAAAGCATTGAGGAACCCCTCGTGTGTAGTTCAAGGGAAAGCAGCCTGTAACAAGCATTCCATCTACATCTACGTACGTAATGCCCAGGCCAATACACGGTGAATGCAGGAGGGTTCAGTCCGCCACTATTAGTCAGTTCCATTCCACTCGTGAATTTCCTCAACAGGTTTTCGCGAACAGAACATCGTCTTCCCTCCACGAATTCCCGTTTGACGTCACCAAGTATCTTAGTAGCACTCGCGTGTCTATCGAACCTACCGGTAACAACTCCAGGAGCACTCCTGTGATTTGCCTCGACATCTTCCTACAGTTCGACTTGGCGGACGTACCACACACGCGACCAGTACTCAAGAATGGACCGCACAATTCTTCTATACGCGGCCTCCTTTGCAGGTGAGCTACACTTTCCTGTAACCGAAGTCGACCATTCGCCTTACCTGTTACCGTCCTTACGAGCTCCCTCCATTGCTCATCGCTTTGCAGCGCTACTTCTAGGAATTTCACTGATCAGTTCTTCCGTTACTGCTTCAACATGGATACAGGTTCTCTCTCCCAAAATGTTAGCTAACCACACACATAACAATGTAGATTACAAACAGACGTTACGAAAATTAACATGGAAAATACCGCCAACAGTTCCCTATCCACAACAATGCCAACCACAACATCTCATTTCTTTTACACTTAAGAGACGAAGAAACTGGTACACCTGCCTAATATCGTGTAGGGCCCACGCGAGCACACAGAAGTGCCGCAACATGACGTCGTATGGACTCGACTAATGTCTGAAGGTGTGCTGAAGGGAACTGACACCATGAATCCTGCAGGGCTGTCCATAAATCCGAAAGAGTACTACGGCGTAAAGATCTCTTCTGAACAGCAATCGTATCATCTAGACGTATCAGGGGTCCCATATCACTCCAATTGCACGCGCCCCACATTACAGGGCCTCCACCAGCTTGAACAGTCCCCTACTGACAAGCAAAGGTCCGTGGATTCATGAGCTTGTCTGCACACCCGTACACGTCCATCCGATCGATACAATTTGAAACGAGGCGCGTCCGATCAGCCAACATGTTCCCAGTCATCAACAGTCCAGTGCAGGTGTTGACAGGACCAGGCGAGGCGTCAAGGTTTGTATCGTGCGGTGACGAGGGTACACGAATGGGCGCTCTGCTCCGAATGCCCATACCGATGACGTTTCGTTGAATGATTCGCACACTGACACTTGTTGATGGCCCAGAACTCAAATCTGCAGCAATTTGCAGAAGGTTGGGGCTTTTGTCGCGTTGAGCTATTCTCTTCATTCGTCGTTGGTCCCATTCTTCCAGGATCTTTTATCGTTCGCAGCGGTGTCGGAGATTTGACTTTTACCAGATTCCAGATATTCACGGGACACTAGTGAAATGGTCGTACGGAAAAATCCCCACTTCATCGCTATCTCGGAGATGCTGTGTCCCATCGCTCGCGCGCCGACTGTAACGCCACATTCAAACTCGTCTTGATTAACTGTCATTGTAGCGGCAGTAACCGACCTAACAACTGCGCCAGACACTTTTTGTTTATATAGCCGACCACAGCGCCGTATTCTGCCTGTTTACATATCTCTGCATTTGAATACGCATACCTATACCAGTTTCTTTGGCGCTTAAGTGTATAATGCTTCACTAAGCTGAAGCGTTATGTGTCGGAGATAAAAGGTATGATACTGAACGTATCGTTAGAACCGACACTGAAGTGTTTTAACGAATGATGACATTTGAGACTGTTCTTGAAAATGCTGCAGTATTGAACAAGAATTTTGTTTAAAAAAGACGGGTAATTCATGTCACACCTCAAAATCTGCAGAAAATGTGCAAAATCAGAAAACTGGATGAAGGAGTGCTAATCCCGTAAGTTTCGCAGGAAAACTTCTATGAAGTACTGGCAGAGGTAAAGCTATGAGGAGGGGTCGTGAGTCGTACTTGGGTGGCTCTGTCCGGAGAGCAAAAAGTAAAGTTCCAGAGTTCGAGTCCCGGTCCGGCTCGCAGTATCATTCCTTCAGAAAATTCCACATAGCTGGTTTGCTGTACACCAAAGTCGTCGCTAAATTATGGATGTAGAAGCCCACATTTGGTTACTAGATTCGTAACAGCAGAAAGTACAGAAAATAACTAAATTGTACTTTCTGTGTGTATTTAGAATACAGGCAGATTATATGATTGCGTTGTTAGCTGATTGATGACTATACAAGCTGTAGTACACAGAGCCTCCAGTTGTGCCATCAACAGTGGCTGTGATCTGACTGAACACTGAGTCGAACTAAAGCTTAGATGACAGGTATAGTTACATTCTACCCTTCTTCAACTCTGTACCAGAGCTCAATGCCTGGTGAGTTTTGACGTGCCCGTTTCTTAGCAACACGTGACAAGGTGCTCTCAATGGGTGAGAGGTCTGCAGGACGTGCTGGACGTAACAGCCCAAAACTCTCTGTATTGATGTACGTTGGGACAGCATGGGAAACATAGAATGAGATTTTCACTCTGCAGTGGAGCGTGCTCTGATATGAAACTTCCTGGCAGATTGAAACTGTGTGCCTGACTGAGACTCGAACTCTGGACCCGAAACTTCCTTGCAGATAAAATCGGTGTGACCGACTGGGACTCGAACTCGGTACCTTTGGCTTTCGTGGGCAAGTGCTCTACCAATCGAGGATTTGCCCGCGAATTCAAAGGTCCCGAGTTCGAGTCTCCGTCCGGCACACGATTTTCATCTGCCAGGAACTTAATATTTTGCTGGAGACAGAATGATGGAGATCTCGAAGATAGAGAACTCTGACTGGTCTTAACATGTCAGAAATTTAACGATTGTTGTGAAACTTGCCAGCCATTTACTCTGTAGCAAATGGCTCCGCGTACGATGACGCCAGGTGCCAGGCATAAATGAGTGCGACCAGTTCAACCTGGCAACCTTCGGTCTCGGTGGAGTCAAATTTTTGTGTTGAAATTTCAATGGCTGCCAGTGACTGTCTAGACCAGGGATTCCCAGAGTGGTCGATATAGACCCCTTGGGGTCGATGTCGGGTTCCTAGGGGTCGACATAAACGAAAACTGATTTTGGGGGTCGACGAGGTCGAAAAATCGACCCCTATTAAATTAACACAAGTTCTTATTTAAAACTTTCAAGGTAGGCAGGTACTGTATTGCTTATGTTGTGTTACGTGTACTAAGAATAATTAATATATTTGTAGGAAATAGCATTGTTGTAGTAATGTAAAGTCTCAAGTTCGTACAAGATGAAGAACTCGGCAAGTCTGTGTGGACAAGTTTGTGCAAGATAATGAGTTGGAGCGTACGTCTTTTTATTTTTTTTTAATTTTGATGAGAAAATGAAGTCAACTTTACTCACTTAACCAAGTGCAAAGTTTTCCAATTGGTACCTTAGTACCTAGGTATTTTGTATCAATAGGAAACAACTAAAGATAGCTCCCCTTATTCATAATAGTCTGCTAACTTGAAGCATTGCTAATTCTCACTCTCTCTTCTTCTATTGACCTAAGTCAGAATGAAAAATAACACTCTGTAGCAGCTGTTTTAAGTTAGCGCACCATTATGAATAAGGGGGTTGATCTTAAAAGCAGGTAATTTGGCCATGGGGGTCTGAGGTAACAGTTCATTTTGGAAAAGGGGTCACTTGTCCAAAATAGTTTGGGGATCCCTGGTCTACACAGTACTAGTCAACAAGAACCTGTCTGATCTGTCAGTGTGCCAGCCTAATGGGTACTGGAAATCGCTTCGCAGGAAATTACTATCTGTTCGAAACGTGCGAGAACCTGGAGGCGCCGTCCGTCGCGGTGCCGGCCGCCACACGGCTGGTGCCGCGCAGAGGCCACGAGCCGCCGCCCGCGGAGGACGAGGAGTGCGGCAGCGCCCTCGCGGAGGTCCGCCACCTCACGGAGGACAGCTCCAGGGAGCTCACCAGGGGCCTCATCCGCGGCGTCGCTGCCGACTGCATTCGCTCTTGCTCCGTACAAGGGTACGTACGCCACTGAAAGAACCAACCCCTCTTCTCCAGTTCTCATATTTGTTCTCTAAGCTACTACCTCTATTTTCCGAGACTAACATTAGATATTCAGCAGACGGGACGAAACACTGGTCATCTAGGAGACATCAAGGTAACACCTTGTGACACCGCCTGAGGACTTGATAATGACCTCTGGAGTTCATAAGACTCTTCAGGTTTTTCATATGGAGCTGAACTCCCCTTAAATTTACCAGTTGAGCAGGTGGGACAGGGGAATGGCAAAGGGAGATGAGAAGAAAAACAGTAGTAAAGGCATTGATGAAACAGAAGGCTGTGTAGATCTGAAGTGGGAGCAGGAAGGAGGTGCGAGTGTGGAGCAAAGGCTGGGCCAGGGGGCTTATGGGAAGGTAAGATAACTGCAGGAGAGTTCCCACCTCCTCAGTTAGGGAAAAGCTGGTGCTGTTAGTAAGGATCCAGATGGCCCAGGCTGTGAAGCAGTCACCGAACTGAGGTCCAATGTATTGGGCAGCGTAATCAGCAACTGGGTGTCCAGCTGCCTCTTGGTCACAGTTTGTCATGCGGACTGACATCTTGTTTTTTGTCCTGTCCCCATCATTTTCCTGCGTGTTCCCACAAGCGACACTGCACCCTCCCCCACCGCTTCCTTGCTATCCTTCCTCCTTCCCCACCCTCCTCCTTACCACCAGCACTCACAGATTGCTTCTCCCATCAGACACAGTGGTAGTCATATGTGTGTAGATGAGTTTACAGTTCTACCCTGCAACAATACTTCTGTACTGAGTGGTCCACCGAATGGGACTTAAAAGACCACAAAGTCCACATGATTTTGGATCTGCTGGCAAGTAATAACATGAGACAAACTGATTTAAGCCTGTCATCGTGACCAAGAGGCCACTCACGATGATATAGTCACAACATTGACCCAGTCGACAACTTGGCACCCTACATCGTCCCACTTACCATTTAGAGTTGGGGTGATGATGTATTCCACTGCGTTAGCTTTGCTCATTATGCCTCATCTTTTAAGTCTGTGTAGATTGTCACAAAACAAAATATACTTCATCAATGTCAAACAGACTCACTTCCTATGAAACTGTATTTGATGGCAGTTTGTTAACTGGGAATGAGCAAGAAAAGCTTGTTATGCCATAGAGGTGCACCACCAATTTTTTGCCTGTCCAGTTTCTTCCAACACCTGGCGCCTTCTCACTGAAGAACTGGTTGCCAACCTCTCTGCTCACATTTTTTGGCTGCAGTGACGTCATACAGTTCAGTGTAGGACAAATAATGCTTTTCATACTATAATGGCCTAATTCGATGGCCCCACTGAAACACTCTCCTGACCATCCATTAAATAATTTTTTATACCTCCCATCGCTGACAACGTGCAATTCTATGAGGGACTATTTTTCCTTTCAGTTCTACACTGCCTGTGACTGTTTCACCTGTTAGCACCTCAGGAGGTGTCTGTCTCTGCAAACTACACAGTATTTTTTCTCCTGACGCCACATTACAAACTACTGCCATGTTGACTTGGGACTTTTGTGGGCACTGTCTTCCAACTGCGCTTCACTGAATTCTTGTAGCTGTCGCATTCTGAAAATTAAGCAGTTAGTAACAAAATTCTAATCCCTCGTGATTCCAGGTTTGGATCATGATGTACTTTTCGCTAACCTCTATTTAATAAAAGTTTACACCCATCTACATACACTATGTGATCAAAAGTATCCGGACAAACCCCAAAAACATACGTTTTTCATGTTAGGTGCATTATGCTGCCAGGTACTCCATATGAGCAAACTCAGTAGTAATTAGACAGCGTGAGAGAGAAGAATGGAGCGCTCTGCGAAACTCAGGGATTTGGAACTTGGTCAGGTCGTTGGGTGTCACTTGTGTCATACGTCTGTACGTAAGATTTACACACTCCTAAACATCTCTAGGACCACTGTTTGCAATCTTATAGTGAAGTGGGAATGTGAAGGGACACGTACAGCACAAAAGCGTACAGGCCGACCTCTTCTTCTGACTGACAGAGACTGCCGACAATTGAAGAGGATCGTAGTGTGTAATAGGCAGACATCTATCCAGACCATCACACAGGAATTCCAAACTGCATCAAGATCCACTGCAAGTACTATGACAGTTTGGCAGGAGGTGAGAAAACTTGGATTTCATGGTCGAGAGACTGCTCATAAGCCACACATCACACCAGTAAATGCCAAACGACGCCTCGCTTGGTCTAAGGAGCGTAAACATTGGACAGATGAACAGTGGGGAGTGACAAACCACGGTACACAATGTGGCGACCGATGGCAGGGTGTGGGTATGGCGAATGCCCAGTGAACGTCATCTGCCAGCGTGTGTAGTGCCAACAGTAAAATTCGGAGGCGTTGGTGTTATGGTGTGGTCGTGTTTTTCATGGAGGAGGCTTGCACCGTTTGGTGTTTTGCTTGGCACAATCACAACACAGGCGTACACTGATGTTTTAAGCACCTTCTCGCTTCCCACTGTTGAAGAGCTATTCGGTGGTGGCTACTGCATCTTTCAACACGATCGAGCATCTGTTCATAATGCACTGCCTGTGGCGGAGTGCTTAAACGACAATAACATCCCTGTAAAGGACTGGCCTGCACAGAGTCCTGACCTGAATCCTATAGAACACCTCTGGGATATTTTGGAACGCTGACTTCGTGCCAGGCCTCTCCGACCGACATCGATACCTCTTCTCAGTGCAGCACTCCATGAAGAATGGGCTGCCATTCCCCAAGAAACCTTCCAGCACCTCATTGAACGCATGCCTGCGAGAGTGGAAGCTGTCATCAAGGTTGGGCCAACACCATATTGAATTACAGCGTTACTGATGGAGGGCGCCACGAACTTGTAAGTAATTTTCAGGCAGTTTTAGTGATTGCCACTCCGATTCACGTATCATATCTGTGGTACTATCTCTCCAATTTCGCCATAATACAAAACGAGCTGCCCTTCTTTGAACGATTTAGATGTCATCCGTCAGTCCCACCTGATGCGGACCCCACACCGCACAGCAATACTGCAGAATAGGGCGGACAAGCTGGTGTAAGCAGTCTCTTTAGTAGACCTGTCGCACTTTCTAAGTGATCTGCCAATGAATCGCCGTCTTTGGTTTGCTCTACCCACAACATTATCTATGTGATAGTTCCAATTTATGTTATTTGCAATTGTGATCCCTAAGTATTTAGTTGAATTTACAGCCTTCAGTTTTGTGTGACTTACTGCGTAATCGAAATTTATCTAAATTCTTTTATTGCTCATGTGAATGACTTCAAACTTCTCTTTATTCAGAGACAATTGCCACTTTTCGCACCATACGGATATCTTATCTAAATCATTTTGCGAGTCGTTTTGATCATCTGATGACTTTACAAGACGGTAAATGACCGGGTCATCTCCAAACACCCTAAGAAGGCTACTCAGATTGTCTCCTATGTCGTTAATACAGATCAGGAACAACAGAGGGCCTATAGCACTTCCTTGGGGAACGCTGGATTTTACTTCTGTTTTACTCGATGACTTCCCGTCTGTTACTACTAACTGACCTTTCTGACAGGAAATCACAAATCCAGTTGTGTTTCACAAGAACGATATTTTCTGAAGCCATGCTGACTATGTGTCAATAAATCGTTTTCTTCGAGGTAATTCGTAATGTTCTAATATAGTATATGTTCCAAAACTCAACTTCAGATCGACGTTAGTGATAAGGGCCTGTAACTGAGCTGATTACTCCTATTTCCCTTTTTGGATATTGTTGCGACTTGAGCAATTTTCCAGTCTTTAGGTACGGATCTTCCTGTGAGCTAAATGTGGGGCTATTGTATCAGCTTACTCTACAAGGAACCTGACTGGTATACAATCTGGACCGGAGGCCTTCCCTTTATTAAGCGACTTAAGCTGCTTTGCTGCTGCGAGGATATCTACTTCTACGTTTCTCATCTCGGCAGTTGCTCTTGATTGGAACTCAGGAACATTTAGTTCGACTTCTTTGATGAAGGAGTTCCGGAAACTGTGCTTTGGCAGCACTGTCATCAGTGACTTCCCTGTTGTTATCGCACAGTGAAGGTATTGATTGCGTCTTCCCACTGGTGTGCTTTATGTATTACCAGAATTTCTTCGGGTTTTCTGCCGGATTCCGAGACAGAGTTTCGTTGTCGAAATTATTAAAAGCATCTCACATTGACGTACGCGCTATATTTCTAACTTCTGTAAAACTTTACCAGTCTTTTGGATTTTGCGTTCTTTTGAATTTGGCATGCTTTTTTCATTGCTTCTGCAACAGCCATTTGACCCGTTTTGTGTACCATGGGGGTCAGTACTATCACTTATTAATTTATGTGTTATATATCTCTCACTTGCCATCGATACTATGTTTGATATCATTCCACATCTTTTCTACGCTTACATGATCAGATGGGAAGGACTGGAGACTGTCTCTTCAAAAGGCATTAAGAGCTCTTTTATCAGCTTTTTTAAATAGGTATACATCGCGTTTCTTTTTGATCGTTGTAGGTGTTACGGTATTCAGCCTAGCAGCAACTACCTTGTGGTCGCTAATCCCTGTATTCGTCATGATACTATTTGTGCAGGATTTGTTGCTAACAGGTCAAGTATGCTTTCGAAACAATTTACGTTTCGAGTGGGCTTATGAACTAATTGTTCAAAATTATTATCTGTGAAAGCATTCAGTACAATTTTGGATGACGTTTTATGCCTGCAGCAGGCTTTAATCGTATAATTTTTCCAGCATATCGAGGGTAGATTAAAGTCACCAACGAGTATAATTTTATGAGTGGGGTACTTATTGGAAATGAGACTCAAGTTTTCTTTGAACTGTTCAGTAAATATATCTTCTGAGTCGGGGGGTCGGTAAAACGAGCCTATTAATAGTTTAGTACGATTGTCAAGTACAACCTGTACCCATACAATTTCGCAGGAACTATCTACTTCAATTTCGCTACAAGGTAAACTACTCCTGACAGTGATAAATACTCCACTACCAACTGTGTTTAATGTATCCTTTTTGAAAGGTGCATTGAAAAATTTTCGGCTGAACTTATTTCCGGCTTTAGCCAGATTTCCGTACCTATAACTATTTCAGCTTCAACGCTTTCTATTAGGGCTTTCTGATTCTTTCCCAAAACAGCTACGACAATTTACAATACCGGCTGTTGCTACAATTGCCTCACTGTGTTTTACCTGCCCCCTTTTAGCAAACTCCTTTTCTGTTGTTTCCTGATACCCTCTAACCTAAAAAAGACCTTCTAACCTGAAAAGGAGGATGAAACAGGAATCAATATAGAAGAGATACGGGATCCAGTATTACTATCGGAATTTAAAGTGCTTTGGAAGACTTAAGATCAAATAAAGCAAAGGGGATGGATACCATTCCATCGAAATTTTTAAAATCATTTGGGAAGTCGAAAGTAAACGATTATTCACGTTGGTGTGTAGAATGTGTGAGTTTGAGGACATTCCATCTGAGTTTTAAAGAAGCATCATCAACATAATTCTGAAGATTGCAAGACCCGACAAGTGCGAGAATTATCGCACAATCATCTTAACATCTGACATATCCAAATTTCTGATAATAATAACATTCAGAAGAAACAAAATTAATATGGAGAATCAGTTAGATGACTATCACCTTGGCTTTAGGAAAGGTAAACCACTAGAGAGGCAATTCTGACGTTGCGGTCGATAATGGAAGCATGGAAGAAAAAAAGACACTTTCATTGGATTTGACGACCTGGAAAAAGCGTTCGATGGGGTCAAATGGTGTAAGATGTCCGAAATTCTGAGTAAAATAAGGGTAAGTTATAGTGAATAGCGGGTAGTATACGACATGTACAAGAATCAACAGGGTACAATGAGAGTGGAAGATCAAGAGTGAAGTGTTCGAATTAAAAAGATTGTAAGACTGGGATTTACTCTTTCGCCCCTAATGCTCAATCTGTTCTCCGTAAAAGCAGTGATGGAACTTAAAGGAAAGGTTCAAGAGTGGAATTAAAGTTCGAGGTGAAAGGATATCAATGATAACATTCGCTGATGACCTTGCTGTCTACAGTGGAAGTGATCAAGAATTACAGGATTTTCTGAGTGGAATGAACAGTCTAATGAGTGCAGAACATGGACTGAGAGTAAGAAAGACGAAAGTAGCACAAATTAGAACAGCAACGAACTTAACATCAGAACTGGTGGTCACGAAGTAGACGAAATTAAGGAATTCTGTTACCTAGGCAGCAAAATAACCCATGACAGACGGAGCAAAAAATGCAGCCTAGCATTGGCGAGAAGAGCATTTATGGCCAAGAGGAGTATGTCAGTATCAGACATAGGCCCTAATTTGTGAAAGAAATTTCTGAAAATTTACATTTGGAGCATAGGATTGTATGGTAAGTGAAATATGGACTTTCGGAAAACCGGAAAAGAAGAGTATCGAAGCATTTGAGATGTGGTGCTACAGAAGAATGCTGAAAATTAGGCTGACTGATGAGGTAAGGAATGGGGTGGTTCTCTGGTGAGTCAGTTAGGAGAGGAATATATTCGAGCACTGACAAGAAGAAGACACAAGACTGTAGGACATCTTTTAAGATATTGGGGGACATCTTCTATGGTACTAGAGGGAGCTGTCGAGGGCAGAAACCACAAAGAGAAGCAGAGATTGGAGTACATCCAGCAAATAATTGAAGACAAACGTTGGAAGTGCAACTCTGAAATGGAGAGATTAGCACAGGAGAGGAATTCATGGTGAGGTGCATCAAACTTGTCAGAAACCTGGTGGATTAAAAAAAAGTGCCTGTCGTTTAAGAATATAGTATACCACCAGACACGAGAACACACTGTGTCCTGATGCATTACTCACACCACCATTGTAGGAGTTGAACACCAGGAAGGACATATTCATTCACAAGAAAGTGCATGTACCTACTTTTATTTTATCAGCTATAAACGAAAAGCTACTTCCTCCAGAATATAATTTATTCAGCTCCTAATTCGAGTGTGTAAACATAGTGTCTATCCCCTCCACAAGAAAAACGTCTCCAGAGTCATCTGCTGAAGTTGCTACATTGTCATTAAGGTATATTAGAAAAAGAAACGGCTCTAGCATGTCAAGTTACTTAACAACGTGTTCCATAAATCATAGTCACGATAAATAAATAAATAAACGTTTTGATGGGAAGCGTCTCATTTGAAGAAAAATAGCACACAATTTTTAAACCAAAATATACTATTCACATGAATATGTGCTACTCAGTTGAAGAAATCCTCTGTGGAATAAAAGGAGTTGTTAAGGAGACACATCTTGAATCTACGTGGAAAAACTCTTCTATGATCTGAAATTTTTTCAGATGGTGTATATTGCAGTTTTTCTGTGACAAGGTTGCATGAAGGGCAAAGCAAATGTTTCTAGTGTTATGAATATCTCTGTTACTTTCAAACTCGGATTCACTGATTGTAACAAATTGTAAAGTTCATAAATGAATTATGAGGCTGTGATTAATATTCTCGGATTATTAGAGGGATACTTTCTGGATGTATGTGTGAGGACCACTCACATAATTGTAAGTAATTTCTTTGGGGAAATGATACTTTTTGCCTCTCTGAGGAGTTAGCCAAGAATATTTTCCATTAAGACATCAGTGAATGAAAATATGGAAAGCATATCAACTTACTGACTTCTATATCCCCAGAGTTGGAAATTATTCTCATTTCAACAGTAAACAAAGCTAAACATTTTAGCAAGTCTACTCAACGGGTTTTCCCGTTCAACTTTTCATCAGTATGGGCACTCAACAACTTAAAACTTCTACACTGTTAACTATTTCTGGTCTGTATTCTCGGTTAATCAGTGGTAGGATGCTTTTGACAGTACAAAATTAGTTGGTGTGTCTGTGTGTGAGTGTGTTTTCAAATTTTAAAGGCAGCCCATTAGAGGCTACAAGTCAGTAACTTTTCCAAAAGCACAATTTACTATTTTTTCTGCTCATGATTTTTTACTAGCCTTCACAATAATGCATGTATCACCTGTGAAAATCACTAATTCTGTCTGCTGATGCCAGTAAAATAATAGACGATTAACATGAAGCGAGGACAGCAGTGAGTACATTTATCAGTCAGTTAATTAGAGCAGAAATTGCTGTGTTCATGAGCATGGGTATGTACCGAGGAATAAAAATATCCAATAGATTGCTTAAGAAGACAAAAGAGACTAGAAACGAAAATATTTACAGATGCAGTTAATAACCACCTGTTAAACAGTAAGTTCTATACAGTGAAGTATTACTTGATAACACAGAGGTTTCCTAAGAATGTAACACAAGTAAATAATAATAACACACCACAGTCATCTGCATTTTGTTTTTGTGTAAAACTTCATCACAATGTTCTGTACTGGAAAATACTGACACACCTCTGAGCCCAATATCTCACTCATTGTGGAGGGATGTTAGCTCAGTATTTTCTGGCAAGCCAATGGGAAGTTATGGTACATGAAATTAAAACCTTACATCATCGTCATACTGTTGATTGCAGTTGATATTGTGTACATAGAGTATGCAGGTCTGTTTCTAAGGGATGAACGGACAGTACACCACCAGTCTGCTCTATTCACCACCCAGATATTCTAACTTCAGTATTCTGTTTCCCCTAAATCACTTCAGGCAAATGCCCATATGGTTTCTGCTCCTCCCCGGAATTTACGGGAATTGGGGATTTGTGTGTGCAGATGTAGTTCCAGCTACCTGCAGAGGCCTAGAAAGGGCTCACTGCTTCCATACCATGATAAGAATCTACTATTATCCATGCCAAACGTGAACATACAGGCTATAAGGTCATAATGTTCCGGCTGATAAATGAATTTCCAGTACTGAGACACATGGGTGCCTTTGTCATTTGCCATCATAAAGTATGCCACTGTGATCGTTTTGCCTGTTTTTGGACGTATCGTTAAGTCTTGTGTTGCGGCACATTCACAGGAGTTGTTCTTGTTACACCTCCATTTTCTCAGATTGGTATTGCAGTGTGTGATGGTAGTTCTTAAGTGGTGAAGCACCTGCCATGTCGGAAACAACAGATGATTCGCAGCAGCCAGTGGTTCTTCAGGCTTTATTAGCATCTGATCAGTACAGTTTTGCAATAATTTTTTTCTCCTATTTCAGGAGGCTCGTTTACAGAGTTAGTCCTTCGCATTAAACTCCACTGGGATACCAGTAGCCTGTGCTGTATTTCGTAATCGCATAAATGGTGCCGGTGATAATCGGACTGTAACTTACCTTCTGTTTATGGGTCGAGCTGTGTCGAAAGTTGAGTAAATTTGCCGAACTAGCGTTGATTTTAGGAGACAGACACTACGCGCTCTTTCTCATTGTTTGCCACGTCGGCATAAGTGGCAACTGCAGAATGGTACCAGGCATTTGTCGCATTCTCAGCTGCAGAGAAACATAGCACGATAGCCGATGTTCTCAGAATTTGAGGATGAACTCCCCATTTCGTGCCGCTGAATTTTTGGATGATGTTGTTATTCGCACACACTTTTCCCTTAACGTCCAAAATGTCACATTGTTGTCAAGTCGGATACCCAAATATTTCAGCGGTTCATCTGGTTTAGTTCTTGACACAGCCTCGCCACTTTAAATTGTGTATGTGCGTCTTTATTTGTAAAGTGAAAGTCACACATCAGAGTTCTAATGGGATTTGATGTGCGGAAGTGTTCTCCATAGTATGTCTTTGAGAATTCACACCACAAACGATTTTCCTTGTGAGCCCATGGCAATATCGTCGATATATATATATATGTATGTGTGTGTGTGCGTGTGTGTGTGTGTGTGTGTGTGTGTGTGTGTGTGTGTGTGTGTGTGTGTGTGTGTGTGTGTAGACCGGCCGAAGTGGCCGAGCCGTTCTTCGCGCTACAGTTTGGAACCGAATGACTGGTACAGTCGCAGGTTCGAATCCTGCCTCGGGCATGGATGTGTGTGATGTCCTCAGGTTAGTTAGATTTAAGTTGTTGTAAGTTCTAGGGGACTGATGACCTCAGAAGCTAAGTCCCTTAATGCTCTGAGCCATTTGAGCCAATTTTGTGTTTGTGTCATTTTTTCGCCTTCTCCTGTGCCTATTTCTTGTTTGTAGCGTCACATAAAAAGTCTATTTTGAAATAGACGTTCCCCTAATTTTGTCATTCGGAAGTCCTTGTTATAAAACTTAATGAGCAGCCGTTGGTGACTGACAGTATCATAGCCAGCCGAAAGATCTGTAAAAGCGAGTCCCATTATCTGTTTCTGTTGGAGGCCGTCCTCTATATGTTGAATGAGACTATTTTACCACAAACACCAGGCATAATTCCTACTGGTTCTGGTATGAATTTGGTCTCTAACGCTACAAAAAGTCTTTCAAAAAATATTCTTTCAATGGCCCCATAGAGATGACACGAATGTGAGAAAGGCGAGAAGTTTGAGTATCTGTAGGGTTTTTAGCACGGCTACCACTCTGGCTTTCCTCTAGAGTTTCGGAATGTGCATGCTAGTGATACAGCTATTCATTAACCGTACATTACATTTTAGTGCTGTAGTACCAAAATGCTTTATTCCTATATTGCAGATATCATCCAGGCCAGCACGCCTGTGTTCCCTCCATTTCTTGGTGTGGCAAAGACGTCTGTTTCATTATTCATATCTCGTTCGATTTTCAGTCTTTTTAATTTTATGCTTTCCCGTTTAATTGAGGGCGGTAAGATGATCTGTAGGGAGTTGCTCTGGTTTGATCAGGTGCTGGAGTTGTAGGATGTCAGGATGTGGTTTCGCCTTAGTGTCGCCTCGCATTGAAGACACTCCCGCAGCACTCCCGGAACATCCGTCGAGTCGTGCAGTTTCTGAAATGCTCGTGCCGAGCCTCTGCGCCATCACAATCCGCCCTTGGAGGAACTCAGATGGGCTGCGTGCCTTCCCATCCTACACACAGACAGCTCGCCCACTGATACCACATGGTGTGTGTGTGTGTGTGTGACTAGCACACGTTCCTCGCCAGGTAAAGCTGCTACAGTCTGGACAGTTTCATATCGATAGTAATTTGGTGGTCACAGTGCTTTGGTTGACCAGTGCGCTGACCCTGTCCAAACCCAAATAAAATAAAGATCATAGCGTTACATCTGCACAATAAAGAGGTTCGCAGCAAGTTCCAGATGCTACTAAATTAAATAAAAGTCTCCTTTAACTGCTTCCCGCAACACCTACTGTAGGTGTCTTCTTTTATCTATCTCTGTCATTTGTGCTGCACTTAACGAACCTGACAAAGTTTGGGTCAACAGTAAACCAATTTTCTGGAAACGACTGGGGATTAAATGCAGATATGCTACGCAATGCCACAGCATGAAAATGTAGTGACGATTATGCACAATGAGGCCTTGAGAACCGTTAATGGCACAGCCAGATCAAGTGCCACTCAATGGTTGCCTGTCCTATCCCACATTGCTCCTGCTTACCTGATATGTATAGTGACCGAGGTGCAAATTTTTGAAGCTCTGTATGAACTCAGTTCTAAATACCATATTCCATAAATCCACTGACTGCACACCTGAAGAAAGTCACACACGCCACTTTGTGTTTATTTGCGTATTTATCTTCGATGTCACCGAGATGTAGAAAGAATGTGGGAATGAACATCCACCCAAAAGGCGCAGCTTATTCAGAAACCAACGGTGAAGCGTCCAGAGTCTGATCTTCGTTGTGGTGAATGCTCATGACTCAGCTGCATCCGAGCGGTGCAAGGGAGATGTGGCCACCTCTTTATGAAGTGGTGGCTTTATAGTAAAAGTGTTGCATGTGGCTGTGCTGTGCAGGAACAGACACTTGTAGAGAACTGTCAACGGCATGTTTCGAATCTTAGCCTGAAAGACTTGCGTCAAGTGCTATGATCTGATTATGAAATTTGAACATTCACCAATCAACATAATGTATATGTTTGTATGTTCTATAAGGAGTACGTTAGTAATGATCTATCTGTACTAGAGTTTGTACTTGTTCTATCATAGTATTGGATGAATTTGTGCACAAGTATTCTTGTTAAAAAAATGGCTCTGAGCACTATGGGACTCAACTGCTGAGGTCATTAGTCCCCTAGAACTTAGAACTAGTTAAACCTAACTAACCTAAGGACATCACAAACATCCATGCCCCAGGCAGGATTCGAACCTGCGACCGTAGCGGTCTTGCGGTTCCAGACTGCAGCGCCTTTAACCGCACGGCCACTTCGGCCGGCTAAGTATTCTTGTATTTCAACAAAGACCGCTCACCTTACCATAACGTGTCAACAGACTCGCATACCATTCACAATTCACGCTGGAATAAGTCAGTCTAATATCTTGATTCATACCTAATGACCTGGATGTCAGTGTCGAAGGGCGACATAAAAACTTGAGAAGTGGCTGCCTGAGTTTGGTTTCATTGCTCTGTTCAAGAAAAGACGGTCTAGTACCAAAATGTCACTTGTTACATCAGGTGACCGCATTTCATTGTTTAAGGTTGGATAACATGGAATGGAACCTGGAGACACTGCAAAAGGATCAGCTGCGGAGTGCGACCCTCACCAAGTTACTGCACGCTGTACAGCAGATCACAAGAGCCATAAACCACAGGAATCGCCTTGTCTTGGATTATAATTGGGAATTTCTTCATAATGACCAGAACCTCAGCAAAACTGGTGAGTATCTCCTTTGAAAGTTTGTTATCTCTGTATATGAAGGGCCATGTCCTGAGTGACTGACTCGTCACGACCCAGCCTTAACCACCATGGACAGAAATTCGAAATTCGGAGAGGGTAAAGAAACAGTGTTTCAGCACTTTTGGGAATTGAACTCCTGTGGGGGGGAGAAATAGTGTGTGACTGTCTTTTCAAAAAAACCAATCGTTATTAAAGAACTATTGAAGTAATTATTGAAGCTACATCTATGTTAGTTGAATTTTTGCTTAGAAATAAAAAGAAACACGGTTTTCAACGTATTTGGAAATTCAACGCCTAAGGGGGTGAAATAGGCGGTGAAATGTTTTATGAATTTATTTCATTATTAAAGCATTTTTAATCTAAATTAATGAAAATTTGTATTTGGATTCTCGGTTAGAAACAAGAAATACGTCTTTTGGTGTTTTTTGGAAATTCAGTCCCTAAAGGGGTGAAACAGACGATGTAAATTTTTATGAAAGTATTTCATTAATCCTATTTGAAGCTAAGTTTAAGAAAATTTGTATTTGCGTTCTTGGTTGGAAATTAAAAAAAAAATGTGTTTCGGTGTTTCTGGAAATTCAGCCGATAAGGAGGTGCAATTGGGAATAAAAATGGTTCTGGAAATATTTGATTACGAAGGAATTTTTCAAATAAAATGTCTCAAAATTTGTATTTGGCTTCTTGGTTAGACGTAAAGAAATTCATGTTTAAACGTTTTCTGGAAATGCAACCTCTAAGGGGGTGAAATAAGGGACGAAAGTTTTATAAAAAATTCTTTATATTAAAACATATTTCAAGTTTAATCTATAAAATTGGTATTTGACTTGTAAGGCAATATGCGTTAGGCAATGAAAGTTTTGATGAAAGTAAATATCACCACAAGAACTCACAATGGTGGATTAACGAGGATCTCTGACTCCAGCTACCAGAATTGATTTCTGGTCGGAAGTAAATTCGGAAAAGACCATGCTTCTACGGCCTTAATTAGCGTGGAAAGCTTAGAAGATGTAGCGATTTTTGAACGGCGTAAAAATTCGATAAAGAAATAATCTGTTTAGACCATACACTCCACACAAGAGAAGCAGTGGGTGCTAAGATAATTGTTAAATGAAGCGGAATGTACCCTTTAAGTTATGTTAGGAAGTAAATCTGGTCTAAGATAGAGAACACATAGATTATGGGGCTGTGTTTACCGCACACTCCTCGAAGAGACACAAATGGCACACTAGTCCCTTGCCTACATGTGGGTGCTTCTATACCCGCGTCAGAGTCATGCTACACTGCAGATATCCTGTAGCAAGAGCTTTCAGATGGAAACTTTTTGATCGTCCCTTATATAACTGAGACATTATTTCTGGTTGTACTTGCCCTTTATTTGTCTCTACCACTTCTTGCCGCACTGCAGTTATCTGCGTTTTCCTGAGTCATTTTCGAGGAAACTTCTCCCTACTGCCCCATACCTCTTTTTCTCCTCAATATACACTACGTTTTATACTATTTTTATCCAATATATCTCCATACTTCATCATTATACTGACCCCTTTCAACGTAGAGGGGCGTCTACTTCATGCCACATCTTCAGTTCTTTTAAGTAATACCTAATAACTACACTTAGTGGCATCTTCAGGCTTTTATTAGCGTCATCTTCAATGCAACGAACATAGATCTGATTTAATATGGGTCTGTGCCTCCATACACGTCATATTCTCTACTATCTACATAAGATATAAATGTATATGCGACAGTAAAGTAATGAGACTGATTTTCTTTGCAAGATGTGGCAACCCTGCAGTATCTTTGACTTTGGTCTATGTTTCTAGTCCAAGTGGCATATCGATGCAACTGCTCAGTCGTGAGTTGTGCTGTAATAAGTTAACACGTGTTTGTGTCTCTCGTCACGGAAATGGAACCAGATAATATTGCGCAACGGTATGTCATTTCTTTTTGCATGAAATTGGGTGGGAACGCGTCGACAACTTACGGTAAGCTTCAGAAGGCTTTTAGAGAGGAGGTTATGTCAAGAGCTCAAGTTTTTCGTTGGCAAAAAATGTTGAGTGAAGGCAGAACCAATGTTGAAGATGAAGACTGCAATGGACGACCATCAACCTCAAGGACGTGTGTCAACTTGGCCAAGCTGCGTGAACTCGTACGATCTGATCGAAGATTATCTGTGAAAATGATTGCAGAAGAACTGAACATCAATCGAGAAACGGTTCGTCTAGTAATAACTGAAGATCTTGGTAGGAGAAAAATTCCTGCAAAATTGGTCCCCAAAAATCTCACACCACAACACCGAGAAACATGGAAAAATGTGGCAGCCGATCTGTTAGAGCAAACAGAAATGAATCCAGAATTGTTGGGCCGTGTTATCACTGGTGACGAAAGTTGGTTTTTTTCAGTACGGTCCAGAGACAAAAGGCCAAAGTTCGCAATGGTGCTCAAAGGGATCACTCAGACCAAAAAAGCTCGCATGTCCAAGTCAAAAGTGAAATGCACGCTTGTGTGCTTCTTTGATTCCAAGGGAATTGTTCATAAAGAGTGAGTGCTTCCTGGACAAACAGTTAACCGATATTACTACAAAGAAATTTTAGAAAGACTTTGCAAAAGAGTTGTTCGTGTCCGTGCCAACATTGCTAATAATTGGGTTCTGCATCACGATAATGCGCCATCCCATACTGCTCCGTCAGTACAGCAATTTTTTACCTCAAAACAAATTTCAGTACTACCACAGACACCTTATTCACCAGATATCGCTCCGTGCGACTTTTTTCTATTTCCAAGAGTCAAAACGGCGGTCGAGGTACACCATTTTCAAACAAAACAAGACGTCAAAAAGCTGTGACGAGGGTCTTGGAGAATATTACAGAAGATGAGTTCCAGAAATGTTACCATCAATGGCAGAAGCGCTGGAAAAAGTGTGTGCAATCAGATAGGAACTACTTTGAAGGAGACAACACTAAACTTGACTAAAACGGTAAGCAACATTTTTTTCACATCAGTAACATTACTTTATTGTTGCAACATGTATATTTGTTTACGTAGTTCTCAGATGCAAACTCTCTTTTCAGATTTCTGTCTTGATTCAGAGTGGTCAGTATCAGGTAACTGTTTCAGCTGCGCCATTCTAATCAATATAGTCAAAAATGAAGACAAATAACACGTAATTATCAAGAACGAAAGATGAATGGAGGTATGAAACTTGAATTTGAAAATAAAGTTCCATCTATATCAGATCTCACTGGTCGCCAAACTGGTAACTACCATGCAGAAACACCTTCCCAAAAAACTCTTAGTTACAGTTACTTATAATTTTTTCAGGGCTATAATGTTCCTGAGTTTCAATTCCTTCCAAATTTTCTGATATTCGAGAGACATTCATGTGGGGCTTCGTACAATTCTGAATGGTTGCTGATATACCTGCATATCCATTTTAGTTTGTGCTATTCTGCGTTTTTCATTACTAGTACCAGTTATCCCACTTTGAAACTAGAGGCAGGTGATAGATTTTACATCATATCACCATTTCGCATCTAACACTCTTTCCCCTATATTTACTCTTTCTTGTGCTTGATTGTTGCCTAATGAGATATCGAATAAAACAAGAAAAGTCAGTCAGCTCTGGTTCATGGTTACATATTAATTTGCATTCACATCTACATCTACATCCATACTCCGCAAGCCAACTGACGGTGTGAGGCGGAGGGTACCTTGAGTACCTCTATCGGTTCTCCCTTCTATTCCAGTCTCGTATTATTCGTGGAAAGAAGAATTGTCGGTAAGCCTCTGTGTGGTCTCTAATCTCTCTGATTTTATCCTCATGGTCTCTTCGCGAGATATACGTAGGCGGGAGCAATATACTGCTTGACTCCTCGGTGAAGGTATGTCCTCGAAACTTCCAAAAAAGCCCGTACCGAGCTACTGAGCGTCTCTCCTGCAGAGTCTTCCACTGGAGTCTATCTATCATCTCCGTAACGCTTTCGCTATTACTAAATGATCCTGTAACGAAGCGCGCTGCTCTCCGTTGGATCTTCTCTATCTCTTCTATCGACCCTATCTGGTACGGATCCCACACTGCTGAGCAGTATTCAAGCAGTGGGCGAACAAGTGTAATATAACCTACTTCCTTTGTTTTCGGATTGCATTTCCTTAGGATTCTTCCAATGAATCTCAGTCTGGCATCTGCTTTACCGACGATCAACTTTATATGATCATTCCTTTTTAAATCACTCGTAATGCGTACTCCCAGATAATTTATGGAATTAACTGCTATATTGTAGCTAAATGATATGGGATCTTTCTTTCTATGTATACGCAGCACATTACACTTATCTAGATTGAGATTCAATTGCCATTCCCTGCACCATGCGTCAATTCGCGTGGTGCAAATACTGTTGCATCATGCTTGTGGTTGTTAAGGATGCCTTCTAAATACCTAATATTATTACGCCATGTGGAATGTTTCCTCTACATCTCCTGCAAAGTCCCCTGTAACCCTACCGCTCATATTTATCCAAAGGAAACCCCTAAGATAATTATGTATCGTGTCCCGACAACATTTCATAAATTTTTTAGCACGAAACTGTTTACCATTATTCAACACAATACTCTCAGGCATACCTAAATCAACAAAATTGTTGTTACCCAGCTTTTCTGTAGGTTTTGTGGCATTAGCTCTTCTGTCTGGAAATAGCTTAATGTATTTACTGAATCCCCTGACGTAGACCAAAACAAACTCCTCTAGAACTACGTGTAGGTCGAAAATGATCTAATGCTAATAATTCCACTGTGTTAAAGGGATTGCATATTCCTTTGCACAATGATACTTACTAGTCTCTAACTCAAAACGCATATTTTCAAAAGTTACTGTGTCACTGAAGTTTGCAATACATTTCTTAGTCCCTTAATGCTCTTACTGTAAATACACATAGTCTATTAAAAGCGCAGTTTTTTGGAGGGGAAGCATAGTAGCCGTTCTGGCAAATCCATGTTCGTTCTCCTGAACCAAATTCCTTGATGGATGTAATATTGTGTTATCATGAGATAATTAGGGTCTCGCAAATGACATTTTTTAATCTCCGATGAACACCCTATTCCGTTCTCTTTCAGAGTACTGACATATTTTCTTCAAAGCATTTTCCACCTTGATTTAATTTATAGCTAAAGTGAGTACCGAATCGTTTTCAGTTAATGTAATTTCAGACGCCTTATATAGCTCAACATTTCTAGGCAACCTGTTGGACGCCAAAGTACACTTCCTTCATATGTTTTTAATTTCATGATCGAACTGTTGCAGGAACATAGCTCACCTTGCATGTTTCAACTTACAAGTTTACAAAAATGTTAATGCTTTAAGACCATTGCATATTATTACTTGGTGATTCAACACAGAATGCTCAAATTTCTGCATTCCAAATACGATGGCCACTGCGTCTAGATCTGATACTCCGTTATTATGCTCCACTGATTGTCCTGATTAAGTCTTAAAAACAATCATCTTATGCACTTCAATATCCCCTTCTTTTTTATTTTAAACACCTACACTCTTATACCATATGCATCAGAGCTCACTAAAATAAAAGAAGTCTTCTCAAAATCTGAGTGATTCAGCAGCGGGTTATTTAAGAAACAATTTATGAGCTTTCGAAATGTGGGCTGATATCCTTCAGTCTGAACCCAGGGGCTATCCTCTTTTAACAACTGATGTGTGTAAGGAGCGTAGAATGACTCCTTCCACAAAACGCCGATCAGACACAAACAGGCCAAACATGGCTTTACGTTGTTGCTTTTTCTTTGACGTTTCAAACAGCTCAGTCACTGCGAACCTGGATGGTTTCGTTAAAATACGTTCTCTGCTAAACACATGGAGCAAGAAATTCAATTGATTCTTAGTGCATGCCATACTTTCTTAATTCAGTTTTGTGCCACCTTTTCCTACTTCATCTCATACATTGTCATGAAAACTAAAATACTCTTCCCAAGTAGGACATGCAACTTCATGTTGTCTACGTAAAATGTCACTTTCCCTAATGGTTCCTGCCCCTGTAACAGCGCAATATCTCTTAAAATGGCAAAGACCGATATATTAAAGACAGACGGAAATACTCCATACCCACGAGAAAATCCATTATATATACGGAACACGTATTTTCTTCAGTCTTTTGTCAATGGAAAATTCGAGTAACCACAAATTATATCGAACCATTCATGTGAAACAAGTAGCTCCTCTGAATTATTGCAATAACTTTGTATATTTTGTGCGCTGACCCTCATTAAATTTTGTGTAAAGTATGAGCATCTAGTACCAGCCTTACAATTCTATAACAATTCAGTGCTACCGCCAGTGGATTTTTAAAAATATGTATTGCGTGTTACAATATCCCCCAATCTAACGTTCGTTGAATCGTTTCTTAATAGGTTCTTGGCAACTGGTCATCATTGGATATGGTTTCTTGAAAAATATTTCCAAAGTCTTACATTTAAAATGCATTAGTAATATGTTTCCATACATTTGAAAACGCAATGTTATGCTTGAGTAACACTTGCCTAAGCTTTTCTCTCTGTTTACATGAAACTAGATGTACGGATTGAGTTTTTATGTTCAGTACACAAGGGCTCCTAATATTTTTAATTCTATTATAGGGTGGCTCAACTTATTATGAACTACACTGAAGCGCCAAAGAAACTGGTATAGGCACACGTATTCAAAAATGGTTCAAATGGCTCTGAGCACTATGGGACTTAACTGCTGAGGTCATCAGTCCCCTAGAACTTAGAACTACTTAAACCTAACAAACCTAAGGACATCACACACATCCATGCCCGAGGCAGGATTCGAACCTGCGACCGTACCGGTCGCTCGGCTCCAGACTGTAGCGCCCAGAACCGCACGGCTACTCCGGCCGGCTAGCGCCTAGAACCGCTCGGCCACCCCGGCCAGCACACGTATTCAAATGCAGAGATATGTACACAAGCATATGTAAACAGCAGGTCTGTACTTGTAACTATGAAGTACATTGTGTTTTGTAACGGGTTATTTTCACTTTCTTAAGCTGGTTTTAATAATGAAACTAATACAATATTTAAAAATGTGGTCTCCGCCTCTTTTTGTTATACTCAAGCGACTGAGACGAAATCTTGGATGGACGAATCTTTTATTTGCTTTGAAAAATTTTGAAGTTCGAAATGGTTTCCATGTTTGTTTAGGACGTAATACACTTCAATCATGCACATACCCTCGATAGTGCATATGTTAATATCATATATGTTTTTGTACTAGGTAATAACAAAACAAGTTTTAATCTGGGCTTAAATTCGAAAGCTGTAGAAGTTTAAAAAGCTACTGAATAAGAGTGACGGAAAAAATTGCAACACAAAAACCTATTTAATGTAGAATAATTAAAATTCGGGAATATACATGTCTAGGTACCATATTTAGATGATTAGCGCTGGTAGATAACAGCTTAATGTAAGCATGGCGAAAGCCATTCCAAATGTGAAATGCTGGTACATTAATAAACGTGTAACTGCCGGAATTTAGAATGCAGGCATGCAAACGAGCATCCATTGTGTTATAGAGGTGCCTGATTTCAGTTTGTCGGATGGAGTTTCGTGCCTGTTGCACGTGCTCACTGAATGCAGGGATGGTTAAAGCTTGGTAAGGATGACGCTGGAATCGTCGTCTGATGATGTCTCATACGTGCTCGATCGGAAATCTGATGGTCGAACAGCCCAAGGCAACATGTCGACACTATGTAGAGCATGTTGGGGCCACTACAGCGAGCGTTATCCTGTTGGAAAACACTCCTTAGGACGCTGTTCGTGAATGGCAGCTCAATAGGTCGAGTCATCAGACTGACGTACAAATTTGCGTCAGAGGCATGTGATAACCACGAGGGTGTTCCTGCTACTATAGGAAATCGCACCTCCTACCATAACTCCAGATGTAGGCTGAATGCGTCTAGCACACAGACAAGCTGGCTGCAGGCCTCTGGGCTCCTCCTAACTGACACATGGCCGTCACTGGCACCGCGGCAGAACCAACTCTCATCAGAAAACACGACAGATCTCCACCCTGCCCCCAGCGAGCTCTCTCTTGACAGCACTGAAGTCGCAAATGGCGGTGGTTTGGGGTGAGGAGAATGCACAGTACAGGGAGTTTTGCTCGGAGCTGTCCTTGAAGTAACCAATTTGTAACAGTTCATTATGTTACTGTTGTTCCAACTGCTGCTCACTTTCCTTCAGCCATCTGCTGAACACGATGGTTTTCCCTCCCCATACAGCCACGTGGTCGTCTGGAGCCCAGCCTTCTCGAGACCGTGCATTCTCGTGCCCACCGTGGCCAGCAGTCATGTACAGTGGCTACCTACCTACCTGTCAAGTCTTTCTGCAATATCACAACGGAACATCCAGGTTCCCATAGCCCTGTTACAAACGCTGTGAAGTGTTGATAATAGCGTGTCTGTCGCCTTAAAGATATTCTTGACTAACGTCAATCTACCACATCCAGTCTCAAAGGCAACTGACCATCACAACCGTTACAGTGTGTATTTAAATAAATGTAATTTGTATCGTCATACGCGACTGGCGCGAAATTGGAATAGGCGTCATCATTAAGATATAGAAACACTCCTACTTTCGTTTATGTCACACAATTCTTTCTTGGCATTGCGTTTTCTTTCCCCGTCAGTTTATGTGGTCTGAGACCTTACCAATCCTCCAAAAAATGATTTTAGCTTCCAATTTTTTTACTTTCTTCAAGGAGATCTCCCATTTAGAGTCTTTTATGATGTAAGCCTACCTATTTGGTCCCCCTCCCCCCCCCCCCCCCCCCCTGGAATTTAGTGCTGGTGACGCCAGTGTTTAAAATGCTAAAAGTAAGCTGACATAGAGATGACATTTCCATCAACATATGATACAGGCACAGATATACTACTCGTGTACCGCTTCGGTCCGAAAAAGGTGTCCATACTGTAGTGTGACTGTAGTCTGACAGTGTATACATATTTAGTAAATTCTACCTTCATACCCTCTTTATCCTTGTGAATGCAGAAAGTGAATGTTGTGCTCGCATAGAAATCTGATTCACTGACCTCTTCACCACTTTGTCGTCCGTCTTCTTGTCCAGAATTCCAGGCCGAGATACCGGTCTTCCTGGAGCACCTCTCAGACTACTGGCGGGACTCGGCGCAGCTGCTCTCACTGGGTGTCAAACATTTCTCTCAGCTGCTCGTCCCCCTCGCTTTCGAGCAAATGGTAAGTGGAGATTCTTTTCGTGTTTTATGTTATATGTACGCGGGATGAGAAAGTGATACACACAGCCACGAGTACGTGGTCAGTCCTCTTAGTCTGTTTACTGGCTTACGTGGCTCACAGTGTCGCTGTTTCCGCCGCTCTGACTGCAATGTTAACTCACTGCAAGAGATCGGACCCCCTCTACCTTGTGCGGTTATCAGGCAAAGCAAGCACAGTCGGAACGGTTAAGGATAGCCAAGAAAATCATCCGTACCTTTCTTGTTCGTAGTTTCTCGTAACTTCCTAAACCAGCTGGAAAACTTCCTGTCAGATCTTACAGTACAAGCCTAAGCCTGGTGGCCACATATTTCTTAGGCAATGGTCCAGATGTTAATAAACCGTCCTTTATCTCACTATCTGAGAATCTGCTTATTTGGAGTCAATTACTCTGTAGGTAATACGCGGGAGAGAGGGGTCAGGGATTACGGTCTGCTATAAAGATCACCTTGCGTAATAGAATTTGACAGCCTATGTTGATTTTTTAAAGGCTTCATCGTTCGGAAATAACTTGGAGAATGTCTATCCACACATGAAGAATTTAATGGGCGCAAACTTAAGCTTATGCACCGTGGACATCATGACCAACCACTACCTACCTCACACTCCAGTATTCCTGCTCCTTCTGCGAAATTACACTGAGGTGACAAGGCACGGGGTAACGATGTGCTCACTTACTGACGGTGGTAATGTCGCGTGCACAATGTGTGGAAGGGCAGTGCACTGGCGCAGCTGCCAACTGTACTCAGGTGATTCATGTCTGACGTGGTTATGATCGTACCACGGTAATTAACACGCTTTGTGCGCGGAATAGTAGTTGGAGCTAGATGCGCGGGCAATTCCATTTCGGGAATCGTCAGAGAATTCAGTATCCTGCTGCCTACAGTATAAAGACTGTGCCGAGAATAGCAAATTTCAGGGATTTCCTCTCACCACGGACAATGCAGTGGCTGACACCCTTCACTTGATGATCGAGAGCAGCGGCGTTTGACTACAGCTGTCACTGCTAACAGACAACCAGCACTGCGTGAAATAACGGCAGAAAGCAGTGCGGGGCGTATGACGAACGTATCCATTAGATCCATTTATAATCTGTTTAGGGAAAGTTTATCTATAACTACCCATACACATCCATAGCTAGTATGTGTTAACGTCGAATGTAGGTGGTGGTCACATTAATTCGACTCCATTGTGTACAAATAAATGCAACTCTCTGAACTGACTTTGTAGCTTGAGAATCGTGTGTTTGATAAGACATCAATACAACCCACTTTGCATTAATGTTATAATATGTTGTACAAAACTGTATATTTAGTCATAAGCTGGCATTAACTTAAGCATTATGCAATAGTCGCACCTACACGTGTAACTTAAAGTTGGCTGCTAATTGTGAATATTGTAAGTAATTTGAACCTCCTTCTGTGTGTCTCAGGGTATCCACTCAAATGATCTGCAACGCCATGAATGGATTAACAGCATGAAACATCTGAGAGACATGCTGCACACGAGATTAAGCGGCTGGGTTCATGATGTGCAATCCGTCAGCGAGCAGATGGCGTACTACAAAGTGGAAGAACACAAGAACAGGCCTGGGACTTATATACTTAGGTAAAAGCGAGTATACTTTGTAACTTTTGTCGAACTAATTACGATTCATGAATTTTTATTCCATTCCTTCCCCTCGTACGTATTTTTTACAGTTACGTAAACAGCTGCGATAATTTAATTCAGGACTGAGCAGAAAATGTGACTAGTGGACAACAGTCAAATACCGTTGCTGCCAGATACTACATAAGTTTACATAATTTATGGAAACAGTGAGAACCTCTGAAAATTTGTGGTACTTGACACATAAACCTAGTATAGAGGTCAAACAGGGCTAAAACAATTTGTCTAATCGAGGAAAGTCATGCTAATAACGTGTATTTCCACGTCTAGCCTAGATGATGGCACCAGTTAGGGAAGGAAGAGCGTACAAAAGTTATATTAATCTAAGGGCTAACCAGCGATAACGATTAAACAAAAGATGAAGAGGTGTCGATAGGAGGGTGTGGGGTGGTAATTGGTCATAGTTTTCATGTCTTACACTGTGACGTGCGGTTTTAAATCCGCTCATAGCACAGTGCATAAATACTGGAAGATAGAAGTGAGAGGTACAACGTGTATGCCTCTCCACCACTGGGCATGTGGGGTCAGGGAGTGGCCAGCTTGGGATTGTCGAGGATGGTGAGTGTGTCTTGGAGGTGGAGGGCGACAAGTTTTACTATACTTACGACGACCCCATTGAGTGCGGGGTGGCAAAAGGCCAATGATGTTTGTGGCATTCGACTGCTCACATATTGTCTATCGTGCAACCACAATATTGACTGCCAATGGCAACAGGGGTGGAACTGGAGGTCTCCAGCTGCGAGCACAACATTAGGCTATGGAACATAACTGATCTGCTCAGTCAACGAGTAACTCGCAATAGTGTTACAATGCTAGTGGTGCTGATATGAATCAGAGCAATGGCAACAATAAAGAAACAAACATTGCAATATATCTACAACAACACTTCACGAAGTTGATGATTCGTCAGAAAGAAACACAGGGATTTTTGCAGAGTGAGAAAGAAGTGGCAGATGAAATATTAAGTCTTCTGCAAGATGATTCAGTGGGATGTGTGGCATCGTATATGTTTGACTGTACAGATGGTATAAATAACGAGTGCAATGATGATAATATGTGCTTAAGAAGTGAAACTGATACTGAAACGAGTCCCAGCTATGTAGTTCATCACACTTGTAGGGCAGGGAGCCAGAAATCTCGGCTCCATTGAAACGTAGTAAAGGCCAATCGTTGTCCAAGGAGCTGGTATTAAACATAATAACATACATGGAAGATCATCCGCAGGATAGGAATAACGCATCTGTGAATAGATTTCGAATAATTCCACAGCAGTATGACCGTGTTCTGCATAAGAAAAAGGACAAATATTCAGGGTAGAACAAGAAGGACTTTTTACAAAAAGTGATCTCCGCGCGTTTCAAGGTTTCTTGATAAAATTTATGGGATGTCCATGATAGTTACCTACTACGTTATGCACATCAAATTGTGTGTGACGTAGATTACAGTGATTTCAAGGGAAGTAGTAGACGGTAGCATAACTTGAAACAGTGCTATAGAATTGGAAGACATAAGATAACGACATTTCAAACGAAGTGTCCACGTGATATGCACTGCAAAATACGGAATCGACCCGAAAATTTGTAGATGATTATTCTATCCTTCAGTAAGGAATTTGTTTGAAGAAGAAATGCATTTAAAAGGAATCCAGGAAATTAGAGGTACTAAGAGAGTTGTGTCAAAGTCGAGTAAAATCAATGCCTCAATACATTAGTATACAATTATACCGATTGTTTAACTTGATGGTAAATCGGCTATAAAGTTATTTATTGTGCTGCGACAAGCTGAAGGTGCTCTGCTCCCTACGACTCTTTCTCGTGTGTGTGATCTTGCAAGGGCAGTAGGATATATTTATGTCACAGAAAGCAAGAATGGAATAGCGGCGTAAGAAAACAACAGCTATGGTAAGAGCAGTGGTTTGGGCCAATCGCTGGTCCATTTAACTTGCTTTTGCTTGATTCCTCGTCTCCAGATAAAAATCATGCTCCTTTAGAGCAAACTATTCCTCCCAAAAAATGTGTGACATTGCATTTCACACCACCTGGAACCACTGTGTAAATTCGACCTCTGGATGTCTGCTTTTTGCACGTCTATAAACCATATTATAGCACTTTCTGGAGCTATGTCTTCAAGGATATCAGTTTCACAACAAGCTCTTCGGCGTGCTGTTCTGCATTAGGCTGGATGAATCACATTCCATCTGTTTTCACCACCCTATTACACCAATATGATTCTGTATGCTTTCTTTAAGAGTGAATATGCAGTTGGACGTCCTTTTCGGTTTGTAACCCCAAAGAAGTTCGCCTTGGATCTTGATGTTTGGCACCTCTTTGACGACTATGACGCACTATTTTTCATTTGGTGTTCATAGTGCAATTTCATGGTTTGCTTTTAACATGTCTTGAACATCGACAATGTCTGTCTGTGAAGCATAATACATACGTGCCATAGAAGTATGACCTGTGCACCTCCTGGACACTTATTTTCTGTCACCCTCCTGATGCACATGGTGAGTCATTTGCAGCTAATGTTCTTCCTGTCAGAATTGTTAACACAACGCTTTGAAATTAGCTTTACTAAAGACTGAAGTTGTGATCTTGGACTCAAGAGGGTCCTTGTTAGACTGTCAGTCAGGGGTTGATTATTGAGAAAGAGAGGGTAATGTTGAGTGGATCATGGCTGGTAAGTCAATAGAAAGCTTGCCAGTACTTGAGTTTATAGTTGGTATACTCAGAGCTTGTCTGTCGTCAGTTCAGGCGTCTTTTTGTATGAAGTATATTGCTGTGGCATCTCTCTAATTCCTAGTGGCGAGTTAGTGTGTTCAAGACATTGGTGAGGAAGAAGGAACAGTAGTACCCATGAGATTCTTTGAATATTTCAAGAGGTCAAGGAGTAGGGAGAATTTAAATGGGACTGATAGCTGGGATGAGTGTGTGTGTATGTGTGTGTGTGTGTGTGTGTGTGTGTGTGTGTGTGTGTGATAGTGACTTTCGTTGAAATTTGCTGCAGGAAGGAATTTGTATCGGATATACCTTCAGGATATGGAGAGTGACAAGGTATTTTCTGATTTGAGTCTGTACAAGCTTCCAGTAAACGTCCTAGATTTTATGGTACTATTCTAGAATTATTTTACGTGGGTTATTGTGGGGTGGATATGAGATGGAGTGAGAATAAGGGTTGACTTTTGCATGAACTCGTGATCACTTTCAATCAGATGAAGGATATGTGCAGTTATGCGTCTGAGGAGGTAGACAGACGAATCATTTCAGTGATAGGGGAGTTGAGACATGAAAGGAAGTAGATCATTTGCCCTCAGCTACGTTCAACATGGTAACTGCTGTGGATATACAGGTCCACAACGATAATGTAGGTGTCGAAGGGTTAATCAAAGTGAGCAAGGAAATAGTGTACGACAACTCAGAAAGATATGGGTGGTGACTGTTAGGTAGGGTAGATCACATAACTAAAGACGAGGTACTGAACAGAAGTGGGGAGAAGAGGAGACTGTGGCACGACTAGAAGAAGGGATCGATTGGCAGGACATGTTCTGAGGCACAAAGGGATCACCAATTTAGTACTGGAAGGAAGCGTGATGGATAAAAATCATAGAGGGAGACTAAGGGATGAATTCAGCAAGCAGATTCAGAGCGGTGTAGGTTGCAGTCGTTACTCGGGCATGAAGAGGCTTGCAAAGGATAGAATAACATGGAGAGATGCGTCAAACCAGACTGAAGACCACAGCAACACCAACATGGGGAATGAGTCCTCCTACCCAATATCCTCTTACTAACTTGGGAGGTGGCGAGGCTTACCTGAACACCTACAAAATGAATTCGTTTTAAACAAGTGCCAGTTGTTTATATTACTGGATATTCTCTCACTTCCTTCCCCTTCACATATCTTATTAATCTGTAGTCCACTGCAAGGTGTTAACACTGTTTAGTGTTCTGTTACTTTCGACTCCTTTATACACTTTAATGACCGGAACTGCCTGCTCAGCTGGTTTCCTCCCAAGTCCTACTTTTTTGACTTATTAACGCAAATATCTACTATCCTTATAGTGTTATTCACTTACCTGTTCTTTGCCTTTTACCTTCTAATCCTTATTCTTTCACGTTTATTTCTGTATACTCATCAAACTTTAGTGTCAATTACGTCACCATAGGGGAGTAGTGATTTTTTAGGTGCTGCGTCGTTGATACTACAGGATATATTTTGCGTGTTTCTGAGTACATCTTATCCACCCATGTGACTTTTTATTTTCACATATATGCACCTGTCAAAGACTATCGTGTCACTTGATCTATTTTATGTTCATGATTTCTATGACTTCCATTTGTTTAGCATTTTTGTTATTAGGTATAGTTAAAAGAATTTAGGTTTATGCTTTAAAGATTGACACGATATTTGAAGAATGCATTGCCATACAAAAAACCTAAATGGAGAGATTACCAAACATGACCTTGAGCCCTTATGCTCCTTATCCGCATGTTCTGTATAGCTGCACAGCGCAGAGATTTTGTTTAATGCTGAGACTCAATCTATTACTCCATAATTGAGTGTCACACTTACTTCTACTTCAGTCCCATTAGATCCACGATTAAAGAGTACTCTTGATAGGAGAGTTGGCAGTAGTGCAGAATTGTGATATAAACTAGATAGCACCACCGTAGCTATGGGCCCTATAATGGCGAATTTCATAGCTGCAGAACAGTTGTGCGTCCCCTGAGGTTGCTTAGTATAGACTACAGGGATCGGTTTAAATTTTGTACTCATCACTAGTTTCTAATAAATACTTTTTCTCGTCAAATGTATCCATTTTCTCTTCATCAAGTATCAGATCGCTGTAGCTTCGACTTTACTTTTGTTTCTCGTTTGTCATTTCTTTATAATCTGATTTATACTTCTCCCTTCTCTCATAAATATCATTTTCTGAATTGCAAATGTTTAGCGACTTATCTTTCAGTGGATTCATTCTTGGCTTGTTGAAATATACCTCTTTTGCAACACAGTCACATGAGACAATACTAGTGTCCTCCCTGTCTTTAGCAGACTCCTTTATTCAATCCCCATACACGTATTTACGATGTCTATGTTCTCTTCACATGGGTGATTGGTTTCGTTTCCATATGCGTTAAACCATACTATTTTCTTGGGCCGTTTCTGTTTTACTCTCCTTGGTACCTTCAAGAATTTTACTTTGTGCAATCCCTTTGTCGTTAATGTACATGATCGGACTTCATACGAACCTGATACGTTACCCATCACCCTCCTGTCTCCATTTGTATTTCCATGTGGTGTGACGTGTGTAATTTTTGACTGAGTCAGATAAATTTAATTTCCGGTAATTGTACGTTATTCCATAAGTGCACAATGCTTCGCTTTTCAGGGTGCCTTAGATAGCTACCTAACGATGGCTGGCGAAAATAGCTATCAAATCCATATCTCTATTTCACCGCAATCTTAGATCAAAAGACAGTTCACCTGCAACCTCATTACATTTGATTTTAAATAGATCTCTTATACTAGAAAGAGATTTGCATACACTTTATCCAGTGAATCACTGCTGCTTATGTTAAATGTGACAATTCTCGTTTTTCATTTGTTTTTTAATTAACTGAACGTCATTAACTTCTAAAGCCACCAGTTTTTGGTCATTTCCTATGAAATGCTGATGCAGTGTCTACAAGACAAACTGAAATTTCTAAGTGAACTTCATTCGGTAACAACACCACATTAGATTTAAACAAGCTATTGTAGGCTTGTATGCCTCAAACACACTCTAATCTTACATAATATTTCGGGCATGTTGCACTGTCCTACTGGATTTGTCCAAGTCTGTCAGAATGCACAATGGACATGAATGGACACAGGTGAACAGACAAGCTACTTATGTATGTGTCACCTGTCAGAGTCGTATCTAGACTCATCAGGGATCCCACATCACTCCAACTGCACATGCCCCACACCATTACAGAGCCCCCACCAGCTTGAACAGCCCTTGCTGTCATACAGGGTCCATGGATTCATTAGGTTGTCTCAGTAGTTCCTTTCACGTTACATACATTTTTTTTAAAATCGAAATTTTCTGCCTACGTTCAATAGAGTATTCCCTCTTTAACCTACATTCACTTTAATCGACATTTACTAGCAAGAAGAACAACGAGTACTCCAGCAGCGACTCCCACGCCGCCTTGGTGCGTGCTAACAGCTACTGCCATGCACCACCGCCACTCCTTCAGTAATGGTTATTCTTCCCATCTTACTGGCCCTGCTAATTCATACCGATAAAACGTATGTCTCAACAGGTGCCCTAATGGGCGCATAAAACCCCTATTCTAAAATTGTTTTGAATGTAAAGGAAAATAAACAGACCTTTGGTGAAGTCACTGGGCATCTCATGATTGACATAACGATCAGCTACTTCGCTCCTCTCCTAAATGGATACTGTTACTGCCGCCTTACCCCAAAATATTCCATGCATTATGTGTATAATTTGAAGGGTGTGTTGATAAGGGTAAATGTTTGCATTGGAATTTGTACTCTGAAGAGACTAAAGTCATGGGATACCTAGTAATATCGTATCAGGTCTCCATTTGCCTGAAGTAGTGCAGCAGCTACATGCGGCATTGATTCATTGGAAATCCCCTGCAGAAATATTGAATCATGCTGCCTCTGTAACCATCCATAATAGCAAAAGTGTTTCCAGTGCACGATTTTGTGCAAAAACTGACCTCACAATTATGTTAAATTAGTGTTCCATGGCACTCATGTCCTTGATTGTCCAGAATGTCCTTTGAACCAGTTGCAAATAATTATTACCTCATGACATGAGTAGTGGGACAATGGGGGTGTGGGGCCATTTTGTTACTGCAGGTTGCTTCCATCAGGGGCAGGTATGCACTCAGAGGCAATCCTATTGTTCTCCTTTGATTGACGCATACTTAACCCAATGTCCCATTGAGCGGTTTTCCAAGTCACTGCAGATAACTTATTGTCCCCCCCCCCTCCCACTCCAACTCCCCTGCCCCTTTCACTGCTACAGGTACACTTTGAAGTCTGAATTACTGGAATATAAACTGTCACTACTATTTCACATGATGACACAAGTACAATTAGAGCTATGATGTCACAGACACACTGATTGACCTCCCATCGCAAATCCAAGATGGCTGCCGTGATGGCGCAAGTATCGTTACCCAAAATGGTCGTTGTGGGAAATTCAAAAAGTGCCATACCCCCTCACAGATGGCAAATTCAAATTTTGTCAGTTTTTCGAGAGGGTAATGCTCACCTAGATTTAGAATGAGTTTTTGTGAGTGCCATACCCACCTAGACTTTGAAGGAATTAGTTAAAGCCTCCACCACGATCTACAACTGACCACCACATCCTTGGTGGTCTAATGTGTTCTAACGTGCACTAACATGTACTAACGTGCACAGTGCATAGCGTCATCTGAGATGGCGGCTGTGACATCAGTTGATGATGCAAGTGCCACACCCCACTGGCGGGATGTTGAAATTTCGGTGGGAAGATAGGTCAACTGGGCTACCTCCCCTAACATAACCCCCCTCCCCTCACTCCAGGCCAGCCGCGGTGGCCGTGCGATTCTGGTGCTGCAGTCCGGAACTGCGGGACTGCTACGGTCGCAGGTTCGAATCCTGCCTCGGGCATGGATGTGTGTGCTGTCCTTAGGTTAGTTAGGTTTAAGTAGTTCTTAGTCTAGAGGACTGATGACCTTAGATGTTAAATCGATCTGTCACTAACTCTGTAAACAGCACTCCTGTCGGGCAAATATGTACACTGGGAATGCAGTATCACTAACTTAGTTATGACGCTGAAGTCTATATTTTACACCCAATATGCGGCAGGAGGATGGAGTACATCACATAAATCAAAGTTCATTTACTGGGATGTGTCACGTCTCATCACACATGAGATGGAAGTCCTCTGATGACAGACAGGTTTACTGTTAACGATCGGAAATGTTATGCTGCTGCTTGAATGTGAAGGTACCATGGCTTATGTTCTGACATACGTTTGTGGGACGTAATCAAACTACTATTCATGTATAAAGAAAAAAGATTGTGTATGTCTAGTCATAACAGAATGATGGATTGAACATGGTGAATTGTGATTTCAATGCATCGGGAAGTATATCCGAACATAGGTGGTGATAGATTCATTTCCTAAGCAGCTGCACAATATAGCAATTCAAGTGTTCATCTGGACCTGCTATAGTGTACAAACAGGACAGTCAATACAGCTGTTACAATACGTCCCCTCATCGGCACCCCGTAAGCGTACCCTAGTATTTTCCTTGTTGTCTGTCAGAAGTGATGTTGATTCAGTACGCCAACCCGTGTCTGTGACGCCTTTCTTAGCATTACATCCGCGGATGGGGTATTCATTACCACACAGTGCCAGGCGCCTGTCCTTCCTAACACTTGTTTGAAGAATCTCGGCAGGGTGCAGCACCTTCCAGAAGTGATGATTCGACGACTTTGTCGGGTAATTTCCTAGGACTGAGGAGAATCGAGACATATAGCCAGTGTGAGTGTGGGCCTTTTTTTGGATGCTGTGCAGATACAAACGATAACTGCACTGTTTGTGCAAAATGTGTATATACTGCATTGTAAAGTTACTGTGGTTTATGGTGTGGCATGACTAGAGAAGATAACTGTGTGTCCTATCGTGAGGAACGTAAATATTAGGGACATCGATAACCACAAGCGATTTTTTACATGGGAAATTACAGTATGTGCACTGTAGATAATGAGATTCGTTCCAGAGGAAACATTAGCTGCACATCTATCGGTGTCAGACTGCAGTTGAATCGTAATATTTAATTGTAGTTAGACTGTTAAATATTCTTGTGAGTCTTGTATGTATTTGACGATCTGTAGACAATTTTTGCAGGGTTTAACTGTCAGTGCAATGTAGCGATCTGTGCAAAATAATTTTGTCTCTGAAAGTCTCGTCTGCAGGAAACAGTGGCAGATGGTGCTCCCAGACGAGCAGTTTTACAGGTAAGTTCACTGGTGGACAGGATCTCCTGTTAGGAATGTGCCCTGGGAAGCATTGCAACATCTCTAGGTGGTGGACTGAACTGCAGCTATGTGTCATCACACCAGCAATGGTGCCTAGGTGAACACGTATTTCGGTAGGAATTTCTCAAGTGCAAAGTATGAAAGAGATGACAGCGTCTCATACTCACAGAGCCCAAACTATTGTGTCATAGCTTCGCTGGGAGTGCCAGTGCAGCGTCAGGTGTCAGGTGGTGGGATGTGTTTTTATTATTAGCAATCTTTTATTTAAACTATAGTCCATCTAAATATATACTCTGCTAGCCACCAAGCGGTGCGTGGTCGAGGGCACTATTCACACCAAAGTTATATTTCCCTCCTTCTGTTCCACTCTCAGTTTGAGTGTGGGAAAAACGTCTGTCTGATCACCTCAGTATGAGCTCCAATTTCCCTTATCTTTGAATGGTGATCATTGTTCGATATGAAAGTTGGTGGTAATAATATATGCTCTGCATCCTCGTCAAAGGTAGGATTTTGAATTTAGTGAGCAGCCCTTCCATTTAGTGCGTAGTCTATCTGCAAGTGTGTTCCACTTCAAATTTTCAATGAGATTTGTAACACTCTCGTGATGGTTAGAGGTACCAGTCACGAATCTTGCTGTTCTTCTCTGAACCTTCTCAATCTCTTGAATCAGAACCCTGGTAAGAACCCCCATACATAGAAACAATACTCAAAGACCAATAGGATGCCACAAATTACAAACAACTACACCATACATGTGAAGAATATCGATTTAATTAATTTGCATAAATTTTTTATGTCAATGTGGTATTAGCGGTACAGTAGTTAAGGGGAGGCAGTGTATGCGTGGGTGACATGGAGCAGAGCAGCAGGTTAATTGCAGCACACTAAGTTAATTTGAATACTTTTTATGTGAAACGCAGTTCAATAGTTTAAGGGGATGGGGATGACAATGAAAACCATTTAACAGAACAACAGGTTAAGTGCCGACAAAGGGCCAAACATTAGGTTAAGCAACCAGAGTACAGTGCTGAACATTACGTTACACAACATGTTTTCCCCATGTAATTGATTATTACAAGACCTAGATGTTTCTAAACAGCAGAGAATGATGAGCCAGAGAAATCCAACCCCCACAAACTGAATTTCTTATAAATAAACAATATACCTTTTCCATATATTCCATAAATTTTCTTAATTGTTTAAACAATATTCCATACAGAGCAATCAAATACCCTCCAAATGATCGATCAACTGAGTCTTTTTCCTACCAATTCCTAGAAAGAGGTGTTGGTTGGGTGAATTAGGTCAGTGCAGGTGCTCTTTTTTCCTGCCATTTTCTTAGGTATGTTGCATTATCCTGTTGCAATTTGAACTTCCCACCATTTTTTTGTGGGAAGAGGAGGGGTGTTAGGTTAGCAGAGGTAGCCCAATTGACCTATCTTCCCGTCGAAATTCCAACTTCCCACCAGGTGGTGTGTGGCACATCCGTCATCAACTAATATCACAGACGCCATCTTAGATGACATCATGCGCTGTGTACTTTAGTACACGTTAGTGCACGTTAGTACCTGTTAGCCTGCTAACATGGGTTGGTAATGGGATGTGGCAGTTGGTTGAGGTTCGTGGTGGAGACTTTAACTATTTCCTTGCAAGTCCAAGTGAGCGTGGCCCTCGAGAAAAAATGACAAAATTTGAGTTTCCCACCTGCAAGGGGGGAATGGCACTTTTTGAATTTCCGCCGCCGCCATCTTAGGTAACGGTACGTGCGCCATGATGGCCCCCATCGTGAATTTGCGATGGGAGCCCCATCAGTATGTCTGTGACGTCACAGGTCTAATGGTACTTGTGTCATCATGTGAAATAGTAGTGACAGGGGCTATTCCAATAACTCAGACCTCAAAGTGTACCTGTAGCAGTGAGGGGGTGGGGGAGTTAGTGTGGGTGGGGAGGGGGACAATAGGTTAACTGCAGTGACATGGAAAACCACTTAACAGGACAATAGGTTAAGTACCTGTCAATCAAAGGAGAACAATAGGATTGCCTCTGAATGCATACTGCCCACGATGTAGGTAACCTGCACTAACAAAATGCGTCAGCATCCCCTTCCTGAGGGGGAAGGGGAGTGGGAGGGGCTGGAAGGGACAATAGGTTAAGTGCCGCAACATGGCAAAGCATTTAGCAGAATAATATGTTAAGTACCTGTCAAACAAAGGAGAACAATAGGTTTCCCCCTGAGTGCATACCTGCCTCTGATGTAGACAACCTGACTACCCCTCTGTCCCGCTACTGACATGGTGCATGGTGCTCTATAAAATTTCCAACTTTGTTTGGGAACATTACTGCATGAACGACTGCAAATGGTCTCCAAGTAGCCGAACGAGACCGTTTCCAGTCATTTATCAGTCCAGATGGACCAGAGGACCCTGTTCATTCCATTACGGAGCCACCATCAGCTTGCACACTGCCTTGTTGGGAACTTGGGTTCACGGCTTTATGGTGTGTGGTCTACACTCAGACCCTACCATCAGCTCCTACACAATGAAATCGGGAAACATCTGAAAAGGCCACAGTTTCCCTTACTCTAGGGCGCAACCAATACGGTCACTAGCGCAGGAGCAGTAGCAGCATCTTCTACTATCGTTCCCCATTGACAACAAATTGCATTGCACTTTCCTAACGGATACGTTCGTCTTACGTCCAACACTGATTTCTGTGGTTGTTTCACACAGAATTGCTTGCCTGTTAGCACTGACAACTCTACGCAAACAGTGCTGCTCTCGGTGGTTGAGACCATCGGCCACTGTGTTGTCCGTAATGAGAAGTAATGCCGGATATTTGGTATTTTTGGCACACTCTCTTGGAACTGTCAATCTCGGAATATTGAATTCTCTAACGATTTCCAAAATGCCTATGCGTCCAGATCCAACTAGCATTCCGTGTTCAGAGTCTGGTGATACCTGTCATGCGATCGTAATCGCGTAGAAACCCTTCTCACGTGAACTGCCTGATTACAAATGACAGCTCCACCAAAGCACTCCCCTTTTAAACTTCGTGTACGTGATACTGTTGCCGTTTGTGCATGTGCATATCGCTACCCCCAGACTTTTGTCACCTCCATGTATAACACTGTAATTCATCGTAATTCATCACAATAAACGACTTTTATTTGAGCAAAATGTTCTAGTGACAGACCGACACACAATTTTAATTTGCCGTGAAGTTTCATACCAGTGCACCCTCCAGTGCTGAAAGTAAATACTTTGCGGATACCTCTACATCACACGTGAGCTGCACATGATCTGGCACGCTGAATTAACTTGTTTTTAACTTTTAACGTCGCAACTTTTTTTGTTACAGACGACCTCTGTTGAATCATGACCTACTGTCCTACCACGAACGGTTCCTCTCCTTCAGGGACGACTTTACTGCGCTGTGCGTCGCTCGACATCGACGGGCGTCACAAATGTTTGGTCTCGCCGACGCACTGTATTCCTTCTATTATTACAACTGGTTCTTCGACCTACAGTTTGTAGGTGACATCGAGAGTTTAGGTAAGAATAATTTTCTCAGTCAGCCACTTCATTTTTGTGCACTGGTGACTCCCTACTGTATTCCAGGTCGAGGACTGAGCCTCGTAAACAGCTAATGATGTGTGGTTTCACATTTTCCGTAATTTCCCATGTGACCTGCGTTAACTACTGGTGTGCTTTTCATTGCTGGTTCCTCGACTGGTTGGCAACTCTCCCCCTAGTTCTATTGCAAGCTGATTACTCCAGTTCGACGTATCTATAGACTCCTGCCCAATAGGATGTAAAAACCTACATATAGCAAATATTACAGTGTTTGGAAGAGATAAAAAGAATCACTTTAAATGTTACAGAAACGTCACTGGAGCGTCGGTTCCCCACTAGGCGTCCGTGAATTTCGCGACGCTGGTGATATTCACAGACGTTGTTAACACTGCTGCTTGACTAGTATGGTTTTAGAGACGTTGCTGAAAACGTCGCGCAATTACATTTACCCATTGCTGCCATCGCCATAGCAATGCCCAATTCCATCAAAACAACCAACTGACTCGTGTTCACTAATGCGCCAAAGGAACTGGCATAGGTATGTGTATTCAAATGCAGAGATATGTAAACAGGCAGAATACGGCGCTGTGGTCGGGAACGCCTATATAAGACTACAAGTGTCTGGAGAAGTTGTTAGATCGGTTACTTGTGCTGCAATGACAGATTATCAAGATTTAAGTGAGTTTTAAAGTGGTGTTACAGTCGGAACAATGGACACAGCATTTCCAAGGTAGGGCTCAAGAGAGGATTTTCCGATACGAGCATTTCAGTGTACCGTGAATATTAGGAATCTTGTAAAACATCAAATCTCCGACATAGCTGCGGCCCAAAAAGATCCTGCAAGAACGTACCAACATCGACTGAAGACAATCGTTCAACGTGACGGAAGTGCAACCCTTCCGCAATTTGCTACATATTTCAATGCTGGGCCATCACCAAGTGCCAGCGTGCGTACCATTCAATGAAACCTCATCGATACCGGCTTTCAGAGCTGAGGCCCCAATCATGTACCCTTGATGAATGCACGACACAAAGCTTTATGCCTAGCCTAGGCCTGTCTATACCGACATTTGAGTCTTGATGACTGCAAATATGTCGCCTGGTCAGACGAGCGGATGGACGTGTACGGGTATGGTGAGAACCTCATGAATCGGTGGACACTGCATGGTCGCAGCGGTCTGTTGAAGCTGGTGTAGGCTCTGTAATTGTGTGGAGCGTGTGCAGTTGGAGTGATGTGGGACCCCTGATACGTCTAGATTCATTAACCAAATGAAAAATCAACTCTTCTGGAGTGTCTATCGTTGCCCCATACACCGAAGGCTTCATGTCCCTCAGTACGAGATCAGCAGCATCCTGAAAACAATATTCATCACACAGCCATCTGAACATGGTCTCTGAACACAGATTACGTCAAAACTTCATGGACAGCTAGCGGGATAACGGTACGTCTGTGAGAGTTCTGTCACATGAGAGAAACTTTTCTTATCATCTTCGCTGAACAGTGTAAAGCTTTGCATACACAGTTCTTTTGAGACCGAACAAAAGGCTGGTTTTAAATATGTTTGTTTTCTGTAGCTCAACAGCTACAGATATAAATTTTTTGCTAAGCACTGAACTGCTGTGGACGAGCTAAATCGTCGTGTTCCGCTGCACCACAGTTACTGAGTGTGGAGTCTTGTACCGCAAGGAAGCAAGGGAGCAGACGTTGTTATGGATGGTTGGTATCCTCTTTCTACACTACAAATGCACACGTGGACTAATATGGTTCTTTATTTACATGAACAGACTTTTACTTAATTTCGATAGAGTTCATGTGTTTTGGTACAAGTTCATCAGTAATAGTCCTCTTGCACGCAATATCGGTAACCTTGATATTACAAACTTTAGTGTCATTGCTAGTCCCACTATAGTTAACAATCTGGTCACAATGTACTGTCATAGGCTGTGATGTGCTCTGCAAATGTACTGACAGATGCCAAACAGGAGTTTGAGTTTGTGAGTGAGGCCTAGAGGGCATTGGCGACATCTTGCTTGTGGGTGTGCCTTTGGCCTCTCTCGTGACAGGCGCGCTTGATTCAGCGTGCGGGCGTTCTCAATAAAAATGTGATAATGTGAATGGATGGCCCTCAACTATGTACCCTACGACAGAGTTGCAATATGAAAAGTTTTGGCTGGTTTCGTTGTCTAGGAGCTGGGATACGTAGTTGTCGCATTACAGGCCAAATACAGCTGAGTCTACAGTATACAATATGGATGTACACATGAATCGAATGGTCGAAGCTTCCTATGACTCAACAACTGCGAATTTAGGACGTAAAAAAAACGTTTATAAATGAAGCATTGCAATTAAATAAATCTGCAGATTATCTTAACGACTTTAAATGATGAGTACGACAGTAGAAGTTCTTTTGACAGTGTGGTATATATTTCTGGAGAACACTTATTGGTGTCGATGGTCCAATAATTAAATAAAATATAAGTTGAATAACAGGAAAACAATAGATTCCTACTGCACGTAATTAGTTATGAACGACAACATAGCTCGTGAGATATTCACTTCTACAGGCACACTACGTCTTCACTGTAGAAGCCACGGAAATCTCACAAGTGCAAACGTCGGCATTCCGAAGCATTTCTATCTGTGGCGACCAGGCGCAAACCGCTGCCCACTCTCCAAGTCTCTGCCTCGACTGCCGCGTCAAGCACCTCCCCCGTGTCCTCTGCCGTACCCCTCTCCCACTTCCATCGAGTCTCCCCATTCACGAGCGCTGTGATTGGCTAGAGCGCTCCCGCCATGTCTTCAAGCCAAAGTACGCTCACAAACATCAAACACTCTCGAAATACTGGATTTACATCTAAATAACTTGAAATTAAATAAATATTCCTACGGCTGGACTATAAACAAGCTCTAACATCCATTATTAAATACGTCAACAAATTATATAAACATATATCAAAGGAATAGCGAGCCAAAGTAACCCAGTAGCCTAATGTCTCCGTGCTTTCTAAAACACGGTAAATAATTGACCATTTTCTTCACGAATAGCATATATCGGATTTAAACAAAGACATAGATGAATAAATATATTTATAAGCATGCTGTGGAGTACTTATGGCCTGCACTATCTATAGTAATCGGCTATTTTTACCTCCAATAACTCATGTACTATTGACTTTAGATGCCTGTAATTCATGGGACTTTAGGTTTAATCTAGTAGCTTTCTAAAGACACGTCGATCGACGAAATCGAATGAAGGGTTTAAATTTTGGAAATTCACTGCTGGGTGTTACTTGTACAATTTACCCGCAGATACTAAACTTTAAACTAATAAAGATATTGAAAATCTAATTACAGCGTCAGAATCGTCGTGCAAATGATAGTAATTTACATGTTTCTTTTTGGGGTATCATGATTCATCTGGCTACTATTAATATCTATACAAACTGCGAAATGTCTCCCATGATGGTTTCACAAAGTCCGCCACCTTTGGCACTCTCGGCGTGCAAGCCTCTTTCACTGACGCAGCCTCACCGTGGAACTGCCAGCCTCGTGGCCGGGCTGCACCCCTCTTGCTTCGGCCAACGTCCGGCACAACGTGGTCGGCCTGCCGAGCGGTCCACGCGACCATGCCAACTCCGAACTTGGAATACTTTCAGGGCGCCACAATCCGCCTTTTAGAGGCGTCTACTATTGAACTTTGCATATCATCTTTGCCAATTGCTGTGCTGGCGACAGCTTACACCAGCACACTGAGGGCACGTGTAAGTGCGCTCCCTGGGATTTCCTAAAGCACTGTTGACGTATTTATGTGTCCCACTCTGCCGACCTCTCCCTGCTCCATAGCAGTTACTTCATCTCGATTAACAGAAAAGTTTCGATTATTCATCATACAAACAATGTACGTCTTTGAGTTCTGTCGTTTGCGTAAACCTTGTTTCACTATCTCGAACGGTTTATGAAATATTATGTTGATTACGATCACATCACTATGATGCACAGGGACGGAAATGAACGCATTTCACGGAAGTGTCCAACAGATATTAAAATCAATAACTGGAGGACGGAATGAGATAACGATCTGTTCTAAGTTTGAAATCAAATTTCCATATTTTATCTACATTTCCTATAATGCAACGAATGAAGTGAAATTAAACATACACACGGTTAATGCAATGTGTTATTAGTTATGGAAACTCTTCCATATTTCGTGCAATGTTTTACTTAATTTGACGTAGTGAAATATGACAAGAAGGAAATGAAATTCTGTACCTTATGGAGATGAGATGTCAAACGGTAGCATGTGCAAAGACGAAACTTCTTCACGCAATACTTTTCCAAAGATCGGATGATAAGTATTTCATGACAGCACAGGTATAATAATTTGGCCAGCAGTATCCACATTACACCCAGCACGTCTGAGACAGTAAAGTGTTAATATTGTAAATGCTGCAGTTATTTTAACGTTTCGTATATGATCTAAGTATAATATTTCTTATAATTTTCTATTTTTCATTAATGATTAATATTTTGATTTAAAATTGAATAGTTAATTATGGAATATAAATTGTTAATAATTTTCTTATAAATGTTGATTCTGTGAATCCTAATAATACTGAGAAAACTTTGTATGAATGATGTGTATAAACAGTAGTGTTGGTTGAAAAAATCATTTTAAAAGGTCAGTGTTGCTGCATTCTGCGCAAGGAAAGTACTGGATTGTACAGTATGATATGTTCATGATGAAAGAGGTGTTATGGTCGTTCTGACCGTTAGAAACTTAGTACCAGACAAGGGTTGCATGTATAACTAACTGATCACTGGCCTAAGGAGGAAGTGCAGTCGGATGTAGGTATGCCAATTCATACATGACTAGCTGCAAACTTTGCTGTGACATTCTGCTAATGCAGCACCTGCATAGTACCTCTAGGACAGTGATAAACATGAGTAATCATCAATATTAATATTGATATAATATACCTACAAAATATGTATAAGCCAATATTACCACCTAACTAGTGTATATGAAATCATATCAAAAGTGCTATCCTGACAGGGACACAAAATAAGACATAACTATTACTTTCACTTTACTGGAAATGAGATTTCTTGACAGGATCCAACTGCCTATCAAAAGATTCTGGCAGTGTCAATTAAATAAAATGTAAGGACTTACTGGAGACAGACCTGAGTGCCTGCCAAAACGTTGTACCAAGGTTTATCAAATAAAACGTAACCATTGAACTGAATGACTCGGTTTATGAACTATGACAATAAGAGATTTTCGAGCATTATCAGTTATATCCAACATGCTGGTTGCGGTGACCCAAATGCAAGTTCACTAGCATTGTAATGGGACACCATTAATGAGATTAATGCTCAATGGATTTAAAAGCGGCAATGGGAAACAATTTACCCACTGACTTCTTGTAGACAAGGGTAATCAAAATGAGTACCTTTGGTCTCCACTGGCCAACACCAGCTGAAGTAATATTCTTTTCAAACAATGCATAGCAATTAGGATCAGTATTTAAAGTAAAATCTTGATACTGATAGCTGTAGGAGTAGATTTCTAAGGAATTTCACACAAGATCATCTCAGTTGTCTACTTTTGAAACCTGAAGTTAAGCAAGTAATTACGAGATCACAAAACTTTAGAGTGAAGAAGTTCAATTACTGGGAGGTTTTCACAAAGCTACACTTACATCCTCTTCAACTTTACCAAAATCTACATTACTTTTAGGTAACCTATTTCACTCAATTTTGAACAAATTTTACTAGTTAATCGTCTTTCTTTTTTTTATAATCATTTCTAACAATCTGGACACTCAGAAATCATTGTTCAAACAGAGAGGATCCTGAGAGATATTTAGGTGAGGAACAGAATCAAGTTATGTACATAAATTTTGGTATGAGTTAACTTGTATTTGCACATACTAAATGTGCTGATCCATCACTTCATAATTCCTCTTCTCTGTTAATGTGATTGCCCAATATTGGTGGCGAGTATATGATGGCAGAGGGACTTGCCATTCGAATCGAATACTCTGTTATTTCTTCATGGAGGTCATCAGGTTATATAATACTTACAGGCCACAGAGCATTATATTAAATCCATTCATCCACCCAAGGCTTTGGCATAACAAATCCAAGCACTAAAAGCGTAACTCGACACCTGCACAGTTCACTTCCCGACCACTAGCTGCCAACTGTACAGTAGCTATCCTCCAACTGACTCTCATGTCCATCTTTTCACTCACACAAATCACATTTTGTACATGCTAAATAACTTCTGTTTAGAGGGGAACCACTCCATATTTTACCATAACATGGACCAAGAGAGCTAACTTTGGATCAGCAGTTACAAATATCAAGTTGTAGTGTACCCTTCTCCTCGGGGTTCTGCCGTGAAAAATATAAAATAGAAAATCTGATTGGGTTTGGAATTTTGGTGGTTTCAGTTACGGATAAGGGGAACTTCGTATTATTGATTGAGATCGTGCTGTAATTTGACCGTGCATGGCAGACCGGGTCGGCAACACTACAAAAAACGACTGTACGGAAATAGCATCAGAAACTAATTGAAATTTACCTTATAATCTTGTTAGATACGCAGTATTAATTACAATGTAGTCTTCATGGCTGCCCTCCTAATTTCTCTTGTAGGACGACCCATCTTTCACTTTTCTCCGTCTGTTGAAAACTTCTTCAAGTTGTCGCTGTCATGATCAATTTACAAATTTGATGATAACCACCTCGAGTCACTATTGAAACAACCTCGCTTTGTAATGTAATTTTAATTTCCACCCAAAAGCACATTCAACACATCGCCGAAAAATACACGTCTTTAGTATGAAGACAAGAGAGAGAGTCTAATCAATTAGTTGTTAAAAACAAAAACCTACGCAAAAGTAAAAAAAAAAGAACAAAATTATTTATAAAAATCGGTCGCTAGCGCAGCGCTCTTCTGCGTGCGCGATCATAAATTATATCTTTGTATTGACGGAGGCGCGGTAGTCAAAGTACCATTACAAAGTAAACATTTTTAAGTAAACATTGCATTTACCTGTATTAACAAATCAATACAAAATTACTTAACCAAAATCATCCATTTCCAAATACAACCAAAGCTATTAGTCAATGAAGAGAAAACATAGTACAACATATCAAGAGCACATACTAAAGAAAACACACTTTATGTAAAGCATAATAATCAGAAGAACAACATTACATAAGATCTTACTATGGTGTTACACATGCCCCATGTTTCATTGAGGTTTCCCAAACATCTATACCACTCAAGTAGTACTGGCTGAAAAAAAATTATTCCATCCAACTTTCGTTGGGTAAGAGAAAACATGTGACATACATACAGTAAATACACTAAGAAGAATCAAACATTTCTTCCAAAAGATTGTTCAAAAAGAAGCATATATATCATTTACTTTATGAATAACAGGTTTATCGTAAAACAGGACATCATTAACCATTATCATCTTATACAGAGACTGTCCAAATATTTTCTTTACTACAGAGAAAGTCATTTTAACATTATTATAAACAGACAAAAAAAATCCATCGTTAAACAGGACATCCTTAACCATATATTATCCATTAACAGACAACCAGTTCATAAAATAACCTACACATTTATGAAACAAGTATAGCATTCTGGAGAAAAGCAAATATACATATACTAAGACATACATTAACCAAACACAAAAGCATCCTACATTGCACATTTAATTAATAGCAATTCAAAACTTTTGTTCTAGAGAAGCACATAAACACTCTAATATATTTATTTAGAACCTAGCCTTAATTTCCACTGCCCTCATGTTACAACCAGACAGTCCATTTTTGGTTGATTGCACAGACATACCTATAGTTACATCAGATTTAATATTGTTTTTCACTGACTTCTATAGAAATAGTCAGTCCATTTCTGCAACTCATAATTAAAACATACACAACATTAATCCAGAAAATTCAGCTTATTTTGTTGCCTGCAATAACACTCGGCAAACCATGTCTGTAAACATTTAGGTACACAGAAACACGTACAAGTTTTCTTTAAAAAGGAAATATTTTAACTGCATTCTTGCCCCTGGTTGGCAAGTCTTTGTTATTGCCTGCTGCAATTGGCAGTCCTCTGTAATTAACTGTATTGTATTCTCTTTACTATTTTGGTTTGTTGCCCGACAACACATTTTTGGCATTTTATTTTATTTTATACTGCAGAAATTTTATCCTTGCAGTCCCCATTACATCATCTCCAGTATATATTACACATTTGGTTCAATATATCTTTTTATATTATACAGAATGTGAAACTTAAACACATATATTAGACACTGGTAACAAAAAACATTTCTTTTCAAATGACTACATCAGGTAGCGTAAACATCATAAACCTGTGAATTTAAATGTCATATGCGGGATTAAGTCAAGAATGAGATTTTTTCTATTCATTTGTCATTGCTTTTTCACACGCTTCTAGGTCATTACACATATCAACTCAGGAAATCATCTTATATTTTATTGCAAGTGATTTCTGTCAATTCCTGTGGTTTAGAAAAAGGAACATCTCACTTCTAACTCATACACATATAGTAGATACTTTTCCCTTGTTTTTGACAAACATTTTTCATCACCATTTTTATACAAAAACTTTTAGACATTAATCATACTAGAGTATCCATTGAAACTCTACTTTTACTTATTCCTGTACACCTTTCTTCCAAGAACTTTAGTCATTCATTTCCATTGCGTGCTTCTATTTCCTATTACAGTACCCACTTTACTTACAACATGTTTAGTCATTTTCTAGTGCATGTGTATTACTTATTTACTTCTTTATCCACAAACAATTACTGTATTTTGCATTTCTTTATCACATCCCTTTTGCATACACACATCTATTTATTCTGATATTTATTCTGATAGGGAAGAAGGAAAGATGATAGTAGAAGTTCTGAATGCTAGAAGAGGAAGATTGACAACAGGAAAAGAAAAGGAAATAGTATTGTCAATAACTTGAGTACCTGGTGTTTGCCAGACACCTAGCATTGCATAGAGTGCAGTGCCCTCTGAGGGTTTTGATTTCATTCATTATTTGTTTCTGTGGACATACTATTTTAGGTTAACAATGTTTGTAACTCCCAAAAGTTTTCTTGATCTAGGGTACAGAAGAAAATTAGCTCTGGGATGTGGAGTTCCTTGCACTTCAAATGGCCCATTGTAAATGTATTTAAATTTAGAAATTTCATCATTAATTTCACTAGATTTTTCATGTGTTTTCACCAGAACGTAGTCACCAAGTTTAAATTTAGTTGTTTTGAGGCACTTATTATGCCTTTTAGATCTAACAGCCACTTTCTCTTTCATTCTCCTCCTAACTAGTTCTTTTTGCTCATGCAAATTAATCCCTAAAACAGGTGGAAATTTCAAGATCTCTTCAATAACACTTTTGCTTTTATGGTTCAACAGAATTTATTTGGGTGTAAACCCCATTGTCTCATGGTAGAGAGTGTTCATGGCGTTTTCAAAATCTGTCACAAATCTGCCCCAGGCCTTGTGATTATGGTGGCAATAGGTTCTACCTAATCTTCCTAATTCCCACACATACCTTTCGACAGGGTTACTTGCAGGGTGGTAGGTAAAAATATATTTCACTTGTATACCATGTTATCTCATACCTTCTTTCCATATTTTAGAAATAAACTGAGGTCCATTATCAGATAGGACTGCTGTGGGTTTACCAATGGTGTTAAAATATTCATTCATTTTACTAAAGATTGCTTTTGCAGTAGCTTTTCTGATAGGGTATAACTTAATAAATTTAGAGAAAACTCCTAGAAATACCACAATATAAGACCTACTTCCTTATGTTTTAGGGAGAGAACCATACAAATCTACTGATAACAATTCCAAGGTGTCTTTTGGCACTGTGTTTTGCATATACCCTGGTTGGTCTGGATAGCAACTTGTGCCCTATGACACACATCACAAGATTTAATTCTGTCAGCAATTTGCTCGGTGGCACCCACATTAATCACAATTACATCACTTAATTTCTCAATACACTTTTTAGACCACAGTGCCCTAAGGCAAAATGGAAATAATCAATAACTTCATTTTCAAACTGCATAGGCCAATAAACTTTCCATTCCTGAGTACTTGCATCTTCCTCCTATACAATATTCCATTAAAGATCTTAAAAAATTTACTGATTTGTGGGAAGTTGGGGTTAATGAAATTTGTTTTAACAGATTTCCAGACCGCATACTTTTACAAATCTGTTCAGTTCTTTTTCTACCTGGAACGTCTTTGATACATCTCATGTGAAACTTACCATCTTTATTACATTCTTTCAGTAGGTTATTCATATCCTCTGGCAATGGAGATAAAGCATTGGCCACACGACTTTCAGTGCCTTGATATACAAAATTTCATAATCAAACTGTTGTAAGTACAGAGCTCATTAACTTAACCTGCCAGTAAATAATCGACAGTCTTTCAAAAAAGTTAAAGCTCTATGGTCATTATGAATAATAGTTTTGTGCCCCATAAGTAATTTCTAAATTTCTTTAAGCCCCAAATTATGGTTAAAGCTTCTTTCTTTGAAATAGTGTTATTTTTCTCATATTTAGTTAGAGCTCTACTAGCAAAAGCTATAGTTCTATGTTTTGCTTCCGCAAATTCTGTGCTTTCTTGAAAGATTTCAATACTAATCCCCTATGCGCTACTGTCTGTCATCATGTGGAATGGTTCACTTAAAATAGGATGATGTAAAATAGTTTCTCTTATTAACACAGTTTTCAAGTCTCTGAAGTCTTTCTGACATTCTGACGTCCAATTATATGCACTGTTTTTCTTTAGCAATCTGTTCAAATGTGTGCTATTAGAAGCTTACCCCTTCGCAAATTTGCGATAAAAACCACAAAGACCAAGAAATGCTTTCAGTTGTTTTCTGTTCTTAGGTGGAGAACACTTTTCAATTGCATTTAGCTTCTCTGGGTCCTTGCCAATCCCAGCTGTAGTTACGATGTGTCCTAAAAACTTAATCTCCTGTTTTACAAATTCACATCTCTTCAACTTCAAAGTCATTCCTCCTGCTTGAAGAGCAACGAGAGTTTTGTTCAATAGTTCACAATGTTCTTCCCAACTTTTAGTAGCAATCAACAAATCATCTATACAAACAGTTAATCTGGCACAAAGTTCTTTTTCTAACACAGTATCTAATGCTCTTATAAAAACTGAAACAGAAGTATTTAAACCAAAAGGTACAACTTTATACTGATAGCATTTCCCTGCAAACACAAATGCTGTGTGTTTCTGGGAATCTTTGTGTAATGATTATTTGCCAATATCCCGCAGTGAGGTCAAGACTAGTTATGTACATTACATTATGGAATTTTTGCAACAGATCACCCACGTTTTCTGGCCTGTCTACCTCTCTCCTGACAATCTTGTTCAGTGTTCATGCATGAATAACAACTTGCATGCCACTGTATTCCTTATTTACTATAATAAGTGGACTATTATATTTACTGTTGCTTCTTTCAATCACTCCCCATTCTAACATTCTGTGAATTTCGGCCTGTACCACTTCTTTCTTAGCTATTGGCACTGGATAGGGTCTTACACAGAACGGTTCATGTTCAACAGCATCGATATGGTATTCAAAGTTCGTGACAACACCTGGTTTATCAGAGAATACTTCCCTGTTGTTATTTAAAACAGCAAATAGTTCATCTTTCTGTTCACACAAGAGTTCTTGGATAGCATCAACAATTTCCTTAAAATTGTCAATTTTTTATTCATTCAGTATTAAATTTTTCACATGGTAGATTTCATATAAGTGGGACAAACCATCATTTTCAAATTCTATCTCTAGCATTATGGATTCTACTTTAGCACCATGTACATTGTCATTTTCTGTAAATTTAATTTCTAATGTATTAGGCTCCCTATTAATTTTAACAATTCCATTACGACAATCTAAAAACACTTTTTCTTTGTCCAGTCAATCAATACCCGAAATCATCTCAGCACTTAATTCAGGTACCACTAAAATGTCATGTTCAAATTTCTGTCCTTGCATTTTAAATTCAATCAGTACATTTTTCCAAATGGGTTTACTGGACTTGCCAGCAGCTCCTACAATCTTCACTCCACTCACAGACATTATTACTAACCCTGGCTTACTTGAAATATGTTCAAAAAATGATTCTGATACAGCACAAATTTGTAATCCTATACCCAAAAATACTTGCAACTCAATATTATAAACATTACTGGGGATAATGGTTTTGTTTGACAGTTCTAGAATCTTTCACCTCCTGTTCTTCCCACAATAAATTATGTTCAACCATTATGTCCTTCCAGGAAATGTTACCTACTTATTTCTGTTGTATACTGGGTGGCTTTTTACGTTTCTTGATCTCTATATCTCTAGCGATCTTTAACAGTTCTCGTCCCTCTATGATTTCATCAGGTAGTTCTTCTGGTTCCTGCAATTCAAATTCTTTCATGAGATTAATTAAAGCATGCCCCAGCATAGTATCACCAGTGGCTCCTTCGGTTTTGCTTCACATTCTGGATTCTGTTTGGAAAGGATGTCACTCATTCTTTTGTATCGTCTTTCGGTAAATGTGTACTCACTTTCCTCTACCTCCGAGAATTCATTCCCATCTAAATCTATTCATTTCTAGTTTCTTGTCCATTTTAGTTAATATTATATTCAGATATCTTTCACTTTCAATCTTAGATAACTTTCTGCTATTTACTCTTTCAAATTGGCTGCAAGTTCGTGCCGCTGGACGTTTTATGCTCACTTTACTTTTGTAAAACACGTAATACTGCAAAGCTGTAAAATCAACAACGTCCTGCCACAGGGGGCCACATATAACATTAACTGCCTACTCGTGTGCCATCTATTTACCAAATTTGGTTTACTATACCCTATCCATTTGCACACTGAGACTGTCACAGACCTTATGAAAGAGCCCTTCCAATCATTCTTCCTACTTGGAGACTTTAATGTCCTAAAAATCCTGTGCAGATCAATCTCTACTTGTCCTCTCCGTCGCGTTTCGGAGAGCTTTCTGATGTCTCACGAGCTGCAGATCTACAACACAGGCACTCCCACTCCTTTCTGTGCTGCCACTGGGTCACTGTGAGCCAGCGACCTCTCTTTCTGCTCTCCAGGCTTCGCAGACCAGGTTCAGTGGGAAGTCACTGACGATCTTCACTCAGTGACCGCATCACAGTCTGCTTTCATCTACTGGATGGAGCATTACCTGCACAGAAGCCACCAAAATTGTTGGTCAGTAGGGCTAACTGGATGCTTTTCGTCCATCTGGCTGTGTCTGAAGACTGCAACAGTGTCAACGAATAGGTGGACCACATCACACGATAGATCCATCACACCACTGACTTATCAATCCTAAGGTCCTGTTGCTTGTTGGACTGGTGTGTGTCGCTCAGCAATCCAGGACGGGCGTACAGTTAGCTCTTCAACGATTTACGTACAGCCCAGCAGCAAACAATCTCACAGCCTATCAGGTCACGAGAGCCAATACTTGACACATCATTAAGGAGAGCAAGAAAACGGCGTACCAAGCGTTTCTGGACTTTGTCAACCATTCCACTTCTTCTGCAAAAGTACTGGAACCCATTGAGGGTTTCTGGCAAACACAGTCGTCTACCAATAACACCAGTGCTGAAAAAGAAGTGTCTCCAAGCTATACCCAGAAACATCACTCAAACTCTGGCAGATCATTTTGCAGCGACTACTGCTGATGCCAGCCTTCACAAGCTGTGAAGGGAAGACCCTCGAGCGAATAGTTAACCGTCGTTTGGTCTGGCTGTTAGAAACCAGGCAACTGCTTAGCCACTCTCAGTGTGGATTCTGGAGGTTTCGATCCACTGTTGTCAACCTGACTCTACTAGAGGTGGCTATTCAGCAGGCCTTACTATGTAGACAGCACTGTCTTGGCATATTCTCCGATATCGGCAAGGTGTACAACACTACATGGAGATAAAGTATTCTCGTGCAACTCCACGAATGGGGCTTTCATGGTCATCTCACCATCTTCATATGGTCCCTCATGTCTAAGCGCTTTTTTAGGTCTTGATTTCGTAACACGCTGTTGGAATGTTTTGAGCAAGGGAATGGTGTTCCTAGAGGAATGTTTTGAGATTTAACCTCTTTTTTTTTTTAGCGATAAACAGTATCACATATACAGAAAGGAGCCTTGTACAGTGCTTCTTAACTGTGGACAATTTTGCTGTTTCATGTTCCTCCTCCAGAAGTGCTACGGCGACCCACCAGTTGCACTTAGAGTGCGGAAGTTAGGGAGGTGGGCTGCAAAGACAGGTTTTCAGTTTTCTGTAGATAAGAATTTTAATTATTCTCATTGTAATTTTAATTTACCTGACTTGCATGTGAGGGATACAAGTCGACATTTTTAAGACTCAATCAAGTTTCTGGGCCTCAGTTTTAACTCCAAATTTTCGTGGTTGCCACACCTGTGAGACCTGAAAGCCAGAACCCAGAAGGCACTGAATATTGTAAAGTGCCTTAACCAAAGGTCTAGGGTGTGAGACAGGGTGTGTCTGCTCCAGTTTTATAGGACTGTTGCGTGTTCGTGGCTATACTATGGATGCACAGTGCACAGGTCAATGAGGTCTTTTTACCTGAAGATTATTGACGCATAAGGATATTAGGATGGCCAGATGCGCTTACAGAACCAGCCCCATACCCAGTCTCTGTGCTAAGGTTGGGAAACCGCCACTCACCATCTAGCGACACCTCCTCATGGTGAATCAGGCATGAAAGTTTCTTGTAGCTCCAACTTCACATGCGTACGATACCATTGCTCCTCCACCTCTGGAATGCCTTTTCTCCATGAGCAACATGGACATCTGGACACTAGGTAGGGCATGTGCTATAGTCACCTGGTGTGGAGCAAGTGCAACCCGAAATCCAGGGTTTTAACAGTCTGCTACCCTGATTACTGTAGAGGTCCAGAGTAACTTTAGATTTAGTGTTAGTATAGCAGATGTAGCACTCCAAAGGACTTTGTTAATGGTCACCAAACCATTATAACTGTCTTTATGGACGGGTCGAAACAGGGGGACACTGTTGGTTGCACTATTGTTTTCTCTGTTTGTGTACTCAATGTCTGACTGCCTTGCAAGTTTTTTTGTCTTTGATGCAGATTGACATGCGACCTTGCAGGCACTGTAGCAGACGAGATGTGCTTAACGTCATAAATTTCTTGTCTTGTCTGATTCGCTGAGTGTTCTTCACTCTCTACAACGTTTGTACCCAGTAGCTAAAGTAGTGCACAATATCCAGGACGTCCTCCTCCTACTACAACGGCAGTGGAAGGAGAAGTCAGTCTGCTGAGTGCCAGGGCATGTGGATATTGCTGGAAACGATAGGGCAGGTCTAGCAAGCAGGGAGGCGTGCCGCGCTGCTGAGTTGGCGCGGTGTGCCATCCACCTGCCTGCTGTCTCCTTGCTTTTGGGTCGGTGGGAGGATGAGCGGCTGCCCAGTCGTCTTCACACAGGCCACAGCCCTGTGACACGTGGCTTCCTGCTCCGGTGAGGACTCCGTCCATTGTGTAGTACTTGTGGCATACAGATCATGGTGCGCCAGATTTTATCACACTGTGTTTTATTCTCCGACCAGTGGGCAGCGACTGATTTACTGATAGATCTGCCCTCCGTTTTAATTAACGTTCAAACGAATGTGATGAGAGTCTTATGGTTTTGTAATTTGTCAACTATGTTTCCGAAAATTTTAGGGAGATGATTTTAACGTATTAATTGTGTGCCCAGCTAACCCATCTTTTTCGTATGTGGTCAGCCAATCAGATTTCTTAGAGTCTCTTTTTTTAGCTCACCTGTCGTTTTATTTCCGTTTTAATCCCAGATATAGCACCTTTCACCCTTTATCCGTTGTCTTAACTGGTGCGAGACAGAGTGCTTGTGTGGTCAACGCGAGTGAGGTAGGAGAGAGAGGATGAGCGTCACTCTAAAGCTTTCCTCCTCACTGTGTGATACCATTTTCTTAGTTTTATCCACATTTGTTTCTTTTAATGTGAGTAAGGGTGCTGATAATCTCGCTGTTGACCGACCGTAAGCTCCAGACACACACACACACACCTGCAGCAGTTACTGAGATTAGCGTTCACATATAGACAGATAAACGTGCCATGGTAATCGCATGGTTTTCACTCAGGCAAGGGCTTTAATTTATCAATGCTCAGGAAGTTTGCACTAAAAATTTACAGATGATATACAAAAACCTATTTCGTGAACCTGTCTCTCTGTTAGTGGAAATTGCGCCAAAATCTCTACAGTAGAGCCTGAGATTAGGCTTCGCTTCAGACTCCAAAATGCGGCTAGAGACTATAAAAAATAACACTTGTTGTTAACACTCTTGGGCGAGAGACGGCAGGTCGCAACTAGTCGCTCCAAGCAGCAGTCAGATTCTTTATTCATTAACTTCGGCCTAAATCCTTTCATTATCAAATATTTTTTAATGTGGTCATATGTTGGTGACCACAATGTTTGAATGTGAGCAACTCTTTTGCGAAAGGATTTCATTCCAGATTTGATATATTATTAGTTCTCTGAAATTCATGTTACAACGCGCATTAACATCGACAAAGGGCAACATTGATATCAAACGCTCACTCTCACAACATCATCATCATCATTTAAGACTGATTATGCCTTTCAGCGTTCAGTCTGGAGCATAGCCCCCCTTATAAAATTCCTCCTGATCCCCTATTCAGTGCTAACATTGGTGCCTCTTCTGATGTTAAACCTGTTACTTCAAATTCGTTCTTAACCGAATCCAGGTACCTACTCCTTGGTCTGCCCCGACTCCTCCTACCCTCTACTGCTGAACCCACGAGTCTCTTATGTAACCTTGCTTCTCCCATGCGTGTAACATGACCCCACCATCTAAGCCTGTTCGCCCTGACTGCTACATCTATAGAGTTCATTCCCAGTTTTTCTTTGATTTCCTCATTGTGGACACCCTCCTGCCATTGTTCCCATCTACTAGTACCTGCAATCATCCTAGCTACTTTCATATACGTAACCTCAACCTTGTTGATAAGGTAACCTGAATCCACCCAGCTTTCGCTCCCATACAACAAAGTTGGTCGAAAGATTGAACGGTGCACAGATAACTTAGTCTTGGTACTGACTTCCTTCTTGCAGAAGAGAGTAGATCGTAGCTGAGCGCTCACTGCATCAGCTTTGCTACACATCGCTTCCAGTTCTTTCACTATGTTGCCATCCTGTGAGAATACGCATCCTAAGTACTGGAAACCGTCCACCTGTTCTAACTTCGTTCCTCTTATTTGGCACTCAATCCGTTTATATTTTTTTCCCACTGACATTACTTTCGTTTTCGAGATGCTAATCTTCATACCATAGTCCTTACATTTCTTATCTAGCTCTGAAATATTACTTTGCAAACTTTCAATCGAATCTGCCATCACAACTAAGTCATCCGCAAATGCAAGACTGCTTATTTTGTGTTCACATATCTTGATCTCACCCAGCCAGTCTATTGTTTTAAACATATGATCCATAAATACCATGAACAACAGTGGAGACAGCCTTGTCTTACCTCTGAAACTACTCTGAACCATGAACTCAATTTACCGTCAACTCTAACTGCTGCCTGACTATCCATGTAAAGACCTTTAATTGCTTGCAAAAGTTTGCCTCCTATTCCATAATCTCGTAGAACAGACAATAACTTCCTCCCAGAAACCCGGTCATATGCCTTTTCTAGATCTATAAAGCATAGATACAATTCTCTGTTCCACTCATAACACTTCTCCATTATTTGCCGTGAGCTAAAGATCTGGTCCTGACAACCTCTAAGAGGCCTAAACCCACACTGATTTTCATCCAATTGGTCCTCAACTAATACTCGCACTTTCCTTTCAACAATACCTGAGAAGATTTTACCCACAACGCTGATTAAAGAGATACCTCTGTAGTTGTTACAATCTTTTCTGTTTCCATGTTTAAAGATTGGTGTGATTACTGCTTTTGTCCAGTCTGATGGAACCTGTCCCGACTCCCAGGCCATTTCAATTATCCTGTGTAGCCATTTAAGACCTGACATTCCACTGTATTTGATGAGTTCCGACTTAATTTCATCCACCCCAGCTGCTTTATTGCACTGCAATCTATTGACCATTTTCTCCACTTCCTCAAATGTGATCATATTTCCATCATCATTCCTATCCCATTCTACCTCGAAATCTGAAACATTGCTGATCGCATTTTCACCTACATTGAGCAACTCTTCAAAATATTCCCTCCATCTGCCCAAGGCATCCACAGGATTCACCAACAGTTTTCCTGACCTGTCCAAAATACTGGTCATTTCCTTCTTACCTCCCTTTCGAAGACTGCTAATTACACTCCAGAATGGTTTTCCAGCAGCTTGACCCATAGTCTCCAACCTGTTTCCAAAGTCTTCCCAAGATTTCTTCTTGGATGCTGCAATTATCTGTTTGGCTTTGTTTCTTTCTTCAACATAACTTTCTCTGTCTACTTGAGTTCTAGTATGTAGCCATTTTTGATACGCTTTCTTTTTCCTTTTACAGGCTTCCTTGACTGTGTCATTCCACCAAGCTGTTTGCTTCGTCCTACCTTTACACACTACTGTTCCAAGACATTCTTTAGCCACTTCTAGTACTGTGTCCCTGTACCTTGTCCATTCCTTTTCCAATGACTGTAATTGACTACATTCAACTAACTGGTACCTTTCTGAGATCGCTGTTATGTACTTGTGCCTGATTTCCTTATCCTGAAGTTTCTCCTCTCTTATCCTCCTACATATGGACCTGACCTCCTGCACTTTCGGCCTCACAATCCCAATTTCACTGCAGATTAAATAATTATCAGTGTCATCAAAGAATCCCCTGAATACACGTGTGTCCCTCACAGTCTTCCTGAATTCCTGATCTGTTATTATATAGTCAATGACAGATCTGGTTCCCCTGCCTTCCCAAGTATACCGGTGAATGTTCTTATGTTTAGAAAAGGAGTTTGTGATTACTAAGCCCATACTGGCACAGAAATCCAAGAGTTGTTTCCCGTTCCTGTTGGCCTCCATATCCTCTCCAAACTTACCCATAACCTTTTCGTACCCTTCTGTTTGATTTCCAATCCTGGCATTAAAATCACCCATGAGCAGAACACTGTCCTTGTCCTTTACTCTAACAACTACATCACTGAGTGCCTCATAAAAACTATCCATCTTATCTTGATCTGTCCCTTCACAATGCGAATATACTGACACAATCCTAATTTTCTTGCTAGACACTTTCAAATCTATCCACATCAGTCGTTCATTTACATACCTTACTGCTACTACGCTGGGTTCCATTTCTTTCCTGATGTAAAGCCCTACACCCCATTGTGCTATTCCTGCTTTGACTCCTGACGGGTAGACCTTGTATTCTCCCACTTCCTCTTCTTTCTCACCCCTTACCCGAATGTCACTAACAGCTAAAACGTACAGCCCCATCTTACTTGCAGCCTCTGCCAGCTCTACCTTCTTCCCAGAGTAGCCCCCATTGATATTAATAGCTCCCCATCTCATTACCATTTGTTTGCCAAGTCGTATCTTAGGAGTCCCTGGTTTGTCAGTTAGAGGTGGGACTCCGTCACCTCCAAAGGTCCGAGGCATTTTGCTCTGATTGTTGCCAGCATCGTATTTAAAGTACCAGGGAAGCAGGTTGCTAGCCTTACTTGCCCCGAGTCCCATTGGGTTTTACCCCTAACGGCTGAGGGACTAGCCGGTGGATTTGGTAGTCTTTGCCGTATGAGCACAAAGGTGACCACGACTCAGAATATGTCCGAGATGCCCAGCCTTATTCCAAAGTAACTGGTATCCCGACTGTCGGGACCACTTACTTGGCCACTCACACGTTGCCCGTGGTTCATGAACTAGGACATGACTACAGGAAGCCACACCATGGACCACTCACTCTCACAAATGTTAGAAAAATAATTAATAGACATGAAAAATCCCTTGCAGTGAAAATTAAACCCTCTTTAATGAAAAATCTCAATTTACTTGATATGGCTGTCTAATTGAACAATGAATGTAGCTACGCACGACTGCAGTGCCACAAAATAAAAAAATGTTACCTTCATTCCCCTTCATACTCTCTTCTAATATCCTTGCATCTCACTTCATTCTACATCATTGATCGAATCTTTCTCCACTGTTTCACAACATTCAGATACAAATCACTTTACTTAAACACAGGTGCACTTAACTTTACGTCTACACTGCCCAGAGTCCCCTGCTCGCCGTCTAACACACAACTACCTTCCTAACGCTGGAACTCCTGCGCCCACGCTCCCCAGCAGCGATGACGAAAACGAGCACACCTTCCAGCGCCACAGTAGCTCTGAGCAAAGACGGCGAGCGAATAGTAAGCGATTCAGAAGTGTCTCTTAGCGTCTGAGACATACGTAGTACGTACAAAATCCAGAAGTGCAAATAACAGACTCCCAGTAGACCTGTCCAGTGACAGGTTTGTCCTCCTGCTCTTTCTCGGCAGGTTAAGCTGTATGTTCTGGCTGCCACCATTTACTCTGCCACCTGCTGGGTTTTAACTCCAAATAAAGATGAGCTACTGGAAAACTGGCACTGAGATGCAGTCAATGAGAACTTCCTTCTTTCATTCGTAAGTAATTACATTTGAGTAACGATTTCAATATTATATTCTGCAACTTCGAATGCTGTCTACAGAGTCCTATATGAAATGTATCACTGGGTTAATGAGCGTCTTATGGGTGCCGCCATTTACTCTGCTGTCGACTACGTTTTATTTTCAATGGGAACACGCCCTGCTTCAGAGGAGGCTTCTAAATGTAGACAAATGACTACTTCCGTCTAGCGTTGGATAAGTAATAACATCTGGTTAACGATTTTTAATAATACATTCTGCTACGTCAAAGGCTATCTACAGATTCCTATTTGGAATGTAATAACACGGTGCTTCTCCTCTACTTCATCAAAGCAGGTTAACGAGCGTGTTTTGGTTGCTACCATTCACCCTACCATCGACTGGATGTTTCCTTTAAAGGAAAGCTCATGGCTTTGAAATGTAAAGAAATGATTATGTCTTTTTTCATTTGAAAAGTAATTACAACCTATTAACATTTTAAACATTACATTATGCTCCTTGAAATGTTGCCTACAGATTCCCATATGAAATGAAGTAGTAGGGCTATTCTCCTGTTCTTTATCAGCATGTTAACAGACGTCTTTTGGTTTACTCTGCCGATGACGGCATTTTATCTGCAAGTGGAAGATGCACTACTCGAAAACTGGCTTTGAGAAGTAGGGAACATGAGTACCTCTTACTTTCATCTGATATGTAATTACATCTGGCAACTACCTGAAACATTACATTCTCCTACTTCAAATATATCTGAGCATTGTACATGAAATACGGTAATACCGGTGTTCTCCAGTCTTCTATCAGCAGGTTATTGAACATCCTATGAGTGCTGCCATTTACTCTGTCGATTATTGTAATTTACCTGCAAGCGGAGAATGCGTCACATGAAAGCCGGCTTTGGAACATAGGAAACAGCAAAGTAAATGCAAATATAAGTGCAAATCCCAAGTTATAAGATATGAAAAGACAAATAGGCTGTCCGGTAGTAACCCAGATCACAGTGTGTGTTGTCTGTAAAGCTGTGTATGTGTGTCCTATTCATAGAATTCTGTGCAAGTTACAAAATCAGGGAAAATCGAACATTATAAAACAATAAATAAAGTAGGCTGTGGTCATAAAAATCACACAGTAAAAAAATTCTCGGTGTAGGTACGTTGTCTATAAAGCTGTGTGTGTGTGTCCTGTTCGTGAAATTCTTTGACATTCATAATGTGGTGTACACCCATTCTACGTCTGGTTCACAGACTTCCCGCTTCCAAAGCATTCGGATGACAGATATGAGGAATTCTGTATGGTCCATCATTGAGAAGAAAGAATTTTCTAAACAAGCGTTTTCCTTTATGAGACCATCTACAAGTCTGCAGCTCGTTTGATATTGCGAAAAGCTGTTTCCTCAGTTTCGTCATGTGGTAAGCAACGTGACTTAGGTAACGGTACAAGTTCTTTGTTTCTGTCAGGTGGCAGTTTGTTTTTCAGTACAAGGTGCAGAGAAAGTAAGGTAGAAAAGTTGGGAATAGAGTTGATAACATCTTGAAATGTGTAAATGTATTTGTCCCAATCTTTGTGTTTCTTGTGGCAGTACAATCTGCATAGTTCACTTATCTCTTTCATAATGCGTACAGCTGGATTTGAAGAAGCATGATAGCGGAAAAGTTTGATTTTCCTGCTTGAGAGAGTGCGGGTCCAGTAACTTGACCTAAATTGCGGACCCTTGTCTGAAATGACCTTGTCAGCGTGACCAACTTCAGTTAAAAAATTCATTACGCAAAGGCGTGACACAAATTTCGACATGAGCTCTACAGCTACGAAAATATAAGAGGAGCCTTGTCTGCTGGTAACAACAGCACCGTATAAGTCAACGGCTGCTAGATGAAGTAATATCACAGGAATGATGGGATACAACTGAACATGAAAGGAAGATGTTGTTGTCTAGGCTTCCTGGCATAGTTTGCACTTCATAAGAACACGACGAATGAGTTTCTCCGTATTAAAGAAATAAGACGTTTGACGAAGAATGTAAAAACTTTTGCGGGCTCCATAATGAGCGTAAATGAGATGCATGTACCATATAATTATATTAACTAGATGCCTGGGAATGCAGACAAGCCAGGTTGTACTGTCAGGTGTTAACCGTTTAAACCAGATGTTGTTCCGAACGAGATAGTAGAGTCTGATAGAAGGTTTGGTTTTGTCGCGCCATTGCCGGTTGATGTCTTTCCAGATAGGATGCTTGTCTTGCTCTTTAGCAATGTCGGTCATGGCCGAAGAAATAAAGTTTTCGAAAGCTACCTGTTCAATGTATAACACACTGAAATTGGCGTGACGAAATTCTGTTGAAGAACCAGACGGAGTAACACCTAGTGAGCGAGATAATGCATCAGCGACAATATTTTCAACACCGAGAATGTACATGAGCGTACAGCGAAGTTCTTGTAAATACATAGCCCAACGAAGTAAACGATCGTGAGAAAGTTCTGGTGACATATAAAACTGCAACGGTCTGTGATCAGTATAAATCTTGGTATGCCTAACAAATAAGAAGTGACGGAATTTGAAAAGGCCCTCACGACTCCTAAACATTCAAGTTCTGTTGTAGAATAGTTACGTTCAGCTGGAGACAGAACGCGGCTAGCGAAACCAATGCTTTTCTTCACAACAATGCCGTCTTCTTCGATCTCTTGAAACACACCAATGGCCGTTTTAGAACTGTCAGTGGCCAAACAGAAGTCATGTGAAAAATCGGGATGAGAAAGTAGAGGAGCGTTCAATAAAGCTTGTTTTAAATTGACAAATTCTTGTTGAGCTCGGTCGTTCCAGAACCAGCTGGAGTTTTTGCCGTCAAGTTGGCACAAAGGTGCGGGATCGAGAGCCTTATAGCGCACAAAAAGCCGGAAAAAAATGACCAAACCGAGAAAACATCTGACTCGACGTTTGGAAGTAGGTGTGATGATGTCACAGACAGCTTGCAACTCATTCGGCTCGGGTTCAATGGCAGAGACACATATCACGTGATCTAAAAATTTTATGTTAGATTTGTCGAATTTAGATTTGCTGAGGTTCACTGTAACACAATGGTCGGAAAAGACTTGTAATAAAGAATTGAAGGTATCATTGTTCTCATCCCAGGTCTTTTCGGATATGAGAATATCATCGACATAAGTGGTAATCTTATTTTTCAAATGCTCTCGTAAAATAGAATTTAAACCTCTGATGAATGCTGCAGACGAAATGTTTAATCCAAAAGGAAGTTTACAGAATTGACAGGATATTCCAAAACAGAGAAAGGCCGTATGTTTGTGGCAATTAGGGTGCATTTCAATCTGCCAGAAACCAGCATCAAGGGAGGAGAAAACTGGGACGCCATTACATTTCTGAAGAATCTCTTCCAAGGTTTGCGATCTATCGATTTCCGTATTAATAATTTTGTTAATTTGTCTCGAATCGAGAACGAGCCTCAGTGAACCATCTTTCTCTCGCACAATATGAAGCGGGCTGTTATAATGGCCCGTCTGCCGGCTCAGTAATACCTTGTTGAAGCATGGAATTAGTTTCTTCTTTAACTTTCTGACGATAAACAAAAGAAATGGGGTAGTGTCGTCCAACAAAAGTATTGTGTGGCTCAACTTAAAATTCATAAAGAACACCACGAATAGTGTCAGGTACATTATCAAAAACGTGGGCATGAGTTTGTAAGATTTTCTGTAATTGTTGGTTATGTAAATCAGAGGTGGCTTCACAGTTGTCAACTTTGTCCTGAATCGTGTCGAAAATGTCAACCAGAGTGCCGACAACGGTGTGCTCACAGTACGGGTCAGCAGAATCAAATTGTGTGGTGTACCAGTCGACGTTTCTATTTGAAGAAAGGAAATGCTGGTGGTTGATATTTTGTCCCTCGCTAGATAGGCTCTGATGAAAATGTTAAGATATATTGTCGTCGTTTTGTAACGTAATACGAAAATTGTTAAAATCCAGCACTGCTTTACGTTTGTTTAAGAAATCGATGTTTAGAATGACTTCAGTGGTTAATAGTGGAACGATAAGAAAGTTGGCGAAAATCGTGTGACCTTGAGTAGAAAATTGTAAATGAGTTTTGAGATTTGACTGCAACCCTTTTACCAGGTGCAGCACTATTTATTTCGATTTTGTTGGGAGGCAACATCGGACAAGAATCACCAGAATAGCAGCGGTCGAATGCTGCGTCACTCATGACAGTATCGGGAGAAACAGAACCCAGAACTGCTTTTAGCACGTGTTTGCCTACTTCAGTGGTGACAACAGGATGATAAAGATGCTTCAGAGGCAGTTCAGTTTCACATAACACTGAATCCCTGGTATCATCTACTAAGCGGATCGTTATGCTCTACAATGTTTGCAGAATACGACGTGACCCGTGACCCGCCGGCGTCATCTGACGCCTGACCCGACAGTCATTGTTGCGTAGCGTCTGCACCGTTCTGTGAACAGTGCGCTGGGGTTGTGAAGGACTTCGATTACCTTGATGCCTATGAAAATGTGAGTCTGGTTCATTTAAGCATAAAGACTGGTTGTTATTAAAATGCCTTTTAGTCCTGAAATTATGATTAAAATTTCTACTTCCCTGCTTATTTCCATTGTGACCCTGAAAATGCTGGTGATTGCCACAAGAGGTTTGCTGGTATGGCTGTTGCCTGTAATTACGGAAAGTGTTCGTGTGAATAAAATTATTACTAGAATCGTTTTGCGACAACGATTGCTGAGTAGTCTGTTGAAAATTGTGATTTTTGCTGTTGATAGTTATTAGGACGACTTCGGTTCTGCTGCAAATGTGGTTGCTGTTTACCATTGAAATTCTGGATGCTGTTGTCAAAATTCCTGTTACGTCTTTCATTTGCAAAGTAGTCACTATTTTTGTGACTGAAAAACGTATTAGAATGACCACCGTTGTGTCTGTAGTGAAAATTGCGGTTGTTGTTGGAAAAGTTATTATAATTATTTTGCTGTGAAAATGACTGATCAATCTCAAGTGATTGTAAAACGTCACGAAAAGCATGTTATGTTAGATGACTGTTGAAGTGCTCTTAACGCACATTTAAAATTTCCTGGAAGTTCCGAAATACAGAGGTGCATCAAACCTAACGGGCTGAATGGCTCAAGCAAATGCTGGTTTTGTTGCACCACGCATTCAAAGTTCGGTGTTAACGTTTCAAAAAATCGGCGTCGATTTGTCTTTTACAGCAGGCTGTGTCGTCTCAGACCAGTACGCTGCGAGGAAAGTGCTTCGAAATTCTTCAACTGAAAAACACTGGAGTGCAACAGGTCGCATTCTCGTCGACGGTTTCCCTTCCTAGAAGCTACAAATAAATTCTAATTTATGAGGAACAGGCCAATTTGGAGGTAAAGGAAACGTAAATTGCTGAATGCATTCCAAGGGATGCAAACAATTAGGACCATTACGAAATACTTTGAATTTTCTGACAGATAAAAAATGCTTGTAGTCAAATCCATCGTTTCTAAAATTATCAAAAGAATGTTGTGGACTGAGAAAAGTGCGAGACTTGTTATGTGAGTGTCAAAAAGTCTCTTTCTCTGACCAGTAGAATGTTCTCTATCCTGATCGATACAATGTGTGGCAAAGTTATATGAGCAGTCCTGAGAAATGGCACCGAGCTTATTGTCAGACAAGCGAGCATTACGTTTATTGAGTACCTGTTTGATTTGACGATTGATTTGCATCTGCCCCTGTCGAAAGTTTTCAAGTGATTGAAATTCTTCAGTGCCAGCGAAGTGTGCCGGTAGTGTACTTTCAGAGTGACTGCCATGATTTAATCTTAATCGTGCTACTGTGTCGTCGAGTTCATCACATTCAGCTTTCAGATTGTCGTACTGGTCGTGAATTTTTGCAGTATTATCTTTAAGTGATTATAACTTTACAGCATGATTACGCGTTTTCTTTTGCAGAGTAACAACAATTTCACTGGATTCCAACTTTCTAATTTTGGCGAAAAGTAGGACTTTCTCTCGCCGCTGAGTTTCAGCAATGGTATTAAGTTGTTCATCAACGGCTACTTTCCTGTCCGACACAGGGTAGTTAAGGTTGTCATAAGCTGTAGTTAGCTCGCTTAAACGAGATGTGACATTGATGTCCTCTGTTGTTATATCATTTATACGGTCTGTTAAGGTTATTTGGCTGTCTTTTAAGTCGTCAAGGGTGCTTTTTGACCGTCAGGGAGCGCATCTAAGGATTCTTTTACGATATTCGAATTCCAAATGAGTAGCCTGTGCATCAAAACTTTCTGTAAGACATTCATGATTTTTAGTGCATTTGTCATTAAGTTCTTGAAATTGCATTGTAAGGGACTCGTTGCTGTTTTTAAGGTCCTCAAAACGTTTCGTAAGTGTGTTGTTGCTTTCTCTGAGCTCCTCAGCAAAACGAGCGGATTGTTCCTCAAAACATTTTGTCCCTTGTTGTCTTCTTTAAGTTCGTTATTGCTGTTTTTAAGTTCGTCAAAACGAGTGAATTGTTCATCAAAACGTTGATTATTCTGTTTTTGCATTTCACCTAAGAACTGAAACAAACAATCGAACTGAGGTTGTGGCAGGAAATTCATACCGAGTATAGTCAAATGAAGCTGTTGCGTAACAGTAGTGTCGGAAAAATTCCGAAAAGGCTGGGTGTCGGATTTTCGCAAAGGTAGTGAATCTTCCGTAGTAATATGTGTGATATTAGTATTCTCAGAAAATAAAATATCAGAATCACCACAAACTTTGTTATCTGAATGCTGAGTCTTGTCAGTACAAAGAGCGTCTACAATGTTCGTGACTTGACTATCCTGTTGCAAAGACACACCATCTCGCATTATTATGTCAGAAATATGGTTAGTACTGTGTACTGTGTATCAAACCGGGGACCTGGAAACGACGGAGGGGCTTCGTCCCCGCCGTAGCCCTCAGCGGTTCACAACGGGCCACAGCAGTCCACCCACCCCGCTGCCGCCCCACACCGAACCCAGGGTTATTGTGCGGTTCGGCCACGTGCCCTTAGCGAGCAAACGTTAAAACCTGCGAAGATCCCAGCGAGGATCCCCCCCACTCTACCTCCCTGCCACACTCACCCCGCACTGAGCTCGCCCACGACGGGTCCTCACCCCACCCCCATACCTCGCTCACGAGCGGGACTTCACCCCACCCCCTATAGTTCCCTCACAACGGAAGACCGGAAACAGTACCTGCATTTGCGTCTCGAAAATACGACTGTCTTCATAACGTTTTTGTTATCAGTATGATTTTTATATTCTTCATTTCTTTAGGTCTAAAGAGTCAAGCTATATTTTATAAACATAAAAATATTGAGTCAAGTGAGGATATTCTAAACAAGTAGGCCTGTCTATTCTTATTAGATTATTGCTTCTATTCCGTAGCAGAATATTTTGGATGTTTGAAATACAGAGACTAGAAACAAGATAGTGAAGCAAATGCAAATAGTGCAAGCTTTTTGATGGCTAAAGCTTACATTTATGTCTCTACTGACATAACACAGTATTTTTACTCTGCTGTTTTGGTTTGTGTTTGTTCTGTGTCTTATAATCTGGAAAGATTTTTTTGGATGAATAAAAGAAATAAACTCTGTTGCCATCTGCGGCATCGTAAGCTTTTATTACCGACATACGTAACATTTCCAACCACATTATTTGCGAAGTGTAGTTTTCCCGAAATATCACGTTATATTAAGCGATTAATTTGATGATAATTGTCTCACATTGTAATTAACAGACAGCACGTTTGTACTTCGCTTTCATTTATTACTTTAAATCATTCGTGATTTTTTGTTCCGCTTGTTGTAAATACCATTAGGTACCGGAAATCCGTTTTAAGTTATAGACACTTCTACTTCATCAATAACACACAGTGATAATCGTAGTCGTGTCTGTAAACGTTTACATTAATACCTGAAACTTAAAGTCTTTGCATTATACGTTGGAAATTGTTCATTTTCTAGTTCTCGTTCTAGGAGTAACATATCTGCGACGATGTGTATCGTTTTGCTCCGGTTGGGCGGAGCATCTTGCTGATCAGGGGTGGAGCTTAAGTGGGGTGGGCGGGGACTATGTGTCGGGATCTTCGCAGGTTTTAAGCTCATGTCCCTTAGCGCTAGGATTTCACCCGGAACAAGTCCCGCCCATTCACCCCCCTCCATGCCTATCCGTAGTGTAAGGCCCTCCCCTAAACAGCCGCCAGTTCCGCGAACTGGAAGCTACAGCGAAGTTGCTATCGTCTCAGTCCAACACACGTTAGACTGCGATGAAATTCAGCAATCATAAGAAATTTAAGTTTTTCTGGATAGTAATATAATATGAATGTGTATTAATAAAGAAATAAAAATATTTATAGAGAATTGAAAGCATCACCAGCAAGAGAAAACAAAAAAATAACGTGATGTTATTTAAGGGCAATAATGACAAATTTTCATTAACTAACTCACTTATTATAATACGTCCATTTGAGGGATACAGCAGAGCAAACATACGATGCGAAAACAATGGTCTTCAATCTGTTATGTTGGTAGTAAAACTACGGAAGCAGTCGAATAACTCTACTGACTAAAGTCAACATTATACAGATATAAGTCAAAGTCGTTTTGTTTATGTAGGCCCTCATAGTAGCTCACGAACATTAAAGAATATAAGAATACCGTAAAGTAGATATGCTTAATGAAAGCAGTAAGATATTTGCTTAAATGTCACATTTCGTTAGTATTTGTATGGGTAATGGGTGAATTTTAACTTGTAAATTCTTTCAATGCCATCCCTGCGCATTATAAACGAGGTTATAAAGAATTGTGGCTGTTTCTGTGTGATTAGTGTCCTATATGCAGTTGAAAACGTTTCAGGAAAATAATCTGTCGTTATTCTCTGCCCTGTCTGTTTTTAACCAACAGATTTATTAATTTCGTAAATGTCATTCAAACCATTTTTACAAATAATAATGATGATGATATGTTTGTTTGTCATGGAGTAGCTATGGAGGAAATACATGCTGCAGTGTTTCACATATGTAAAACGTCCTTCATGCGGTGCAAAGTAATTTTGATGCCCTTTGGAAGTATAGTGAACATTGGTGCTTGTTTCACATATATTGTCTGAGTTCTGAAACTGAAGTGTCAAGTATACTGTGATTCCACTTACTCCAAGCAATTTATTCTTTTAAGGTAGGTTTTTCCAGTTTTAGTTTTGGGTGCTTTTTTTCGCATAGAAGCATGTTTGTTCATAGGCTATTCATGTGAATACTGAGTTCTCGTATTTAAAGAATTCATTGCTAACTTGTTTTCTCTTACGTTTGCTGTGGAAGTAGCTGGCACAGCTGAGACCAATTGTGGACGTTTTTTGTAACATGCCTTCTAACTATCTGGCAAAATTTAACACCTAAGAAGATATTAATTTAACATTCACTCCAAAAAGTCTGAACATTATGTCTGTTTGCATAATCTATTGTAAATCTATTGTAATTTCACAATTGTGCCTTGAAATCAATTTTTAATGTACTGGAAAAACTTTTGAACTGTACATATATACTTCGGCACAATATGAATAAAGAAGCACTTCTGATTTTTAATTGTTTGTTTTTATATGTTAACGAGTACCTGCATCATTGTATGTTCTACAACTTAAATTAATTTCAATGGCAAAGTGCTGATAATAGGGTGTGAGGGAGAGATAGGTTGTATACTATAAATTTTTTTAAACATCTGTGGACAGTTCCATCCTTACAGACATAACATTTGTACAATTGAAAGTGAAGGAATAACATGAAAATAGAATCCATATGCTACTTAGTTTTGTATGGAGATACCTCAATATGAACAACATACAACCAAGATCTTATCAAGCACTCCACACACTTCGTTTCTCCTAAAAAAAATAAAAGTTAGTGTTAATATGGAATGAGGGAATTTAATAATTCTACTGGCTCTGTGTTGGGCTTGTGGAACTCGGTATATGAAATGTTGCAGATGCAACATGTTTAGTATAACTTATTGTGAAAGACTGGATTATATACTTGAAATGTTAAAATAATTGTGCAGTTTAAGGTTTATGACCAAATGAAGAGCATTAAAATAACAGATTTAATAGGAAAGATTTAATTTCGGTACTGAAAAATTTAATCTTTCTCTATATTGTGTGATAGGTTCTTGTCAACTTGTATCATCCTCTTTTGGCCATACAAATTATTTCCCCTTTCTGTCAGGCGATTTAACTAAATTTTTTTCACATTGTTCCTTGGCATGTTGTCCAACAAATTAGTGCTAATGTCCTCATTCAGAATCTGGTTTAATAATAACCCACTGCACATTAAACAATGACAATTTTTCACTAATGTAACACACAATGAAAGAATTTAGGAATGTTTCTTCTTGATTACTCTGGTTGCTGTTAGGTATGAACTGGAAGTCTGTGCCATTTCCAAACAACAATCTCATTTACTGTTCATTTCCTGATGGTACAAAGACTGTGCACTTGAGTGCTTGGGAGAGACCTGGTGTTATTCCGGTGCAGCTGTATCTGGTCAGCTCAGGTTTTCACCTTCACCACTGGAACTTACGTTATTACAACTTTTATGTAGGGAGTTTGTACACTGCACAGAAGACGTGCAGTCAGTAGTGAGAGTTTGTCTAGCTTTCACACGAAGCCAAACCTGATGATCTGTTTCCATCACAGAATATTCCCATCACTTTAAGATAATAAGTTTTTTTTCATGAAGTACTCTTTTCTGATTAATAGCATGAACACCTAGCTTATCATCTTGTAGACAATCAGATACAATGGCATATGAAATTGGACTGACAGCTGTGTAAATAGTGATTTGTTCATTACTTCAGCGTGTACTCCTTGCCTCATTCTGATGACCAATATGATCTCGCTTAAATCAGTCTGGAGAGCACAATAATGTTTCCCTCAAACACTCTGAATGCTGCATGCACAGTGATGGATGTTTCACCACCATGCTGGCAAGCACACAGCATCAGCCTCTGTTGTGGGAACCTGCAGCCATAGTGTTAAATATAAAATTATGGCAGTAAATGAGTTAAAAGAACTACTTTATTGTATCATTTCTAAAATATAATAAGGTGTTTCCAAATATTGTATGAAATTTTTTGGTGGTCTCTAAATGATTTACTAAAACAATGAAATAGCAAAGTAACATTTTATACCAAATGCAGTGTACCAAAAGTCATGGTTTTTATCCATTTTCAGTAAATCATCATCTGCCCATTTTCTATAAAAATATAAATTATACCTCTTTATAGTGTTAAGTATTGTATAATTTCAGAAATTGTACATTATTACTTTTGAACTGATGCACAGGAAGACAAGCTTTTTTATTTGACTTTTTGTGGAATTACAAACCACCCGAATGGATTGCTGTATCATCTATGCATTTAAGAAAATAAACTGATTAAAAAGGCAATTATTTATTTTCAAATGGTTGAAATGGCTCTGATCATTATTGGACTTAACATCTTAGGTCATCAGTCCCACAGAACTTAGAACTACTTAAACCTTACTAACCTAAGGACATCACACACATCCATGCCAGAGGTAGGATTTGAACCTGTGACCGTAGAGGTCCACGGTTCCAGACTGAAGGGCCTAGAACTGCTCACCCACACTGGTCAGCTATTTATTTTACTGATGAAAATGGAAGTGAAAGATATCATACACTCCTGCATGTTATTCAATTAAAGGAAACCACAGAAGAACAAATTGAAATTAACAGAGGTGCACCACACCCGTGGCCATTTTTATTCTTAGCCAATAAAAATCTGTAGTAGGGAGGGACATAGTGAAGGGTAACTGGAGTAAGTGAATCCATGTATAAAACCATGCAAATTTATTTTTCAGTAATAGAATTTCCATTGCTGCACGTGTGTTAGAATAATAATTATAGTCATTTATCTTGAGATGTCTTAATTTGTTTCCAAACTTGTAAATTTCCACAGAGTTGCCATATACTTCTACAGATTGTTAGTTTTTCATCACTAACCATGATCATTGAACGCAGCAAGTGTGAAAGAAATCAGATATTTTAGTTGAAAATGTTTACCTTTTGTGTTGTTTTCATCGAGTGAATCATTAATGAATGTGATCATGACATTTGTCAGGCAATTGACCAAATACACAGTTCCAACCCATCTGATATAAAATGATCTTCTGGAAGTGAAGTATGTTGTCAATATTTGCTCTCATAGAAGCTGCCACTTTTGGAACAGCTGCAGTCAAGGTATTAATGAATTGTTGATACCAGTAAATGCACAAGTAGGTACATACAAAAGAAATTTATTCTTTCTCTGATATGTAGCCTACATAGTAACTCTGGATTAACATAGTCTTTTACAGATCCATAACTTTAAATGGTGATTACTGAGTTATGCAGTTAGCTTGGTTTTAAATTTATGTTGGTTCAAAACTCTAACTTTCACATGTGTTGTAAGTATATTGTAACACAACAAAAGCACTTCCCTAGAATTTGAATATGGGTGGGAAGCCCACGTGTATTGCATATTGTAACTTGTAATGATTATATATTTCATGATTTATCTAAAATTTATTGTAACTAACAGAGACAAATATCACTAGTATTGCCACTTCTCTTCAAAGGCCTTCTGCATAGTGCTCCAAGTGTCAAAAAATTGCTTGTTCATGTCAAAGTGAAAGGTTTGGTTATTTTAGTAAATAATAAAGTTTTTTGAGCTAGTAAAATATTTTGAGAATATGAAAATTTTTGTTATTCCAGATTACATCCAGTCACACCTAAACCATATAAACAGGCTCTTGTGTAGCACTTTCATTTCTCTGTAGCTAATGAGACCACTTGCCATACTTCAGGTGCATAAGTGCAAACTTGTTACAAAGATCATCTGAAAAAGTCAGCTAGTAAGAAATGGTTATGAAGTTATTTGTCATCCAAAATAACAATACTACTCCAAATGAAGGGGTCTTCAACTACTAGTGTCTTTTATGCAGAACAAAATCACAAAGCTATTACATTATTGTGAAGTTTCAGCAGCACCACTTCAGATCTCCCACACAATTACTAGCTTGGAACTATGTGAAATGAGCAAGGAAATAAAAAAAAGCACAAATTCTAATACGACATACTTTTATTGCCTCAGTAAAATTTTTATAACAACTTAATACATCAGAATCAAACAAATGTGGAAACAAAGTGTAAGTGACATACAAGTGGACATCTGATAGGTCAAATAGTCAGTTGGCTTTGGTAGTGTGATATGCACAACAGTAATGCAGAAGCTCAACAGTCAGAAATAATTTTGGTGTGTAAACTCTATTATAAATGATTAAAAGATTTTCAGTGCTTACTACAGTGAAACAACTCTGAACATTTCCAAAGGGACAGAAGCATGTGTTGCAGCTTCACCCAAAATAATAATCTTTCTTGAATGTTTTGAAATAACTCAGAACACCAATTAAATTATGATTACTGTTTATTGAGGGAGCCAAATATCATTACTGGCTCACTTCCCATTTTCCAAAAATACTCTGAGACTTAAGCAATGAAGACAATACTGATGAGTCTAATTATATAAAACGACAAATAACTCCCAAAGGTCATTTAATAAAAAAAAGTAACAGACACAAATAAAAAATAAATAGTGTATACATTAAACTATATCCTACAGTGTGCCAAAATGTAGTAAATGACGATATGTCCTTATATGGACATTACACAATCAAACAAAAATACTGGGCACCAATAACATAGCAAATCTAGAATGAGATTGCCAAATTACACTGATCAAAATGTGAGAACTGAGAGATGTCATAATATTTTTCATTTACACAGAAACATACATTCATACAAACTCACAGTGAGAACATACATGATACATCTATTTACAAAAGAATAAATATGCTAATACATCATCCACAGATTCTATGTGAAGTGGTTTTCATGGACATGAAGTAAATAAATAAGTCCTAAACATATCATCATTTAAGAAGTAATAATAAACTTTAAAGACAATATGTAAATCCACAATATACTGGAGTACAAAACATTCTTAACCTTTTGTAGACACGCACCATCAAACAGAAAATCAGAGTCCACTCTTACTTATGCAGAATATATTACTCATTCGAACATGTACAGAGGTAAAATTTTCCAAACAGTTTGTGTTATTTGGTAGACTTGGTACATCAGTTAGTTCTACAAATAAATTTGTGAATGGAGTTGAGGAAGTTAGCCACCAGTAACCCATTTAACCTTCCCTTAAATTGAATGTATTACTAGTTACATGTTTTGAAGAGACAAATTATTTAAGTGGTGTGTTCTTGAACAATGAAAACCTTCAACACCAAAGTAACTACATTTGCATCTTTACTGTAGATTACTCTTATTTCTAGTAATGAACCATGAACTAAGCTGTTGATTTAAGCCAGCCGGAGAGGCCAAGCGGTTCTAGGCGCTACAGTCTGGAACCGCATGGCCGCTACGGTTGTTCGTTCGAATCCAGCCTCAGGCATGGATGTGTGTGATGTCCTTAGGTTAGTTAGGTTTAAGTAGTTCTAAGTGTAGGGGACTGATGACCTCAGAAGTTAAGTCCCATAGTGCTCAGAGCCATTTGAACCATTTTGTTGATTTAAAGAGATACTGTACATTGTGGCTGCTTTTACCACTTGTAGCTGTATGTTGTAATAGTGTTTAATAATGAGTTCTTTTAAGTGTGAAGTTTGCGGCAACGAGTACAGTTACCGCAAGACTCTGAAGAGGCATATGTCCACAGCCCATCCACAGAAGCTCAGCGAAATGATGCCTCCTGTTACAGATAAGCAGCCTTCGTGTACATACCAACGCTACATATGCGACAAGGATTTTACTTGTAAAGGTAGTTTAAAACGCCACCAACAAAATATTCATGGCCAACCGCAACAGCAAGAGTTTAAGTGTACAATGTGTGCATTTGAAACCGATTCAAAAAAGTGCTGGATCGATCATTTCCAGTCTACACACGGATTATGTGTGAAACCAGAAGTCCTGGAATTCTCCAGTGAAGAAGAATTTTTAAAATGGAAAGAAGAAATGGAATGTGCTACACATTCCAAATTCATTAAAAGCTGTGGCACTAAATTTTACGATGAGGGCCCCACATGTTATTACGTTTTCCATCGCTCAGGTCAGTTTACCTCCAAAGGTGATGGGAGAAGACATCTGAAATTGACAGGAAGCAGCAAAATTAATGGCAAGTGCCCTGCAGAGATTAAAGTGCAATACAAAGAAGGAAAATGCCACGTTACTGTTGTGTCCACTCACGTTGGTCACGATCTGGACCTAAGTCATCTCAACCTGACGGAAAAAGAACGGATGAAGATAGCTGAAGACATTGCTGCAGGAATCCCATTTCCTACCGTCCTCCAAAAAATTCAAGAAACAGTGCAGAGTTCGAATTTGGAGAGAGTGCATCTTACAACGATGCAGGATTTGCATAATATTGCAGCTGCGTATAACCTGTCTTCAAAGTCAGTCAGACATTCAAATGATGCGATCAGCGTTGTAGCTTGGGTGCAAGAAGTGCAGCAAAGTGACAATCCATGTGTATTGTTCTATAAGCCTCAAGAAACAATTAATGATCTGTACCCTGAACTGAAAAGTGAAGACTTTGCATTAATTATAATGAACAACGCACAAGGCGAAATATTAACAAAATATGGAGGTGACTGTATTTGTGTTGATGGAACTCATGGCCTAAATGGCTCTGATTTTGAAGTTACAACATTACTTGTACTGGATGATATGAGGCAAGGATTTCCATGTGCTTTCCTCATATTTAACAGGAATGACTCAGATGTTTTGAGTATATTTTTCAATTGTGTTAAGTCTCAGGTTGGACAAATTTCCCCAAAAGTATTCATGACGGACCTGGCAGAATCGTATAGTATCGCTTGGAACAAAACAATGGGACATCCTGAAATGAGACTTTTCTGTACCTGGCACGTCGATAGAGCCTGGAGGGTCAATATTAAGAGCAAAATTAGAAGTTTGGACAAGAGAAACGAGGTGTACAAACTTGTTAAATCGTTAATGCAGGTAAGAGATGTTGCTGTGTTTCAAGAATCGTTGGTAAAAGCATTGCAGAAACTCAACAGCGATTCAGAGACTTCAGAATTTGGTCACTATTTCAAGACGTATTATGAAAAAAATGTGAAGTGTTGAGCATATTGTCATAGGATGCGATCCGGACTCAACACAAACATGCACCTGGAGAGCATGCATAAGACATTGAAATATATACATGCTAATGCAAAGCAGGTAAAACGTTTGGACAAAGGTATATCAGCTTTGATGTCGCTTGTAACAGCAAAGCTGTTTGACAGGCTCATTGTCAACGTGAAAGGGAAGCTAACAAGTAAAATGAAAAACATTCGCCATAAACACAAATGCAGCATTCTGATGAATAAGAACTCAATTAGGAAGGTAGGCAGAGGTTGGGAAGTACCAGCCACAAAATCACATGAAGTTTACCTTGTAGAAGAAAATAATATCTTCTGTAACTGTAAATTAGTGTGCATTCATAGGTATTCCTGCACGTGTATTGATTATAGCATTAAGTTAAATATGTGCAAGCATATACATAATGTTTGCCAGCTAGACAGTACAGAACCAAATCCTTTTGAAATTTCTGAATTACAACATGCAGTAGCTACAGATGTTGGAGATATGTCTTGCATTAATGAGAAAGAAGTGATTTTGAAGCAAGTAAGTGGAAATGCTAATTCCTGCACCCCAGAAGCATTGGCAGAAGAGAAGAGAAAAATTATTTCTAGGTTTTCAGAAATTGTTTCTGCCATGTCAGCTACTGAAGTTCAGCTGGCTAACAAAATGGTGACTTCGGTGAAGGTTAATGTAGGTGCTGTTCGCACCAGTAGTGGTATCTCTTTCATTAGCCCACAAAGAAGTCTCAAGAGGAAACTTTTGCCCCAGAGGAGGCTGTTTTCAACAAAGAAGACAAGTTCCTCAAAACGCATATCCATGGCAGTTCCTAATGCAGAAGAAACCAACAAAATCCTGAGAACACTTCTGGATGAAGATTTATAGCACATTAGCTAGCATGTTGGTCTCGTATTGTGGAACATGTTGGTTCTCTTCTGTGTCCTGCCATCCAGATTTAGGTTTTTTATTATTTCCCTAAATCACTTAAGGCAAATTCTGGGATGGTTCCTTTGAAAGGCCAAGGCAGATTTTCTTCTCTGTCCTTGAAAGTGCCACAGCTTGTGCTCTGTTTCTGATGACTTCACTGTTGACAGGATATCAAACATCAATCTTCCTTACTTCTTCACCAGCCTCTGGTATGGCAGTTCTGCTGATGTGTGGGATATTATGCACTGCCAGGAACTGATGCTTCTTTTGCCACCAGCCTAGAATGGTAGCATTGCTAGGTCACTCCACTCCCAAGCTGAGCTGGGCAGTGATGGCTGTGATTCAGGCTCAGTGTAATACCTGTTGATGACTATGCATTTGTCACCCATCCCTAAATTAAAACAGGGTAAGTTACAATCATCAACTTGTAATATATATTTATTTTTTATCCAGCTAGATGAGTAACACACATACAACTGTTAAACAGGTTAAATATTTTCTTATTCTAGCTGGGAATATATCTACATCTGATTGTTCACAATCAATTTTCCTGATAATGTAACTCATTTACCTAAAAATAAATTTCATAAATAAATATTATTTCATGATCAGTATAAACACATGGAGGTGGAATTAGGAATCAGCGGATAAGTCATTCTGATATACAACTCAGCTGAAAGCCTTTTTGATTCCACTTTGTAGTATATATTTTACTTTTTTTAAAATCCCCTATTTCAAAAGTTATCTGTAACCAAATTTCTCATATTCCAGAATGTTTTATTTTTAACTGGTTGTTATTTCCATAATACTGGCACGTAGTTTGTACCCCTAATTTATCAGGGAACAAAAATGCCTTTTGTATTTGGAAACAAGTAATAATTTCAAACTTGTCATTAATCCAAGTAACATCCTGACACAGATGCTAACAGAGCAGATACTAAGTCTCACTGGTTGTCTGCTGGATGCAGATATTGATTGATTGTTTGAATGGGGAGAGGGATCAAATGGTGATGCCATCAGTCCCAAGTTCCAAAATGTCAGAGGCTGTGGGAGCAAAAAACCAACAGCACAGTCTAGTCGATGGCAAAAGGAAACAGTCAAAGATGCAGAAGGAACCCTGGGCTTGCAGGAAGAATAAAGAACAGGAGTAGGGGGAGATCATAATGTGCCTCACTCATGCTATGTACAATAGGGTGCTGGAATCACTGCAAACGCACGCCGGTCCCCACATCATACCACGACTGTGACACAATCGGGACAACACCAGGGGAAGATGACACAAGAAGGGGGGGTGGGGAGGAAACAGCACAAAATTCCAAACAAAATGGAGAGAAATGGGGGAGGGAAACCTGGCTGGAATGAAGGCAATGATGAAGGCCTCCAGTTATGGAAGAAAATTCAGGTACTTAAATATAGGGGACAAACCACTCTTAGGATGATAAGCTAAGACAGATGTAACTACGCAAGGTCGTCTGCTAACGTCTGTAACAATGAAGAGTGGAAGAGCATGTTTAATGCGAAAGGCCAAAAGATGGGGGAGTCTAGTAAAATATGGATTACAGTGAGGGGTGGGGGGAGGGGCAGATCATTATGGAGTAAGAGGCTTGAGTCAACCTGGTATGACCAATACAAAGATAGCAGAGGATGGTAGATCCGCAGTAGGCCATGCGGTACGAGTCCCCTTATTGCAAGAAGTTTATTGGGAAGGTGGTGGACTCAAAGAGTCAGCCCAAGACTGAGCAAAAAGGAATCTGATGTGAAGCAATACGGTTTCACATCACACTGATAAACCATAACCTTGACACCCGAATAAAGTGGTCATTATCAATGTGGTTGTCCTTACAGCCTTTCTGAACAAAATGAATGCCTTGCCATTCCAGACTGCCCTGCAGTTCACCAGTTTGGAAGATGAGGTCACTATGAGAAATGACACCCTGAAACATATTCAAAGGCTATTGAGGAGTAATGGACATCAAAATGCACTACTCAGCCACACCAATGGCCACCTGGAATAGGAGCTGTTGCTGAGAGTTCCAATGCTCCAGAACGACAAGCCACTACTCCTAGGCATACACGGGGTGGTAGCAGCTCAAGTATCAGAACTGTGATCCCTGTGTTGTCAGAGGACTCAAGCAAAAGAGTACATAACACCCCAAGCACATGAAATGGGTACCATGCTAGCTGTAGAGCATGAAAAGGACAATGGCTTCAGGTAAAAAATGGAAGAGCTGGTAAGGCCACATGCCAAAGACTTCATGTATGGTGGTGTTCCCCTTGTGGCTCACACCATGGAGACCAAATGTAGAGGAGTTCAAACTCCAAAGAGGGACCAAACACTCCAAATAGGAAAGTGAAAAGCAAGAAGAATAAAACTGTAAGAGATAGCAAAAAACCAGGATAGCCAGGCCAGTGTAAGCAAGGAAACAGAGATATAAAGAAAGGGAAGAGGGAAAGAAGTGAGGACAGGGATGGATGAGCACAGGAGAGTTAATGCAGCCTGGAAAAGTAGAAAGGATTCAATTACTAGGAGCCTCATGTGCTCCATGCACAAACTCACAAAATAGTTATGACCCCTCTCACTGGGGAATGGGGACGGGGGATGGAAGGATGGATGCAGATATGGAAACATGATCCTGTGATGTTAAAGATAAATAAATAAACTTTTAAATACCTGAGTGTTAGTGGATTTGCTCCAAATATCCACTGGCCAAACTGCAAACCTGAGGTACAGAGGTCCGACTGGCCAACCTGACAAGTCTATTTCTCATGTACCACCATCCATTGGAGCAGACAAACTATCCAACACTGTTGACACCATTATAGTGGCATGCTGTATTGCCATGCTAGGTGTCAGTCATGACAAAGCATCATAGTGTACACAGCTACTCACTGCTTACTCTACAGTCCTGCAAATAAATATTAAATTTACTAAGCATATATGAATTCTGAGATAACTCACAACTCATCTCAAAAATGTGCATAACATAGAATCAGTCTCTTACCTAGAGTGAAACGAAATGACCGTATAGCATTTCTGTCTGGGAGATCCTATGCAGAACCATTCGGCTGCCTACTGCAAGTCTTCACCAGATGATGCCACTTTGGTGATTTGCATTTGAAAAAAAGGTAAAATGGTGATAATGGCAACACACAACCCAGCCCCCAAGAGGCCTGACTCTCCGACATGGACAGGAATTGCCCCTGAGACCCTGCGTACCTATCAGTCTCTCTAACCACACAGCTACAGGGACAGACATAGCTAGCTAAGGTGGCATGTTGGATGTGTTGCTGCCATTTTCAGTGACACTTGCTGTGTCACACAGACAAACCGACAGGCCCTGAAAGTAAATATTAAACCAGAGTGCAGACATAGTGCATTGGAACAGAAAAGTAACATTGAGCATATGTGAATTTAGGGATGACTCACCGGGCATTTCTGTATAGTGCATAACACTGAATTAATCTCATACCTGGTGTACTGTGTGGAAGCTCTTGCTTTCATGGTTTATCGAAAGCACCGTTCTAAACTCATTCACTGACAGGTCCTGTAAGTAAACATTAAATCACAATGCAGGCATTAAGTATTGGAACAGGAAAGAAATATTGGACATACATAAATATAAGGATGACCCATGAGGCATTTCAGTATTGTGCGTAACACAGAATTAATCTCATACCTGGTGTGGTGTGTGGAAGCTCTTACTGCCATGGCATACCACAACCTTGCTCATCACACTCAGTGTCAGGTTCTGTAAGTAAACAATTAAACAGTAAATCACAATGCAGGCATTGTATATTGGAACAGGGAAGTAACATTGGGCATACATGAATATAGAGCTGTCTCACAAGGCATTTCAGTATTGTGCCTAACACAGAATTAATCTCATACCTGGTGTGGTGTGTGGAAGCTCTTGCTGCCATGGCATACCACAACCTTGCTCATCACACTCAGTGTCAGGTTCTGTAAGTAAACAATTAAACAGTAAATCACAATGCAGGCATTGTATATTGGAACAGGGAAGTAACATTGGGCATACATGAATATAGAGATGTGTCACAAGGCATTTCAGTATTGTGTGTAACACAGAATTTATCTAATACCTGGTGTGCTATTTTGGACCTGTTGCTGCATTGGTTGACTCAAAGTTTGCTGCACATACGAACTGACAGGTACAGGATTATAAATCATGTTCCATACATAGAACAGAAAAATTGCACTGGAGATGTGTGAAATAGAAGATATATCACATGCAGTGTGGTCCATTTCATGGAATTACCATCACATACCAGGTGATGCTTGTTGCATGTCTCACTGCTGTGTGTGCCACTGTGTTTTCACTCAGTAATTCTAATGGTATACTTAATCTGCCATACAGAGAAAGCACGTTATTCTCCAAGCGTTTACTCAATGCGGCATATTAAATTTTCATCAGTGTTATAGGAGCCTATTACTTGTGAGTCATCTGTGTAGAGGATGGTATCAGACTGAACAAAGCATGACATATCATTGTGTACTCTAAGTTCAAACTTATTTGCAGGTTCCAGCAATACTGATAGAATGACTGATTGGAAATACAGCAGCACACCACAGCAAATAAAAAATAATTTAACTGTGCTAACCCAGGAATTGTTCACTTCACCACAAAAAAAGGCTGTGGAATGTTTATGTGAAATACACTATTTGATAAAAACAAATGTGTCAAAAAGATATGTCTACCAGTAATTAAAACGATATTGTGGAGTTAACAATGCAGGATACTAAGTAACAAAACAAAATCATGAACACCATAAATAATATCACTGATTAAATTTTAAAAAAATATATCTTGTGCATATTTTATTTCAATCATCACCTAATGTATTATTTTTTGGGGTTCTCAGAAAACTAATGTCCTTAATGCTTTTAGACTACAAAAAATACTATCCGAGCCATAGTGGGAGCTGAAGCATAACCCACAGGTTTTTCAGTGAGAGTGATTGAGTCACAGACTAAAACTACATGAAAAAACTCTACATCACATGAACATGAAATTTATAAATAAAATTTGAAAGGGGAAGTATAACAAAATAGTAATAATAATACTGAAGCACACATGGTAAGATATCTGAAGGATATTGATACTATATCATACTGTAGAAAATGTACCGAATGATAATAATGTCAAGTAACAGCCCTATCCCTCTAAAGAAGTAACACCATATGCACTACCACAATAGATTATTGCCTTCGGTGATAACCATGTATTGTCTACCTGAAGGAGTAACTACATATGTATTATAACCTAGATTATGGTTATCAGTTTGTATAAAGAGGTGGAATTGATAGGGAACTTATGTCACTATCTTCATTTGTATGAGGCATGTTATGTAATGATAAAATTTTGAAGTGATTTTCATGTCAGAATGTTCATACTACATCCCAATGTAGAACTAATCACAACAGATTTGGGCACATGAACATTTAAAATATTTTAATATTAAATGCAAATAGTTGCAAATTAATGGTACAGACCTCCATCCAGAAGTGTTCTCAGGATGTTGTTTGTTTCTTCTGCATTAGGAACTGCCATGGATATGCGTTTTGAGGAACTTGTCTTCTTTTGAAAACAGCCTCCTCTGGGGCAAAAGTTTCCTCTTGAGACTTCTTTGTGGGCTAATGAAAGAGATACCACTACTGGTGCGAACAGCACCTACATTAACCTTCACCGAAGTCACCATTTTGTTAGCCAGCTGAACTTCAGTAGCTGACATGCCAGAAACAATTTCTGAAAACCTAGAAATAATTTTTCTCTTCTCTTCTGCCAATGCTTCTGGGGTGCAGGAATTAGCATTTCCACTTACTTGCTTCAAAATCACTTCTTTCTCATTAATGCAAGACATATCTCCAACATCTGTAGCTACTGCATGTTGTAATTCAGAAATTTCAAAAGGATTTGGTTCTGTACTGTCTAGCTGGCAAACATTATGTATATGCTTGCACATATTTAACTTAATGCTATAATCAATACACGTGCAGGAATACCTATGAATGCACACTTTACAGTCAGTGCACACTAATTTACAGTTACAGAAGATATTATTTTCTTCTACAAGGTAAACTTAATGTGATTTTGTGGCTGGTACTTCCCAACCTCTGCCTACCTTCCTAATTGAGTTCTTATTCATCAGAATGCTGCATTTGTGTTTATGGCGAATGTTTTTCATTTTACTTGTTAGCTTCCCTTTGACGTTGACAATGAGCCTGTCAAACAGCTTTGCTGTTACAAGCGACATCGTTGTGGGTTGGAGCTGCATGCCTGCTGCACCAGCTCGGTCAGTGCAGGGGCGGTTGACGCTATCTGTGGATAACGCCGCCGTCGGATCCCGCAGGTGTAGGTCCGGTGTGTGGAGCACGCAGACGAGCTGGTCGGAGGTGCTCGACTGGCCGCCTCCCAAGCAGCACCCAGCCGCCAGCAGCGCAGAGGCAGAGCCAGCCGTCATAGGGAAACGGAACAGTCCTCCATCTTGCTCTCGCTCCAGGCCCCTGAAGTCGCAAATGGCGGTGGTTTGTGGAACGTGCCCTACAGGGCGTCTGGCTCGGAGCTGTCCTCGAAGTAGCCGACGTCTGGCAGTCAGGCTGGCCGCAAGGTGAGGCGCAGGCCCGTGAGGTGACGCAGGGCGACTCACGGTGAGTTTCTGCGAACCGCACAGCTGAGTGGTGCTGCCCCCGCACGTTGGAGCGCAGCGTGACGTGGCGCAGTTGCTGCGCTTTGAGGTGACCCTGCGCAGTTCCTCTCGGTGGTTCTGGCTGTTGGTAGTTCGAAATGGAGGAAAAGCTAACTGAAGCCGTACGTGTTCGCAAAGTTCTGTACGACACAAGCCGTGAAGATTACTTGAAAACGAAGCAGAAAGAAAGCTGAGAAGTGGGAGGAAGTGGCCAAGGAAACGGACACACGAAATGGCAAGTTGCATTGTAATTCGTTGTTAACATTCTACATTGACATTGTTAAAAGTCTGTAGCAAATTTTCGTGATGTGCTCTGTCCTGGTTAAATGTTTATCAAAAAAAAAGAAATGCCTAGGTTCCTTACAATATCATTCCTTACTAGCGTGTAGCCCTCCATATCTACCAGTGAAAACGGAATAGATGGATTTAACCACGTCTTTGATCTTTGATATCAATGTAGAATCGAAACTGTGGTCCGAGTACATTTCTATATATATATATATATATATATATATATATATATATATATATATATATATATATATATAAATTTTATAATGGGAAAACATAGTTACGAAAAATTGTCAAAAATTACATGTATATAGGTTGTATATAATATATTACAGAAATAGGTACCTAAAAAGCATCCTGTATTAGAATGCAACGTTGTGTCAAAATTTCAAAGCAATCGGTCAATAGCTTTCGGAGGTTAGTGCCTATACACAAACTGACAAAACGTTTTTATATATAGAGATACATGTTCATCATAATAGCTTACCTTAAAAACCCATCTAGTTTCTCCTTGGTTCCAATGGACCTTGTAGCGTTGCATCCCTGTCTGTCAATTTCATGCACTTCTTGGAATTGATCACGGTTTAATCTAAAATAGTTCGTGAATTTTTCATCATCAAATTCCTTGGTTAAAGTGAATTCCCCATGACCTAGTCTTCTTTTCATGTACGCACTTTTTTCTGCGTTTTGTTCCATCAATACGATGTAACACACCGGAATCCGAGTCTGAAGTTACATCTATTAACACAGCAGAAGTAGTCGCCATCTCTGCCGGAGCCAAAGTCCCTCAGCAAACTGCGTATTGGGACTGCGATCCAGCTTGCGGTGACTGTCGCCGTGAGGGATTTGGCGTGAGCCCCCAGAATATACGGCCGCCCGGAGCGCCGTCTTACTTTCAGCCGCACATTCCCGTGGCCGCCGCTGCCAGCAGTCAGCCACGCACAGCGGCTGCATCCCCGCCACGTTTTTCTGCGGCATCGCAGCTTCTCGCCGTCCTCTTACGAGACCTCGTACAAACTCACTGACGTGTCGATACTGGCGCCTTTATAGCCTTAAAAGCATTCTTGTCTGACATCGACCCACCACCTCTTGTATGGACGACACTAAACCAAACCTGAGTCAAATCCTCACAGTGGGCTACTACCGCCCATCTTATGTGACTGGCGTGGAATCTGAACAGACGTCATCTTTCAAATGTAGAAACACTCACACTAACTTTCCTTTCTGTCCCACAACTCCTTCTCGGCGTTGGGACTTTTTCCTTCTGTGTACAGTAATTTCGCAGTAAGAAAGCAGTTTGCAGCACACATGCGTGACTCGCCGTCGCCAACGTCGCGCTCTGAACTCCACACTTGTTCTGCTGGAGAAGACCTTCCGGCACTTTTATTACGACGTACAGTTTCATTCGTCCCAGTACAAGTTCCAATCGACGCATTACTGGACATTGCTTTATTAAGAAAAATGTTTAACTCCGCGCCGTCTGTTATTTCAGAAAACTATAAGTAGCTGTCACGATACACCTTGCCTAACGTTCTATCTATATATATAAAACAAAGTCGGGTTTGTTACAACACTTATAACTCGAGATCTGCTGGACCAATTTTCATGGTTTTTGATTTGTTGGAGGTGTCTCCGCCCCGAATAGCAGAATACATCTTAAAAATAATGAAAAATTGACGAATACTTGAAAAATGCGTTATTTTCCCTAAAAGTTCTTTAGTTTCGGAGCTGTCAAATTTTTTTGTCAAAATCTGTAAGTAATGATTGACATTTACGCATGCGTTCATAAACTATTTAAAATGGATGAATAAATTATTATGTGTATTTTTTTAAAAAAAAGATTGAAAAATATTACGCGTGCATTCAGAAATGTGTAATGAATACTTAATCATTTCAATAAATGCTCATTTGTTTATTACATGTCAAACATTTGTTGTCCAATCCTGTCAAATACTGTAACAACTATTTATGTGTGCGTTCAGAAATTTATTTTGTGTAAAATATCTCCAAAGTTCAGGTAGGTACTGTCATATTTGTTTGTTTTAGACATTAATTTGTGTAAATTATTTATTAAATTAATTAAAGATTTATTCTACAGGTTAACAAAAGTGTAAATGTCTATTCATAGGTTGTCTATGATTTTTCTTCATAAGCTGTTGTCTATGTCTCGATTGTTTTATGTGGTTTTGTGCGAGTGCATATTCAGTATTACTATTAATAAAAATGCCGCGTCCTAGAAGATCTAATATTTCCCAGCGGAGTCGTAATGCAATTAGGCAACGGAATATCGCGAGTCAATTATCTGACGAAGAACGAGAAATTGCCCGAGAAGAGCGCCGCGTTAGGATGGAGCAAAGAAGGGCCTTAATTCGTGCTTCTCAAACACAAGAGCAAAGAGAGGCAGCCCGTGAAACGGCTAGATTAGAAACGAGAAATCGTCGAGCTTATCGTACAGATAAAAAAAATTTGGAATGTAGTTTGTTAGATTTCTGTATTTGTCTCTAAAATAAAAATGGTATGTTATTATTTGAAAAAAAAAGTGTTTGTAAATCTAACTACGTATAACTATGGCTTTGAATTTACAGATTCAAGGCCAGATTTGCCATCGCATTGGATCATTGCAACCTATTGAAGGTGCACAGCACAAATTCTTGCAAATATACTTCATGGGCAATACGGAAGAACAACTTGACTGGCGTCAAGGGATCAACACAGCTACGAAAAGAGCAATTCTCCAAGATTTGCAGCAAATGCTTCATGAACATCATGCATTGGTCAGGCTGTTCAAGACTGCTTTAGAGCGCATGCCAAGTGATGACTATAAAGTTGTAATCAGAGCAGATAAAAGACCAGCTGGAACACATGAACGCACATTTAATGCTCCAACAATCGATGAAGTGGCAATCCTGATTGTTGGTGAAAACTTGGAAACACGTGGTATTGTGCTTACACGACGCAATACTGGGCAACTACAAAGAATATATGAAACACACCGTTCATATGACGCGTTACAATACCTGCTGATGTTTTGGCAAGGAGACGATGGATATCACTTTAATATCAAAATGATTAATCCATTGAATGGTAAGATCAATATCATTGTTTTCATTTTAACTTGATATGCATTTTATTCTGTTTGCTTTTGGTACACAAAAAAAGTTGTCACTCCTAATTTAGTAGAGAGTGGCTGTAAGAGTCGTTAACCTATTAGGGGTTCTAAAATACAATTTTTACTGTATTTGTTTCAGGTGAGGAAACTACCAAGAAGGTTAGTTCGATGAATTATTACGCATATCGTTTGATGATTCGTGAAAATTCTGACAATTATTTGTTGCGATTTCGTCGACTGCTTCAACAATACTGCGTTGACATGTACGTTAAAATCGAAACGGAGCGCCTAACTTTCATCCGGTTGAATCAAGCTAAATTGCGTTCGGAAGAGTATATTCATTTACGCGATGCAATAAGCACAGAAGGAGATTCAGAAAATGTTGGTCGATTGACTATTTTACCAGCGACATACACAGGTAGCCCGCGTCATATGCATGAATATGCGCAAGATGCAATGACATATGTTCGTCATTATGGTCGGCCAGATCTATTCATTACATTTACATGTAATCCGAAATGGATGGAAATTATTCAATTGCTGCTTCTCGGACAAACATCAAGTGATCGACACGACATCACCGCACGGGTTTTCAAGCAAAAAATTCGGTCACTAATAAATTACATTGTTAAGCAACACGTCTTTGGGATTACTCGATGCTGGATGTATTCAGTCGAATGGCAAAAACGAGGCCCACCGCATGCTCACATTCTAATTTGGTTAGTAGACAGAATTCGGCCAGATCAAATAGATGACATCATATGTGCGGAGATTCCTGCTCCTGAAACCGATCCAGACCTACGTGATGTTGTAATCACGAATATGATTCATGGACCATGTGGCACTATCAACCGCCAATCACCGTGCATGGTCGACGGCAAGTGTTCCAAACGGTATCCGCGAAAATTCACGGCAGAGACCATTACAGGCAGCGATGGTTATCCATTGTATCGGCGTCGATCGCCCGATGGTAATGGTAGAACTATCACAACTAAAGTGAAAGGAAACGATTTCATAGTTGACAACAGTTGGATTGTTCCATATTCGCCACTTCTTTCCAAAACATTCAAGGCACATTGTAATGTTGAGTAGTGCAATTCGGTCAAATCTATTAAATACATTTGCAAATATGTCACGAAAGGGAGCGACATGGCGGTTTTTGGTATCCAAACATCCAATATCAACGATGAAATCACGAGCTATCAAGTTGGTAGATATGTGAACTGCAATGAAGCAATTTGGCGTATATTCTCATTCCCTATTCACGAACGTTATCCCACTGTTGCACATTTGGGGGTGCACCTAGAGAACGATCAGAGAGTATATTTCACAGCGTGGAATGCTGCTCAACGTGCCGAAACACCTCCAGCGACAACACTGACCAGTTTTTTTGCGATTTGTCAAAACGATCCGTTCGCACGAACGTTGCTGTACTCGGAAATGCCACGTTATTACACTTGGAACGCTACATCGAAGAAATTTCAACGTCGGAAGCAAGGCGATGCAGTTCCTGGTCATCCAGATATGCGTTCTGCTGATGCTCTTGGTCGTATTTACACAGTTCATCCGAAGAATGATGAATGTTTCTATTTGCGGTTGTTACTGGTACATGTTCGAGGGCCAACAACATTTGAATCACTACGAACTGTTAATGGTATAGTGTGCCCCGCATTTCGTGCAGCATGTCAAGAGCTGAATTTGCTTGAAAACGATACTCATTGGGACACGACAATCGCTGAAGCAATTATTTCTGCATCTCCAAGTCAGATACGCATATTATTTGCTATCATCATTTCGACATGCTTCCCATCAAACCCACGTGATCTGTGGAACAAATACAAAGATAACATGTCAGAAGACATTTTATATCGAATTCGTGTCAGCTCAAGAAATCCCGAACTTGAGGCGAACGAGGAGATGCATAACCAGGCTTTCCTCTTGATCGAAGATATGTGTTACCTCATGTGCGGCAGCTTGTTAGTTAGGTTAGGAATGCCAGCGCCAGATCGCGGAATGAATGACGCATTTAATAGAGAATTGGAACGTGAACGTGAATATGATCCACATGAACTAATCCAATCAGTTCAAACGAATGTACCACTGTTGAATCCTAAGCAGAAGGAGGTCTGAGATACACTGATTAATGCAATTGATGATGGAAATGGTGGCTTATTTTTTTGGATGCCCCCGGTGGAACTGGGAAGACATTCCTCATGTCATTGATTTTGGCCACTGTACGTGCGAGATCCGAAATTGCGGTAGCAATTGCTTCTTCTGGAATAGCGGCCACATTGTTAGACGGATGCCGTACGGCTCACTCATCGTTAAAATTGCCATTAAACCTTGAAACTACTGAACAACCGACATATAACATTTCGAAACACTCCGCAATGGCCAAAGTTTTAGTAGCATCAAAAATCATGAAATGGGACGAATGCACAATGGCGCACAAACGCGCATTGGAAGCACTAGACCGAACATTAAAAGATCTGCGCAATGACTCGAGATCTTTTGGTGGTTCAATGATTTTATTATCTGGCGATTTCCGACAAACACTACCAGTAATTCCAAGATCTACTGCTGCCGACGAAATAAACGCTTGCCTCAAAGCATCAAATCTGTGGCGATATGTAAACAAACTTCAACTGTCTGTAAATATGAGAGTTGCATTGTTGAACGATCTATGTGCTGATGATTTCTCGAAGCAATTGCTGACTATCGGTAATGGCCGTGTTCCTGTTGACGAATCGAGCGGTTTGATTTCATTTCCTCCAAATTTTTGCAATTTCGTCTCATCAAAAGACGAGCTTATCAACAAAGTATTTCCGGATATCATTGCTAACCACAAAAATACTAAATGGTTAAGTGAGCGAGCAATTTTGGCGGCTAAAAATAAAGATGTAGATGACCTCAATTTTATAATTCAAAATCAAATCATAGGTACTCTGTATTCATTCAAATCTATCGACTGTGTAACAAACGAAGAAGAAGCCACTAATTATCCAACTGAATTTTTGAACTCCTTGGATGTGCCTGGTTTACCACCGCACAATTTACAACTGAAGGTTGGCTCGGTAGTCATCATGCTTAGAAATTTAAACCAACCAAAACTGTGCAATGGAACGCGTTTGGTGATAAGAAAACTGATGAGCAATGTGATTCACGCGTCGATACTTAAAGGAAAGTTTAAAGATGAGGAAGTTCTTATTCCAAGGATTCCGATGATCCCAACAGATATGCCCTTTGAGTTTAAACGAATTCAATTCCCGATTCGTCTTGCCTTCGCCATGACGATCAACAAATCACAGGGCCAATCCTTGACTATTTGTGGCCTCAATCTAGAAAATGCGTGTTTTTCTCATGGTCAATTGTACGTGACATGCTCACGTGTCGGCAAACCATCCGCATTATTTGTTCTTGCGCCTGACCAAAAAACAAAGAATGTCGTTTACCACAAGGTGCTTGAATGAAAATCCGATTAATGAATTAATAAGAGTATATCCCAACCTGCACAACATAGTTTTCAATGATTTTTTTCTGACATGCGTTTGAAATACTTAATTATTATTATTTTTTTAATTTTTATTCTCATTCTGTATGTATTCATCATCATCATTCATCAAAATAAAATACTATCTATATTAATATTATTTTGTATCATTGTATTACGTTCATCAAAGCCTAAATTAGTTCAGCTAAAAGGTAACACGACATTCATTGACTGTTAGGCGGTACGAAGTTCGCCGGGTCAGCAAGTTGTATATAAATATACAGACAGGACCGAAAGATCGATCTCTCTACCGTAACTGATAGAGGCAAATACGCTATTCAAGTTCCGTTACATCTATCTTGACTGGTATTGTTACAAGGGGGCATCGTGCATGCCGATACCTTTGGCCTCGTGCGGGCCAGTGTTCATATCTCGATCAGCGTCGGCAACCTACAACAGTTAAGTTTGTCATCGTTTTGGATCCGATAGGGCATACATCGGATGCACAGTGTAGCGTGATGTTGGCGGTTTGTTTGTGCGTCAGTGGGCGAGCTCGTCGGTTTGCCTGCCATGGACTGTCGGTCGGCTCTGAAGGCAGCTGGCGGTTTCCAGTCAACGTCACTGAGACGCAGGGGCTAGCCGATGTTCGTCGCTTGTGGGTGTATGTTAGCTTGCCGTAGGTGGTCATGCCCTAGCTGGTAGTGTCTTTGGCCGCTTATGCTCCCACCTATGGTTGTGATCGTAGTTTCCCAGAGTAAGGTCAAAGGATTCTTCGAGTGTCTCGATTTCCCGTATAGTCATGAGGCATGTTTTTTGAATACTTTCAAGGCGGCATTCATTGTGAAGGTTCACGGTGTGTGCGTAGTGTGGAGTGTTGCTAATGAATTGCAGCACTTTCTTCTGTATGATCTGCAGGTGGCGCAGTCGTGTAGGAGCTGCGTATCCCCAGATGGGAGCTGTGTACGTCATCAGAGGTCTAATCAGTGTCACGTATATGGACCTCGACACCCTGCTATTCAGTGTGCTTTCCCCTGTCGAGCATTGGGTAGAGTTTTTTGAGCCTCGCGTGTGCTCTGTTGGCAACATATTCTCTGCGGTCCCCCCGTGTAAGTTTCCGGTCCAGCCAGACACCGAGATATCTGACTTTCTCTTGGAAACGTGTTGGGTGTGTATGTAGCGTTATCTGTCTACTGTGTTGATGTTTGCACAGTACTTTTGGTCTGCTCGTAAACACAACTGCTCCGCACTTGTCGACATTTACTCTGATACGCCACCATTACACCCGAGGCTCGGCAGTTCTGAGTGCCGTCTGTATCCGTGAATTAATGTTCGACGGTTTCCAGTCTCGCACGAGGATGGCTGCGTCATCTGCGTAGATGGCTAACGTAGTGTTTTGTGTTGCTGGGAAGTCGTTAATGTACAGGTTGAACAAGATGGGTCTTAGGATGCTTCCCTGGGGTACTCCAGCTCGGATACCGTCTCGTGTGGATTGTTTGCCCTGCACGTCAGTGATGAAACATGTGTTTGTGAGACACGAGTGTACGAGACGTACGAGTCTGTCTGGGAAATCAGCTTTGCTCAGTTTGCGTACAAGGCCGTCGTGTCCCGTACCACCACACTTATAACATTTTATACCCACTGTAAACACTGTTTGTCTGTCACGCACCCCTGTTGCCACATCTGTTTCCTCACATTGGATTGCCAGATCAATGGACGAATACATTCTTACAGAGTCCCTTCACTCAGTTTCCGCCACATATGCACTGGTAACCCCTTGAAAAGGCGTCAAGTGCCATTTGCTCTGCCTCCTGCAACAGAACACCATTCGTTTCATCGCTCTGACCCAACTCGTCAGTATACTCAGTAATTTCCCTTATCCTGTCCGCAAGTTTCTCTACCGTCTCCCCCTGTGTGTTCGTCATTGTACTCGACCTCTCCCTAAAGCACCGAGCGCTATTCTGTTTCTTGTACCTCTGTAAAAGCCCCTCCTTCAACTGCTTAAACTGCCCTGCCTTCCTCAACTCCTCACAACACCTGTTAATCTAATCTCGGCCACACGTTACAACTGTTCACGAGACCGACCACTCGTCGCAGCTGAAGTTTCCGAGTCCTCCACAAACGAATGCACATCCTCAGATGCCTTGCCACAAAACGGAATAATCGAAATTTCGGTAGCTGGATCAATCTCCAGCTGCGGCATTCTAGGCAACGAGGACTGATCAGAAGCGGTTTCCCGCTCACTTCTAGCGGTTAATTCACTCCTCAACTGCATATTGTCCGCTGTCAACTGTGCTACCTTTTCCAACAAAATCTGTACTGCTTCTGGTTCTGACACACCTCACATTCCTGACTCTGCCATTGTGTTGCTTTTGTTCCCCGTTAATCCCTAAACAGAACAATTAAGTACAAAAATAACCCGACACCCTACAGCTCAGTATCATTATAGTGATATCGTGCTCAAACCAATACAAAAGCAATTAAATACCACGAAAACAAAATTTTACGGCCCCAAATACACTGACACTTCCTCTGACAACAAAAAATACCGTTCCCACGCAAAACATCTGCAATGGCCTGCCACGAGTCATACTCAAAAACACAAAAAAGAAAGAAAACGTCCAACACTCAAAAGAAAACTGGTCAAAGTCACCACATCTCGTGACTGTAATGCCGGCGGTGGGCTCAAACGTCGTGCCTTACAGACGATGTCCGCTACTCTGACACCGAATGCTGTCGCACCTGCTGACACCGAATGTGACGGGAACACCAAATGTAGCGGGAAGAGGTAGGTGGCCCGTGTTAAGACTCGTCCGAGCTTTACGAGTGACGTATCGTTCCCAACTACACCGCCGGATTACCGTCGGTCTGCGTCACAGGGTCCCAAAATGCTGAGGACGCCACCTCAGCTACCCTGTGCAGTGCTCTGCTAATGTGTCGGCCCTGTACGGCCGCAGTGATATGCCGGCCGGTGTGGCCGAGTGGTTCTAGGCGCTGCAGTCCGGAACGGCGAGACCGCTGTGGTCGCAGGTTCGAATCCTACCTCGGGCGTGGATGTGCGTGACGTCCTTAGGTTAGTTAGGTTTAAGTAGTTCCAAGTTCTAGCGGACTGGTGACCTCAGATGTTGAGTCCCGCAGTGCTCAGAGCCATTTTTTTGCCGTGATATGACGCCATCAGGGCTGCGCCTGCAGCAGACTCAGCAGCCTCCATCCTGCACTGACAGATGCAGGGTGGATCGCACTGCGCTTCCTCGCCCGCGGTACTGAGCTGTGTAGTGGCCCGTCACTGGCTGGCTACAGAGGGTCGAACCGGCGACCTGCCGTGGACTGGAAGTCTGGTGCCCCATCTGCTGCCGTGTGTAGCCGGTGCTGGGACGTGCTCGACCGTCCGGGAGAGCTGCCACACTCGAATGCTCTGTCAGTGAACTGGCACCTAGCTACACGCAGCTGTGCGCCCGTTTTGCTAAATGCACCCCTCCGCCTCACGTACCCCTAACACTCAGGTCGGCCAGTGGGCCCCTTCTGCCTGTCGCTTACGCCATGTAAACCGCTGCGTGTACTTTTCCTCGCGGTTCTTCGCCCCTGTGGCCTCCATTTTGCTTCTCAACTGCTGGTGAGCGTAACTCACTGTAAACAGGCCCGTGCCTGGCTGTAACTTCTGCACTCAGAAACATTCCACCAAAACTGACTTTTCCTGTCCCACACGGTACGTACTTTATGTCTACCGTCTGTTTTCTCTGGCCCACATTTATTTCTTTTTCAATACGCATCTTTGTCGTTAAATGTCCGCAGTACATCACCTTTGGTAACTTCTGATGTTATTGGCCAAAGCTGACGGGTTGTATGCCATTCTTCAGTAGTCCCGATTATCGCTCCTGACAACCGTAACACTCACGACGTTAAAAGTTGTAACCTGGTTTTATACCTTTGAAAATCGTACTGCTCAAAGACTTGGAATGGTAGGCATCTTATTCGAATTTGCACACAGCCGATACTGTGTTTATCAATACTAGACCAGAGACTGGTATGTGGCACTTGGTCTACTGTTGTAAAACTACAATTTGTATTGTGGTTTGTGGATTTGTGATGCAAAATTGAAAATCAAACGTTGGCGAAGTGGCACTTGGTCTTTTTCAATATTTTACGGCAACTGTTGCTGCGATGAGAATGGTGATTTGTTTTCCAAACAGACTATGTTGTTTCCCAACAGAATGTGCTCATAGCAGAACCTTTGGTCTAATTATTCGTAACACAGTCCAATAACATTCATTCCTTGGAATGTCATTTCCGTTAAGCTTCATTTGTAGCGACATTTATTACACGTGTTCCACCTACTACTTGTTCTTCAGATTATTTATTTTGATGGGCTATTGTAGAAACAGTTGTAAAATATCAAGAAATTGAAAAATCGTCTATGCTGTTAAGTTTGCTGTCCTTCTACGTTCGTCTTATTTTGTTCCAGTCAGTCGCAGTTCACCCCTGCATCGGCCCCACACGCCAAAACCTATGCAGTCTACTGCCTTCCCAGCCCACACATCTCCTCCATTACATTCTTTCATTCTCTCATATTCCGATTTTGGATTCCTGAATCCTAAAACACTTTCCCTTGAAATAAAAAAGAACCTCCCAGATATCAATATATCACAACTCACACCCTGGAAAGACTGTGTAATCATCAAATCCTCTGATTCTCAAACCCACGTTTTGCAGTGCCCACCTCTCACTACCTTTGATCCACATCCCTCCCTCCTCAAAAACGCTCGAGCACAACCCAGATGACTCCAGTGCCACACCTCCTGTCAACTTCTATTGTCGACTTACGGGGTTTGACCCCGACATCACAGTGGGGGAAGTTGATTGCGAGCCAAATTACAATCCTGACATGCAGAAGCAAAAAGGCCTTTCAATTCATCACAATTCGTCCCTATAGTCCCCATTTGCACCTTTTCTGAAAATTCCACAATCTTCAGACTGCAGTGTTCATCTATTACCAGGAACACAAGTAGAGCCTCCCTAATCCCTAGTCCGAGACTAACATTGCCACAAATTCCTCCTCTACAGTGATGGTTGAATGCCCAACTGCAAAAACCCTCCCACCTCCACCCACTGCAGAGCTGGCCGCCTCTACCGGCACTGTTCCCATACTTAGCCCCCATCCACCTGCAACTAATCCCACTCCAGTTACTCCTATACGTGTGCAGCCAAACCTGCTCCCACCAAGCATGACCTGACCGTCTGAATCTGCCCTACTGACACACCACTTCACCCAAACAACTCGCTACTTCCTACTTGTACTGCCAAAAGAGTATCCACATTCCCTCCTTCAGGTCACATTGGCAGTTCGTTCTGTATTCCATTTATATGCCACTGCTACATATTCCCAATCACACTTCCAGTTCCTCTTTTAGCGAGTAAGGATCCTCACCTAATATTAGCATTTAACAGCGTAGGCCTACTGTTTTGGCGAACATTGCAACAAATGAAAATAAAAGCATAGTTAAATTGCAACTTGAATCACAACAGTACAATATATTTTTAATTACTTCTTGTACACTCACCACACTCAGATACAAATACTAGGTAGGCCTACAATATGTGATGTTACACAGCAAACCTAAACGTAATGAAAATTAAACTTGAATGAATATACATTACGTAAAAGATGTTAGTTTTCTCGTATAAAATAAATTTTTTTTCAATTAGTTTGCAGGTGGAAGCTGAGAGAATGATAAGTGTTACAGTGTTTCTGTATAGCTGCTGTACCTAATTCATAGGCCTCTGCGCTCCTTGCACTGTATGTAGTTATGCATAATGTGCGCTCAGTTCTGTTGATATCGCTGATTCATATATTTTATATTACAAACTATAGTTACAGTGTATAGTTTTGAAACTTTTATATCAATTAAATAATGATGTTTGTAATTAAATTGGCTGATAGAACTGTTTCTGTTTACCTGAATCACTTCACTCCAGACCAGTTTCAAGTCAATACAGCTGATGGAGTGGAAAAACTTAAACCAAATGCTGTACCAGCCATTTTTGTCATCGAAAGCCACCAGTGGTACGTAAAGCTCATACCGAGAGGAAATCTGTGCGCCTACTAGAGAAACGTACTGAGGGTACAGGTAACTGGAAGACAACCTTCACTGCTTCAGTAGCTTTTAGCATACGTCATGCTATCGCTTGCTGCTGAATTGTGATGACACTCTGAAAATCTCGTGTGACTGCTAACAGCTCACATTTGTTGTTTCGATCAGTAGGACACACAAAACATCCCTTCACAGCATTATGCTTGCAGACAGCAGGCTCACTTGTATCGTAGAAGTTGTCATAGGACATAACTTGTGAATTGAGTACAATAAGCATATACATTTAAAAGATATTGTAAATATGCAGTGTAGAGTCTCTTCTTCCAAAATATTATTTCATACGTTCGTTTTAATCCTCAGTTGCGTAGAGAAACAGACACAAACATTTTGTCTACAACAGCTGTATATACCACATCTCTCACATACACAGTCCACTTGTATTGGTATCTGATCAAATAAACAGTAATGTCTTTTCTCATACCTTTCTGCTATTTCGTTTCTACTGCTTGCCATTGGATAATGCCTATACTGTATTCCCGGTTTACAATTCAACATTATACCTAAGTGAGAAAATGGATGCTTTGATTTGTTACCACAGCTGGTTAAAGTTTACTTAAAAGCCTGTTGCCTTTCCCTTAACATTTATGTTTTTAAAACTTTGTATACAGAGCTTTGCGTTCATTGGCAATATGTGGCACAATAGGTGCTAAGATATCTAATGTTGTGTTCAGGTTTGGTGCCGATTATTTAGTCGTTCTTTGCAAATAGTATTTACTTGCACGTAACTGTAATCCCCGCCACAACCCACATCAGAAGGTACCACTGGTCTCACAGCTCTTATATTTGAAGTATTCAAACCTCAGATGATTGAAGTGTTGCGAATTCAATGTAATTGGTCACCAATTTCAGTTTAGTATATGGCATTACTTTCCATTACAACGTAGTAAGAGGACACCTAGAATATTACCACTCAGATTTTCATAATTTGCTTCTGTCCTTCGAAACTAAGTTTTGGCACCTTATGAATCTTCAAGTCATATACCACAGCCTACTGAGAATCAATTACTGGCTACTTAAAAACATATTATAGTATTAAATGCTTTTTATTTTTGAAGATTGCAATATTGCAGATTTATGTTCCAGATGTTGGACAGCCTTCAAATGTGCCCAATGACATCAGTCCTGCAGAGAACTTGGACACAACAGAAGATGAAGTCAGCATCCTGAAGAACCCAGCACAACAGCTTCAGGCTGGAATTGAAGCTTTAAAGAGAAAACTCATCCTCTCTCAGAAAAGGGAGAGAGGAGTGTGTTTAGAAAAAGACAACCTCCTCGCCAGTGTGCATGGTTTATTCGGTGCAGAACAGTTTGCAGTATGAACAAAGGGGACACGTAAAGGTAGCAAATGGTCAGTGGAAACAAAGCAGAAAGGGCTAAATATTAGACTAGCTTGTGGTAGTATGGGGTACTAAGTCCTGCTGGAAAATAAATTTCCATTTCCTTCAGACAGAACCCTGAGAAGTTCACTACTGAATGTAAAATTTAGACCTGGTGTGCTGAAGGAGCTAATGAGTTCCCTGAAAGTACAGCTTGCCCTCATGTTACCAGTGGAGAAACATCGTGCTCCCACGATGGATGAAGTTAGTATCACTCCATCATTCGAATACGATTGAAGCAATGGCTGCTTCATTGGTAATGATATGACACACCTCCATCAAATCTTGCCCTTGCAACTACTATAGCTTCTCATGTATTAGTTTTTATGCTGGGTGGTATCACCTCAAGATGGAAACAAATCATAGGTTACCATTACCTCAGATGTTAGGTCACACAGTGCTTAGAGCCATTTTACCATTACACATGGCCATCTTTTTTCCAGTTCTCATGTCAAAGACATCACTATAAACATTATTAGAGAATCTCGGGCACTCGAACAATGTTCACTGCATCGTGTCAGATACAGCAGGGCAAAATTGAGCTGAGTGGCGAGAATTTGGAATTGTTGTCGAAAGGTTTTCAAAATTAGTTTCTACCAGTATCCTTTTTTTTGAACTGTTGAATTGGAAGATCCCTGATATCTTGTGATATGGCATTAAAAAATTTTATGGACTTGTAACTATAAAAAGCACAAAAGTGCTTCTTATACAAGTCCATCAAAATTTTTAATGCCATACCCCAACATATCAGGGATCTTCCAATTCAACAATTCAAAAAAAAAAAGTAAAAGAATTTCTTCTTGAGCTCAGCATTTATGAAACTGATGAATTTTTAAGGGAGGCAAAGAATATAGTCTGACTACACATTGTGATCAGTTTTTATATGCTTCTATATATGAGTAAGTTTGTCATTGGCTAAATTTACTGTGCAATATCAGTTTGTACCAGAAGTTTCTCTGTTTTGTATTTGTGTGAAGGTACCATAATTATTTGTGTAATATTTATATTGTGTAATATTTTTCTTGTTTTTGTAATTATTTGTGTAACATTTATACTGTGTACTATTGACTTTTGTAATGCCTCAGATGATCTCTGAGGTCTCTACAACAATAAAAATCAATCAATGATAATAGGAAACTAATTTTCCTCGCAGATACACCACACATTTTGAAAAACATGAGGAACCACTTATTCAATGGGCAATGAGTCTTCCTTTGACAAAATGTTGTCGAGGAACGTGATCTGCCTCGTAATGAGGTACAAATAAATCGTGTAGAACAGTTGCTTGAGGTGGACAGTGGTTTAAGTCTTTAACTGGCACCACAACTGCGTGAGAAGCGTTTGATTCCAAACCATTACGAGAAAATGAAAGTTGGCTCGTCTACTGCCCTAATTAACAGCCAGACTGCAGCAGCCAGTGAGTATGGTGTCACGACAGAGAAACTGCAGAAAAATACTTTAACCACAGCACGGTTTCTAAAGCATGTTCATAAGTGGTTGTGCCTCGTAACATACAGAGCTTTAAGTATGATTCCGAGTCGTTCTGATGAACAAACATGCGGCGAGGCTCTCTGTCATCTTAAGGACACTCTGTATTTATTTCAAAACTTGAAAATTGGGCTGAAGGGTGCCTGGTGTAGTTTTGACAAAAATGGCTCTGAGCACTATGGGATTTAACTTCTGAGGTCATCAATCACCTAGAACTACTTAAACCTAACTAACCTAAGGACACGACACACATCCGTGCCCGAGGCAGGATTCGAAACTGCGACCGTGGCGGTCGCGCAGTTCCAGACCCCAGCGCCTAGAACCGCTCGGCCACCCCGGCTGGCGTAGTTTTGACAGCTGGAGGTATTTTGGAGTCGCAGGACACATTCCTGAATGAGAAGAAATTTAAATTTCTGCTGACAAGATGGCTTAGAAAATCTGTTTTCAATTGTCCGCTACAAACATCCAGTACCAACACCACGAGAATAGAAATCAGCACTGAGGGTTATTACTCTTTCTCAGTTCTTTAACACTGCCACTGATAATTATGGAAATGAAAGCAGTAATTTCCAGGCAGAACTACTGGGGGAATCTGTAAGAGAAGATGATGACAAGTGTGCTGAGGAAGTTGGTGAGCCACTTTGTAACATGGTGTGTGATGGTGAGCACCAGTCTCTATACTATTTACCTGGCCACACTGTTAGGCAAGTTATGAAGCGTCACGCACTTTGCAAATTTTGCGAGGAGCGACTAATAGCGTGCAAAGAAAATCTCTGTATGTGTGTGAACGTGCTTTTGCGTCTGAAGTCCTTCACAGATACCTCACTTATTGAGCCATCAAGTGAGGTTTTCAGTGTGTTGCAAAAGGCAGAGATGTGTTTGAGAAGCAACAAGAAGAAATTACTCTCAGGTGAATTGTTGCTCTGTGATGTAGCCACTGCCGTGCCTGCATCAGTGAAGGAGAAAGTAGTTTTCCCAGCCTGCCACAGTGTACAGGAGAAAATAATTCAGTTTCCTGGCAACAAGAATTCATCTGGTTCCAAGGGAGGGAAATAAAAGATATCAGGGTGTAGTGACACAAGGCAGTAGAAGCAGGCCATGAGAAAGTTACTGCAGAAACTGTGATTTCCAAAATCACTCTTTAGTAAATGATTTGAAAAATTGACATCCAAACTTCATTTGGTTGCCATTTTCTCTTCAAGTGGTCACATTTTTGTTTAAATCACAGTCGTTTTTATAAATTTTTGTTCTATGTTTCTTTCTAGGTATGGAGTCTTTTTATTAATTCGTATATTATTTGCAAGTAAACTATGTCGCTCTCCAGGTTTCAGATTGATGCATATATAAATAAAAACTTCACCCTTCCGACCTGTGTACATATTTGACTTCTGTGCTTTGCCACCAACTTTGTTTCTTCCTTGTGCTTCATTTATGTCGTTTATTTTTTTCTCTGGATTTTAATAGGTTTTTATACATACAATGTACCTATATTTTATATAATATTGTAGAGAGGAAAAAAGTATACATTCACTCAGTAAGAACATTAGCTTGTACTCTATACTCTTTTCTAGCTCAGAATGAAATAGCACATATGCAAAATCTGCTGAAGAATACTTTTTGAAGAATACTTGTTTCCAATCACAGTAAAAAGTAAATGTCATTACAAGTAAATGTCGTGCATATTTTGTATTGTAACTGCTATTTTTATTTATTATCAAAATTTAGCATTTTGTGTTGAAGACCGGGAATATGTGAATGGAAATGCAGTCAACTGGGGGAACTTTGCCCACTTTAGACCATTTTTTGAAAATACTGCCCACAAAAGATGTTACTTGTTGCAACACATGTTGTAGTTACAGTTACTGATCATTTTTTATAGTAAAAATATAGACAAATTGACTGTTTGCTGTTATATTTTAATATTTATAAAAGTTGCTCTGCTATTCCGGCTAAGTTTATGTCAGTCTTGGACAACACATTATTTTACCTACATAAAATACTCTGGGTAATTTTAAGCCATTCCAAAAGTAAATCGGTGGTTAATAAGAAGCCTAAATAAATTGTTCTATTTCAGTAACACAGGTTTACTTTGAAATTTAAAGATATTTATATAGACCTGTTATTAACAGTTTTTAGGCTCAGGGGTTGTAAATGTAAAAATAACACATTCGTTAAGGATATTTTTGATAACACGTGTTACAAATAATAGTGCACACATTGTCTTCAAAGTAGAACAACACTAAGTAATACCATATATTAAATACATTCCGTCAAACATTTTCAGATATTTAGCGTAGATGTTCACTGCTATTATGGACCACGCCCCTTTCTGTTAACAGGTATTGGGCGAGATTCAGCTTTTCTGTTAATACACTGTCTTTACAGTACAAGACTCCACCTTAGCTTTGAAGCCAAAACCTATTTCTTTTCCCCTTTCTTGATCCTGCAATTGCAACTTATTTTAAACAAGATATACTTGCATTACGTATCTGCTACAGTGACATTTCCTGCGTATGATTTACCTTCATACAGTGTAATGACATATTTATGTGAAAGCCATACTCAAAGATAAACGTAAATTTAGTGAAGAATTCTATCAGCAAGCCTAGAACAATGTTCCCTTATTGGTAGTGACAGAAATGATGTTTATAAGTTCCCTGTGAGACTGCTGTTTACACCTAATTCAGCTAATTTCATGCTACTGTCAGGAGCATCTCCAGGCTCAGTATTTCAATTTCAATGTCTGAACACTGCAGCTAGAGTTTTTATACATTTTCTTGGTTTTGGGTTTATCTTGGTCCCAATGGGAAAGATTGCAGGAACTCGACTTAACCATTCAGTTAATTTTAGTCATTTCTGGCCTTTTGTCTTCTTTTACATTTCTGTTACTTGCTTTCCAATCCATTTGAACAGCAAAGAAAAGTCAGAAGAGGTAATAGGATGGTTTAATAATAATTTAAAAACAAAATAGAAGTCTTAGAGACAAAATTGCCTCTGCTAGCAGATAAAACAAAAATAGTGAGTGGGACCGTACAAAGTCGTAATGACTGGTAAAAATTTAACCTGACTGACTGTAGATTGTTGTTTAAACGTACATTTAGGATGCTCACAGCAATAAATTGTACTTTCTTCAACACAATATAAAGTAAAAAAAAAAAAAAAAAAATTATGCAAGATGCAAGTACAACCTTACATTCAGTGAACATTAACGTTACTGGGAGAGTATTATTTGTGGTGCAACGTTGCCGAAGATCTGTAGTATACTAATAAGAGTAGAGTTGTTACTGTTTCCTACAGCCAACTTTTAATCATAGGACTAGTTTTATTTGAACACATTTTAAACATATTGTATTCTCTGATACTTTCGTAATCATTCTCCTAATGCCATGAAGAATATGCAGAAAATATTTTGTGAGGCAGGCATGCGTAATATGCAATGCCTTATTTCGTATAACAAAAGAGACATTGGGCGAATTTTCGTACTACGGAGTAGCAGGAACAAGAAGTAAGTTGATATAGAGCTTTAAATAAGCGATTGATTTTACCCTGCACTTGCGACCTAATATTGGTTCCCTTTTGTCCCGACTGTTGGATAGGACCAATTTAACGCTAATTACGAAAACAGGTGTTAAAACTCGATACCGGATCACGAACTGCGAAATCTGCATTCGCTATTAATAAAGAATAGCAGGCAAAAAAAGCTGTTATGCTCACCACAACAAATGCTTTTCGACTCATTTAGCTTTAATTTGTTGAGATTTTTTGTTGCAAAATATCCGACATGTTCCGTTTGAAGCCACTGATCAGTTTTAGCACTGCATTAGAGAGCTAAGTGTACTTCTTTAATAAACACGGGCCACGGCTAAACACTCTGCAGCAGTCAATGTATTAGCAGGCGGCCATACTTTCCCAATACGGAGATTCAAGCTCTGAGGCTCGCGCCTACCATCTGTCGGTGGCAGTCTGTGCTACGCGGGTCCGGCTACTGTGCTGCTCTCTCGCGTCAATCCTGTACACTACGTGCAGCTGGACGGGTTCGAATCTCCGCCATTACACCTCCTGCCGTCTTCTGCTTGCTTGGATTTCCAAAGTATCCATTTTGTTTCCCATTTTTCATTCGAGTTGTACATTTTTTCTTTAATTTACTATATGATACACTTATTTCAATTCGTTTAAATTTCACAACTCATACACGTATCTTTGGGACTGTTACCAAAAGTACTCTGTGAATAATTTGTCACAGTTTACAATTGTCTTTATTTCTGTTTTCTTTAAGGGATTTCGATTCTGTATAATATGGCCTGCACTCACAATTACATTTATGTTCATGTATTGTTGTAAAGATGTTATTTGCAGTGTTAATAAATAAATAAATTACAAAAAAAGCGCGACCTTCTGGCTCACAATTTTTGAAAGTCGCGATGGCGTTCACGCTAACCTAAAAAAAAAAAAAAATGCTGAGCGCAATGAACAGTCTGAAGCCCTAGGCGAACGAAAAAATAGACATATCAATAATGGAGAGAAGAACCGAAAAGTTATGCGTACGGCAATTCCACTGCTGTAACTAATGTCACCCCGTGCGTTGCTTTTGATGCACGGGGACCTCCATGACGCTAACGATTGAATTAAACCAACTGGCTCCGATATGATCATCAGAGCCGTCCAAAAATTTACCGCCACTAAAGTGGCGACAAGGACTTCCGTTAAACACATACGCTTTTTTTTTTTTTTTTTTACTTTATTGTTATTTTAAAACCTGTACAACTCAGGTAGGCTGGCAGCGGCACACTACGCCGCTCTTCAGCCATAGCGTGTTACATGAGTATAAAGCATGGTGAATGACAAAGAACAAAGTGACGGGCAAAAGAGAGAGGTCACAGAGACAGAAAAAACACGGAGTCGTTCACATGTGACGATAACAACACGGAAAACACGTCGGCACGGCGCACAAAACACTGATGAGTCCGACGTCACAAGTGAACGTAGGAGTGGGACGGCGGACACCAAAAGCACTATACGACGTCACACACACGAGACACAAAAGGCGACGATCTCCGGCGCGCGAATGTTCACTATACGTGTGCGAGTCCGGGGACCTGCCAAGAGAGGAGGAGGAGGAAGGGGAGTGGGAGAGCGAGAGGGGAGAGCAGAGATGCCACGGGCAGGGGAGATAGGGGGGAGGGAGGAAGGGGGAGAGGAAGCCCGGGGGAAGAGGGGGAAGGGAGGGGACAGGGAGACGGAAAAAGAAGGGAAGAGAAGAGAAGGGAGGGAGGGTGCCGAAAGGAAAGGACACGGGAAGTGGGGGGCGGGGCAGGGTCAAAGTTGATAGGAGGGGTAGATGGAGGGGACGAGGACATCATCAGGGAGAGGGAGCTGGCGGAAGCCACCTTGGGAGAGGGTATGGAGGGTGGAGAGATGGAGACCGGGTGGGACGTGAGAATACAGGCGCGGCAGCGGGCGGGGGTGGGAGAGGATCGGGGAAATGAGCGGGTGAGGAGGATCAAGTTTACGTGAGGTGTACAGGATACGTATCCTTTCAAGGAAAAGGAGGAGGTGGGGGAAGGGGATGAGATCATACAGGATCCGCGTGGGGGAGGGGAGACGGATGCGATAGGCAAGGCAGAGAGCATGGCGTTCAAGGATTTGGAGGGATTTATAGAAGGTAGGGGGGGCGGAGAGCCAGGCTGGATGGGCGTAACAAAGGATAGGGTGGATGAGAGATTTATAGGTGTGGAGGATTGTGGAGGGGTCCAGACCCCACGTGCGGCTGGAAAGGAGCTTGAGGAGACGGAGTCGGGAACGTGCCTTGGCTTGGATCGTCTGAAGATGGGGAGTCCAGGAGAGGCGACGGTCGAGGGTGACGCCAAGGTACTTAAGGGTGGGAGTGAGGGCGATAGGACGGCCATAGACGGTGAGATAGAAATCAAGGAGGCGGAAGGAAGGGGTGGTTTTGCCTACAATGATCGCCTGGGTTTTGGAGGGATTGACCTTGAGCAACCACTGGTTGCACCAAGTGGTGAACCGGTCAAGATGGGATTGGAGAAGGCGTTGGGAGCGTTGCAGGGTGGGGGCAAGGGCGAGGAAGGCGGTGTCATCGGCAAACTGGAGGAGGTGGACGGGGGGCGACGGCGGCGGCATGTCCGCCGTGTACAAAAGGTACAGAAGGGGGGAGAGGACGGAGCCTTGGGGCACACCGGTGGAGGGGAAAAAGGTGTAGGAATCGGTGTTATGGATGGTGACATAGGAAGGACGGCGGGAGAGAAAGGAACCGATCAGACGGACGTAGTTAATGGGAAGGGCAAAGGTTTGGCGCTTGAAGAGGAGACCGGAATGCCAGACGCGGTCATAAGCGCGTTCGAGGTCAAGTGAGAGGAAGATGGCGGAGCGACGGGAATTAAGCTGTTCGGAAAGGAGATGAGTGAGGTGAAGGAGAAGATCGTCGGAAGAGAAGGATGGCCGAAAGCCACACTGGGTGACGGGAAGGAGGCGGTGCTGGCGGAGATGCTGGTGGATGCGGCAGGTGAGGATAGATTCTAGGACCTTGCTGAAGACCGAGGTAAGGCTGATGGGACGGTAGGAGGAGACGGCGGACGGCGGTTTGCCAGGTTTAAGGAACATGAGGATACGGGAGGTTTTCCACAGGTCGGGGTAGTAACCGGTGGACAGGACTACATTGTAGAGCCTGGCCAGGGTGGAGAGGAAAGAGACAGGAGCTTCACGAAGGTGACGGTAGGTGGCACGATCGTGACCAGGAGCGGTGTTGCGTTTTGTGCGGAGGGTAGCAATGAGATCCTGTGCAGTGATAGGGGCATTGAGTTCCGTGTGTGTAATGTTGTCCAAGTACTGGAAGCCAGGAGCGAGGGGAGGGGAAGAGGTGTCAGTTCGATCGCGGATATCCGGGAAGAGGGAGTAATCGAACTGGGGATCATCGGGGACGGAAAATACATCGGAGAGGTAGGAGGCAAAGTGATTGGCCTTACTAAGGGAGTCAGGGAAAGGGTGATCATCATGGAGAAGAGGATAATAGGGGGAGGGTTTAGTTCCGGTAAGGCGACGGAAGGCCGACCAGAACTTGGACGAGTTGATTGGTAGGGTTGCATTTAAACGGGTGCATGTCTGTCGCCAGTCCCGGCGTTTCTTAGCCGCGAGCAGATTACGAATGTGTCGCTGGAGTTGCCGGTGGCGTCGTAGTGTGTGCGGGTCACGCGTGCGGAGGAAGGCACGGTAGAGACGACGGGATTCACGGAGGAGGAGAACGGCCTGTGGGGGTAAGGTAGGACGGTGGGGGTGGACGGCGACAGTAGGAACGTGGGCCTCCACGGCCTCAGACAAGGTCCGCTGGAGAAAGGAGGCGGCATGGGTGACATTGTCAGGGTGGTGGTAGGTGAGAGGGTGGCTATCGACCTGGGTGGAAAGGGTATCCCGGTTGGCATTCCAGTTGGCTCGGGAATAGTCGTGGACATACTTAGGGGGAGGGTCAGTACGAGGGTCGGGGCGAGGACGACGACCGTCTGAAACGGTGAGGAGGACAGGGAGATGGTCGCTACCAATAGGCTCCAGGACATCCACCGTTATGCGGCCAAGGAGGTTGGGGGAGGAGAGGATAACATCAGGAGTGGAGTTGGATTCAGGACGGGTATGCCGGGGGATGGGGACGAGGTCACCTTGAAGGGTGGAGAGGAACCGATGCCATCGCCGTAACTGGGCAGCGGAACGACTATGGATGTTGAGGTCGGCGGCGATCACGTAGGAGGAAAAGGTACGATCGACGTGGGAGAGGAAGTCGAAGGGAATAGGAGCGTTGGGGCGGACATAGATGGTGGCGCAGGTAACGGTAAGGCCGGGGAAGAAGAGACTAAGGATCAGGTGTTCGGTGGGGTCGGGAAGGAGAGGTTGGAGCCGAACGGGGATCTGGCGGTGGTGACCAATGGCAACTCCGCCACGCGCAATCGGGAGGGGATTATCGGAGCGGTGGAGGAGGTAGGGCGAAGTGTGGACTGTGTGGTGGGGTTGCAGGAAGCTTTCATTGAGGAGGAAGGCATCCACGTGGTGGGTGGCAAGGGTGTGCAGGAACAGGTTTTTGTTGGCGGGAAGGGAGCGGATGTTGTTGAAAAGGATACGTTGCTGTCGCGCCATGACTGGGATTTAAACGAGGGTGTCAAGACGGGAGAAGGTGAAATGGGCCTGGTTGTTGGAGTAGGTGGCGTACATCTTGAGTTGGAAGATGGAACGGGCAGCAAGGGAGATCTGCTGGAGGGTGTGAGGGCGCTGAAAGGGATGAACATTCTGGAGGACGATGGTGAGGAACCTGATGATGTCCTCAGCGGTGGGTGGGGGACGAAGGGAATTGCCAGGAGGGGTGGGGGCGTCCAGAGCACGGACAGGTACGGTGAGTTCAGGAGTGGTTGGAGGGGGTCGTGCTTTACACTTTTGGGAGTAGGTGGGATGAGGGAGATTGCAGGTATTACAGGAGGGAGGGGATTGGAGGTTAGGGCACTGCCGGAGGAAGTGCGCCTGCCGACAATGCGGGCAGGTGGGGGCCTCGCGGCACTCAGCTGTGGGGTGCGCATTATAGCGCAGACACCTCTGGCAGCGCAGGGATTGAGGAGGGGAACGGGAAGGGTCGACCTTGTACCGCTGGTGGAAGAGGAGGGCACCCTGCTTCAGGAGACGGTCAATGGAGGGGGCGTCCTCAGAGAAAACCCGCATAAGGCGGGTGGGGCCGGCCGAGTTGAAAATGCGGCGGACCGCCCGCACCGCCAGCGTGGGATGGGCCTGGAGCTCCGCCAACACCTCCTCCTCCGTGATCGACGGACTGAGCCGCGTGATCACGGTGGTGAGGGTCGGCGGGCGACGCGGGGGTTGGGGTTGGCGGGTAGGAGATGGAGAAGGAGCAGGGGTAAGGGAGGCATTGGGACCAAAACGGGTGATGGGGAGACGGGAGAGGATGTCAGTATGGAGGGTTGGGCTGGGGGTGGAGATGAGAACAGAAGCTCGGCGAGGAGTGAGGAGGGAGATGGGGGCACCAGGACAATGCTGGCGAAGGAAGAGGGTGAGGTTCCGGGCTTCAAGGAGAGAGGGATCAGGACGGGAGAGGAGGTAGCGGTAGGAGGAAGGGGGAGAGGAGGAGGATGAGGGGGCAGGGACAGGCGGGGAGACTTCCATGGCATCATGGGTGGGGGAAGGAGGACGAGGCGCAGCCTTTTTGGAAGCAGAGGAAGCAGGGGTGCCACCGGGGCGCTTGACGGCGGTGGAGGAGGTGTGGGGGATGGGAACAACGGGAATGTGGCGGGGAGGGGCAGGTCCCGGGGCCGGAGTCGGCGCCGGAGATGGTGACGGTGACGGTGAAGGCGACGGCGACGATGCCGATGACGGTGGCAGTGGCGGCGGCGATGGCGAAGGTGACGGGGAGAGCTGGGCGTGGGCAGTGGCCCGACGGGCCATCACCCGAGCTGGAGCTGCAGTGACAGGCTGGGGGAGTGGGGGGAAGGGATCAGAACGAGAGGAGCGGGAGGAAGAAGCGGGAGAGGGGGCGACAAAGATAGAGGGTGAAGGGAGAGCGAGGAGAGGTGGAATGGAAGGAGGGGGGTGGGACGGGGCACACCAAGTTATAGTGGTGGAGGCGGCGGAAGGGGAGGTATAGACAATGGCGGTGGTGGTAGTAGTGACAGTGGTGGTGGGGGTGGACATGACGGGAGAGAGAAACAACAACGAACAGAACGAAGAGGAGAGGACAGAAACTGGGGACAGACAAAGACGAAGACGGATGAAGACGAAGACGGCCGTAGACCAGGGTCAGGACGGTGGCACCGGACGGCGGCGGCGGGCACCGGACGGCGGCGGCGGCGGCGGCGGGCACCGGCGGCGGCGGCGGCGAGCCCCGGCAGGCGGCGGCGGCGGCGGCGGCGGCGGCGGCGGCGGCGAGCACCAGCAGGCGGCGACCAGGCGGGGGCGGCGAGCCCCAGCAGGCGGCGACGGCTGCGGCGGCTGCAAGGACCGGAAGGCGGCGACCAAGCGGCGGCGGCGGCGGCGGCGGCGGCGGCGGTGACGGCAAGCAGACGACACGGCAGGGATCTGCCACGTCGAAGGCGCAACCTGAGAGTAGCCCAGGCAGTGAAACTCTTCGATGAAGAAGAGAGGGAATTTAACCCTCGAATGCCACACATACGAGAGTAGCCCAGGCAGTGAAACTCTTCGATGAAGAAGAGAGGGAATTTAACCCTCGAATGCCACACATACGTTTTTTTTTTTTTTACTTTATTGTTATTTTAAAGCCTGGACAGCAGGCAGGCTGTCAGCAGCATACTACGCTGCTCTTCAGCCATAGAAGGTACAATCAGCAAAAACAGGAGAAAAACATAAAAGTTACAAAACGGTGGGCAATAAAACAGGAGACACAGAGAAACAAACACGGAGCCGTTCACACTCGACGATAAGCCACACTGCAAACTGTTGAGACGACGCACAAACACTGAAGGAGACGATGGCACTGGTGAACGATGGAGTGTGACGGTAAACACTGAACACTAAACATGACGACACACACGATACACTGATGGCGGTGATCTCCGGCGCGCGAATGTCCACTGAGCGTGTGCGAGTCCGGGGACCTGCCAAGAGGGCAACAGGGATGAGGAGGGGGAGAGGGGAGGAAAAGAGGATGCCATGGCTTAGGAGACGGGGACAGGAGGATAGGGACAGGGGAGGGGGGGGCCCGGGGGACGAGGGACGAGAAAAGGAGGAGGGAGGGAAAAGGGAGAGAAGGGAGGGAGGGTGCCCCGAGGAGCAAGCACAGGAGGAGGGTGGGAGGATCAAAGTTGGTAGGAGGGGTAGATGGAGGGGAGGAGGGCATCATCAGGGAGGGGGAGCTGGCGGAAGCCACCTTGGGAGAGGGTAAGGAGGGTGGAGAGATGGAGACCGGGTGGGACGTGGGAGTACAGGCGTGGCAGCGGGCGGGGGTGGGAGAGGATCGGGGAGACGAGCGGGTGAGGAGGATCGAGTTTACGGGAGGTGTATAGGATGCGTATCCTTTCGAGGAAGAGGAGGAGGTGGGGGAAGGGGATAAGGTCATACAGGATCCGCGTGGGGGAAGGGAGACGGATGCGATAGGCAAGGCGGATGCGATAGGCAAGGCGGAGAGCATGGCGTTCAAGGATTTGGAGGGATTTATAAAAGGAAGTGGGGGCGGAGATCCAGGCGGGATGGGCGTAACAGAGGATAGGGCGGATGAGGGACTTATAGGTGTGGAGGATGGTGGAGGGGTCCAGACCCCACGTTCGGCCGGAAAGGAGCTTGAGGAGACGGAGTCGGGAACGTGCCTTGGCTTGGATTGTCTGGAGATGGGGAGTCCAGGAGAGGCGACGGTCGAGGGTGACGCCAAGGTGCTTAAGGGTGGGGGTGAGCCACACATACGCGCAAGTTACCTTATCTAAAGCACGCCCTACCAAGTAACTTTGTGGGTATGAAGTATATTGTTCACAGATAATAAAAATACGTGGGCGCTTATTGCTATTTTGTTAGCAAACTACAAACAAGCAAGTGATATACCTGCAAAAATGTATGTTAATTCCAATGTTTTCGTGTTAAACTTGTCGAATCGATGTAAAATATGTAGCGCTTCAATACTGTAGTGTTGTTCGGTGTTGCCAACAGATGGCAGCCCAAGACGCTGCCTCAGATAATGTGGCGATCCTTTCAGCCCCGTCTCTTCTCGCCGTCTACGGTTCGTGATTGGCCGAAAACGAGTTATTGGCGGCGTACGGTTTTAGGTACACCCAGCGACAGTATGATGGCCGTTCGCAACACTTCCCAAAAAACACACAACACGGAACACTCACTGTAAAACACTGCACGAAAAGGGCGGCACAAAGATGACACTCCCGAGCCAAAGGCATATGCGGGGTGGGGGGACCTGGAGGAGGGGGAAGAACAAGGAGGGAGGAAGGGAAAAAAACGAAAAGGGGGGGGGGAACCAAGGAGGGAGAGAACTAATAAAGGAGGGGAGGGGCAGGACAGACGCGAGAGGGAATGAGAGGAGGCAGAGGAGGGAAATGCAAAAGGACTCGGGGGAGAGAAGAAGGGGGCAGAGAGAAGGGAGGTGGGGACGAAAGAGGATGTAAGGGGGGGAGAGGCGGGAAAAGGACAGAGGAAAGGAGGGGGAGTGAGGATCAGAGTTGATAGGAGGGATAAATGGAGGGAGAGAGGACATCACCCAGGAGTGGTAGTTGATGGGAGCCACATTGGGAAAGGAGATGAAGGGTGTAGAGATGGAGGGTTGGGGGGACACAACAGTGAAGACGTGGCAGGGGGCGGGGATGGGAGAGGAGAGGAGCAACCAGGGGTGAGGGGGATCAAGGTGGCGGGAGGTTTAGAGGATGCGGATATGTTCGAGGAACAGGAGCAGATGGGGGAAAGGAATGAGGTCATAGAGGATCCTCGTGGGGGACGGGAGGCGTATACAGAAGGCGAGGCGCAGTGCGTGACGCTCAAGGATCTGGAGGGACTTATAGAATTTGGAGGGGGGGGGGGCGATATCCAGGCAGGACTGGCATAACAGACGATGGGACGGATTAAGGATTTGTAGGTGTGGAGGATGGTAGAGGCGGGCAAACCCCATGTCCGGCCAGAGAGGAGTTTGAGGAGTCGGAGGCGGTCCCGCCCATCCAGTCGATAGTCATTATCTTCAAATCCCACAAATGAAAGAACTCATCCTTAGGTTCAATGAGTTTTATTTGTTTGTTGCTTGTGCATAACTGTAGAGTTGCTCTATTTGAATCTGAAGCACATTTTGATGTGTAATTGATTTGGGAAACAGTTCTAACAATCAATATCCTTTAATTGGTCTTATGATAAGTTAATCTTCCGAATTTGGTACGTTGCGGGACCAGGTCTGGAGAAGACGGCACGAGGTGTAATGGCGGAAAAGACACTTGGCTGGCTGCACGTAGTGTACCGGAGAGGGCAGGAGTTGCCGGCCGCAGTACCAACTGCCGCAGTCAGATGGCAGGTCGAGTCCCTGCCAGCAAAAGTATGGCCGTCATCACATCTGCACAGGTTACAGCTGACTGCAGTTCGTGACATGTTCGTTTAAAGTAGGAGATATTGGGTATTTTCGTCTTGACTGCCTTGTCCAAAATTCTTGAAAAAGTAATGTATTGTAGAGTAGTCTACCGTATCTTCCTTCGTCGTCGGCGTTGTCATTGTTACTGTGAGGCACCGTTACACCAAGTGGAAAGGCGCGCCGATCTTAGAGCATGAGATATGGTAACCTTAAGTCACTGACAACACACAACGGTCACGGTAGCACCTGATTCCAGAATAGCTGCAGTAATTAGGATCTACCAACTACCCGCTCTTGACCAGGTCTCCAAAATTTAACTTGTAACGAGATTGTCATAAAGATCATCCATAAAGGCTTCGAACAACGATGAGAAATGTTACAGTTTATGGAATAATAACATATACGACCAAACTGTCTTGTGTCTTCTGTTTTATTTAACGTAACTTTGTTCACAGTTTTATTTCGCATTCACCACTCGTTCACACTCTGATGCGGATTATATGCGAGTGCCTGAACCCTAACTCCCGAGTTCCATCGAAACCCTTTGAGGAACAGTTTTGGTTGCTCGACACAACAGTCCATGATAATGATACAGTATTTTGTAATTGACTCTTCTAGTTAAGCCACCGCCTCCACGAATGTTTGTTGGGGGTAAGACAATTACACACTTCTCTTTCCGATCTGCAATTATTAAGAGTTCGCGTAAAAGTTGACGTTTTTGTCCTTTTCATAAATTGGAGCCCGCTCTCCGCAATATATTTTTTTTTAAAAAAAAAAGGTCTCAATACCGGCGTCCCTCCTGGGATGCGAATAGATTTATCCCGGAATTGACCACCCTGTAGGTGTACTCAATTTAATGATCACACTTCACTATCCGCGATTTCGTGTAACTAAATGCCCTTTTGTTACTCTGATTGTATACCGTAGTTATTTTAAACTCGTCCCTACATTTTTTCACTACGCAGAATTAGCACTTCTTGACTTGTTTATTTCTAAGAGTAAACCAAAAAAATGACGCCGTATCATCGGCTTTGTCGATATAGAGCAAAACAGCTCAATATGCCCAATTTTACCTCTTCTTATAGGATCGGCTACCTTACTCATTAATTTACTACATATTATTTCCAATAACACCAAACAGGTATCGCCGTTATATTTTAATTGTATTCAAAAGCATGTTATTATTATTATGACCGACCAAATCGTAACAAATCGCGTTTTTAACGATAGCTTTACACTCGCCCATCCTCTATTCATGCAGTATATTATGTAAATATAGAGACAGGACTGAAAGATCGATCTCTCTACCGCAACCGATTGGGGCAAATACGCTATTCAAGTTCCATTACATCTATCTTGACCCGTACTGTTACAAGGGGGCATCGTGCATGCCGATACCTTCGGCCTCGTGTGGGCCGGTGTTGATATATCGATCAGCGTCGGCAACCTACAACAGTTAGGTTTGTCATCGTTTTGGATCCGATAGGGCATATATCGGATGCACAGTGTAGGGTGATGTTGGCGATTGGTTTGTGCGTCAGTGGGCGAGCTCGTCGGTTTGCTTGCCATGGACTGTCAGACGGCTCTGAAGGCAGCTGGTAATTTCCAGTCAACGTCGCTGAGACGCAGGGGCTTGCCGACGTTTGTCGCTTGTGGGTGTATGTTAGCTTTCCGTAGGTGGTCATGCCCTAGCTGGTAGTGTGTTTGGCCGCTTATGCTCCCACCTATGGTTGTGATCGTAGTTTCCCAGAGTAAGAATGAAAGGATTGTTCGAGTGTCTCGATTTCCTGTATAGTCATGATACATGTTTTTTGAATACTTAATGATTTGCAGCACTTTCTTCTGTATGATCTGCAGGTGGCGCAGTCGTGTAGGAGCTGCATATCCCCAGATGGGAGCTGTGTACGTCAACAGAGGTCTAATGTGTCACATATACGGACCTCGACACCGTCCTATTCAGTGTGCTTTCCCCTGTCGAGCATTGGGTAGAGTTTTTTGAGCCTCGCGTGTGCTCTGCTGGCAACATATTCGATGTGGTCCCCCCGTGTAAGTTTCCGGTCCAGCCAGACACCGTGATATCTGACTTTCTCTTGGAAACGCATTGGGTGTGTATGTAGTGTTATCTGTCTACTGTGTTGATGTTAGCACTGTACTTTTGGTCCGCTCGTAAACACAACTGCTTCCCACTTGTCGACATTTACTTTAATATGCCACCATTCCACCCGAGGCTCAACAGTTCTGAGTGCCGTCTGTATTCGTGAATTAATGTTCGACGGTTTGTTCCAGTCAGCCACCACCACTGCCATCATCTACACAACCCCTTCCGCCGCCGCCGCCACTATCACGTGGTGTGCCGCATCACTCCCCCCTCAGTCCATCCCCCCACTCCTCACTCTCCCATCTCCCTCACTTTTTGTCCCCCCATCCCCGGCTCCTCCCTCCCATGACCCCTCTGATCCCACCCCTCCACTCCCTCCCTCTGCTCCTTCCGTTTCTGCGGCCCCCGCAAGGGTGGTCGCCCGGTGGGCTACGGCCCGTGCTCCACTCTCCCCTTCGCCCTCATCGTCATCTACGTCATCATCATCACCATCGCCTTCCCCCTTACCATATCCGGCGCCGACTCCAGCACCGGGACCTGCCACTCCACGCCACCTTCCAGTTGCTCCAGGCCCCACACCGCCTCTGCCGCCGTCAAACGCCCCAGTGCCACCCCTGTCTCCTCTGCACCTAAAAAGGCTCCGCCCTGTCCCCGTCCCGAGCCCTTGATGCCATGCGTGTCTGCCCACCTGTCCCTGCCCCCTCCTCCTCCTCCTCCTCTTCTACCCCCTCCTCCTACCACTATCTCCTCTCCCGTCCTGATCCCTCCCTTCTTGTGGCCCGGAACCTCACCCTATTCATTCGCCAACATTTTCTTGGTGCCCCCATCTCCCTCCTCACTCCTCACCGTGACTCGGTCCTTATCTCCTCCTCCAGCTCTACCCTTCACACCGATATCCTTTCCCGCATCCCCGTCACCCGCTTTGGCCCTAATGCCTCCCTCACCCCTGCCCCTTCCCCACCTCACTCCCGCCGACCCTCACCGCCGTGATCACTCGGCTCCGTCCGACGATCACAGAGGAGGAGATGTTCGTGGAGCTCGAGGCGCATCCCCATGTGGATGTGGGTGCACTTCGGCGCATTCACAAATCCGCTGGCCCCACATGCCTTATGCAGGTTTTTTCCAATCACGCCCCCTCCATAGACCATCTCCTGAAGGAGGGTGCTCTCCTCTTTAACCAACATTACAAAGTTGGCCCCTCCTGTTCCACTCCTCGATCCCTCTGCTGCCAGAGGTGCTTGTGGTATAATGCACAACCGACATCTGAGTGCCGCCATGCCCCCACCTGCCTGCACTGTAAGCAAGCACACTTCCTACGGCAGTGCCCTAACCTTCAGTCCCCTCCCTCCCGTAACACCCCTAACCTCCCTCATCCTACGTACTCCCAAATATGTAAGGCCCGACCCCCTCCTGCCACTCCTGAACTCACAGTCCCTGTATGCCCTCTGGACGCCCTCACCCCTCCTGGCAATTCCCTTCACTCCCCCCCCCCCCTACCTCTGAGGACATCATCAGATTCCTTACCATCGTCCTCCAAAATGTTCACCCTTTCCAGCACCCCCACACCCTCCAACAGATATCCCTTGCAGCCTGTTCCGTCTTCCACCTAAAAATGTATGCCACCTACTCCCACAACCAGGCCCATTTCACCTTTTCCCGTCACGACACCCTCGTTTAAATCCTTGTCATAGCGTGACAGCACCGTCTCCTGTTCGACAACATCCGCTCCCTTCCTCCCAACAAGAACCTCTTCCTGCACACCCTTGCCACCCACCACGTGGATGCCTTCCCCCTAAATGAATCCTTCCTCCAACCCCACCACACCATCCACACTTCGCCCTACCTCCTACAATGCTCCGATAATCCCCTCCCGATTGCGCGTGGCGGAGTTGCCATTGGTCACCACCGTCAGATCCCCGTTCGGCTCCAACCTCTCCTTCCCGACCCCACCGAACACCTGATCCTTAGTCTCTTCTTCCCCGGCCTTACCGTCACCTGTGCCACCATCTATGTCCGCCCTAACGCCCCTATTTCTTTCGACTTCCTCTCCCACATTGACCGTACCTTCTCCTCCTACGTGATCGCCGCTGACCTCAACATCCATAGTCGTTCCACCGCCCAGTTACGGCGGTGGCATCAGTTCCTCTCCTCCCTCCAAGGCGACGTCATCTCCATTCCCCAAAACACCCGCCCCAAATCCAACTCCAATCCTCCCCTAACCTCCTTGGCCGCATAGCGGTGGATGTCCTGGACCCCATTGGTAGTGACCATCTCCCAGTCCTCCTCACCTTTTCAGACGCTCGTCGCCCCCACCCCGACCCTCGTAATGACCCTCCCCCGAAGTTCGTCAATGATTATTCCCGTGCCGACTGTAATGTCTGCCGGGATACCCTCTCCACCCAGGTCGAAAACCACCCTTTCACCTACCACCACCCTGACGACGTTACCGATGCTGCCTCCTTTCTCCAGCAGACCTTGTCTGAGGCCATGGAGGCCCACGTCCCTACTGTCCCCATCCACCCCCACCGTCCTACCTTACCCCCACAGGCCGTCCTCCTCCTCCGTGAATCCCGCCATCTCTACCATGCCTTCGGCCACACACGTGACCCGGACACACTACGCAGCCACCGGCAACTCCAGCGACACATCCGAACTTGCTCGCGGCTAAGAAATGCCGGGACTGGCGACAGACATCCACCTGTTTAAATGCTACCCTTCCTATAAACTCGTGCGAGTTCTGGTCAGCCTTCCGTCGCCTTACCGGAAATAAACCCTCCCCCTACTATCCTCTTCTCCATGATGATCACACCTTCCCTGACTCCCTTAGTAAGGCCAATCACTTTGCCTCCTACCTCCCCGAAGTTTTTTCCATTCCCGATGATTCCCAGTTCGATTACAACCACTTACCAGGTGTCCGCGATCGAAGTGACACCTGTGTCCCTCCCCTTGCACCTGGTTTCCAGTACTTGGACAACATTGCACACACGGAACTCAATGCCCCTATCACTACACAGGATCTCATTGCTACACTCCGCACAAAATGCAACACCACTCCTGGTCACGGTCGTGTCACCTTCCTCCACCTTCGTGAAGCTCCTGTCTCTTTCCTCTCCACCCTGGCCAGGCTCTACAATGTACTCCTTACTCCTGTCCACCGGTTACTACCCCGACCTGTGGAAAACCTCCTGTATCCTGATGTTCCTTAAACCTGGAAAACCGCCGTCCGCCATCTCCTCCTACCGTCCCATCAGCCTTACCTCGGTCTTCAGCAAGGTCCTGGAATCTATCCTCACCCGACACATCCACCAGCATCTCCGCCAGTACCGCCTGCTTCCCATTACCCAGTGTGGCTTTCGGCCGTCCTTTTCTTCCGATGACCTTCTCCTTCACCTCACTCGTCTCCTTTCCGAACAGCTTAATTCCCGTCGCTCCACAATCTTCCTCTCCCTGGACCTCGAACGTGCCTTTGACCGCGTATGGCATTCCAGTCTCCTCTTCAAGCTCCAACCCTTCGCCCTTCCCATTAACTATGTCCGTCTGATCAACTCCTTTCTCTCCCACTGTCCTTCCTATGTCACCATCCATAACACATATTCCTACACCTTTTCTCCCTCTGCTGGTGTGCCCCAAGGCTCCGTCCTCTCCCCCCTTCTGTACCTTTTGTATATGGCGGACATGCCGCCGCCAACACCCCCCCTACACCTTCTCCAGTTTGCCGATGAAACCGCCTTCCTTGCCCTCGACCCCACATTGCAGTGTTTCAACAACCCAGTGGTTGCGTAAGGCCAATCCCTCCAAATCCCAGGCGATCATTGTAGGCAAAACCACCCCTTCCTTCCGCCTGCTCGGTTTATATCTAACCATCTATGGCGGTCGTATGGCCCTCACCCCCACCCTTAAGTACCTTGGCGTCACCCTCGACCGTCGCCTCTCCTGGACCCCCCATCTCTGGGCAATCCATGCCAAGGCACGCTCCCGACTCCGTCTCCTCAAGCTCCTTTCCGGCCATACGTGGGGTCTGGACCCCTCCACCATCCTCCACACCTATAAATCGCCCTATCCTCTGTTACGCCCACCCGGCCTGGATCTCCACCCCCCTACCTGTTACAAATCCCTTCAGATCCTTGAACACCATGCTCTCCGCCTTGCCTATCGCATCCGTCTCCCCTCCCTCACACGGATCCTGTACGACCTAATTCCATTCCCCTACCTCCTCCTTTTCCTCTAACGGATACAGATCCTCCACCCCTCTTCGCTCGGGCTTCCCCTCCCCCTTCCTCCCTTACTTCCTCCCCCCCATCTCCGCTGCCCTTCGCATCTCTGCTCTCCCCTCCCCCTCTCCCACCCCCATCTCCTCTCTTGGCAGGTCCCCGGACTCGTACACGCTCAGTGGACATTCGCGCGCCGTAGATCATCTCGTTTGTGTGCCTTTGTGTTTGCGTTTAGTGTCCTTTCGCCGTCACGCCACCACCGTTCACCTGTGCCGTCGCAGTCGTCTGTGTTTCGTGCGCCGTGTCAACAGGTTTTAGTGTGTTTTCTTGTCTAGTGTGAATGGCTTCGAGTATATTGTTTTCCGTGTCTACAGCTTTTGTCCGCCATTTTTATTGTATTATCTGTACCTCCTTTATGTCATATATAGTATCACTCACGCCTGAAGAGCAGCGTACTATGCTGCTGACAACCCACCTTTGTACAAGGTGTTTAAAATAACAATTAAGAAAAAAAGAATTCTTTGTTGCAAAATATGTTGCATGTTCCGTATGAAGCCACTGATCAGTTTTAGCAGTGCATTAGACGGTTGAGTGTACTTCTTTATTAGACACGGTAAATGTACAGCGGAAGTCAATGCATTATCAGCTCGCAGTGGGCCGAAATTTGGATTTACTCTACCTACACAGAGATTTATTCTCTGCAGCTCTCGCCTGCCATCTGTCAGCGACAATCCCTACTACTCGGGTCCGGCTTTTCTCCATAGCAGGCGGCTGCTGCTCTCTCGCGTCACTCCTCTACACTACGTGCAGCTGGCCGAGTTAGAATCACAGTCTTCTGCCTGGCTGGATTTCCAAAGCTGAGCTCAACGAACAGACTGGCGCCGTAGGCGAAAGAAAAAATTGTCATTTCAGTACAGGAGCGAGGGAGGACTAGTACGGACCCAGTTGGTACGAAAGCTGATATTCTTGGCATTTCCGCGGAATTTTGAGTCATAATTCGATAGTTGCACTGGATGAGACGAAACGCGGGAATAATTTTTGAGTGATGGAGATGCATTGCAAGAAGGATATGTATGTGTAGCCAAGCCGTGGTCGATAGATCGACCTAGAAAGTTCCTGGCTGTAGTTGAAAATACGGAAAACTATGAGTACATCTCTCCACGCTGTGTACTTCACCCGCAATGACTCAGATGGCGAAACTATTCGTATTGACCAATTCTTAGGCACGAATTAATGTATCCGAGCCCTCCAAAAATTATACGCTAAGACCGTGAGTGCCGCTATAGCAACTAGACGTTTTTCTTTTTTTTTTTCTTTATTGTGATTTTAACACCTTATACAAAGGCGGGCTGGCAGCAGCACAATACGCCGCTCTTCAGCCTTGAGTGTTACAACAAGTAGTACAGAAAGGTGGCACAGAGTAGACAGTAATAACGGTGGGCAAAAAAAAATGTAGACACTAAAAATCGAAAAAACATGTAGCCGTTCACGCTGGACGAGAAACATCACTAACACTGGGCGACACGATGCACAGAACATGGATGATGGCGACGGCACGTGAACGGTGGGGGCGTGACGGCGAACAACACTACACACAAACGAAGGCACACACACGAAACACTGACGGCGATGATCTCCGGCGCGCGAATGTGCACTGAGCGTGTACGAGTCCGGGGACCTGCCAAGAGAGGAGGTGGAGGAGGAGGAGGAGGAGGAGGAATGGGAAGGGGAATGGGAGAGGGGGGAGCAGAGATGCCATGGGCAAAGGAGAGAGGGGGGGGAGGAAGGGGGAGGGGAAGCCCGGTGGAGAGGGGAGGAGGGAGGGGGGATAGGAAGGAGGAGGGAAGGGAAGGGGCAACTAGACTTTTTTTTTTTTTACTTTATTGTTATTTTAAAACCTGTACAACTCAGGTAGGCTGGCAGCGGCACACTACGCCACTCTTCAGCCATAGCGTTTTACAAGAGTATAAAACATGGTGAATGACAATGAACAAAGTGACGGGCAAAAGAGAGAGGTCACAGAGACATAAAAAACACGGAGTCGTTCACATGTGACGATAACAACACTGAAAACACGTTGGCACGGCGCACAAAACACTGATGAGTCCGACGGCACAAGTGAATGTAGGAGTGGGACGGCGGACACCAAAAACACTATACGACGTCACACACACGAGACACAAAAGGCGACGATCTCCGGCGCGCGAATGTTCACTATACGTGTGCGAGTCCGGGGACCTGCCAAGAGAGGAGGAGGAGGAAGGGGAGTGGGAGAGCGAGAGGGGAGAGCAGAGATGCCACAGGCAGGGGAGATAGGGGGGAGGGAGGAAGGGGGAGAGGAAGCCCGGGGGAAGAGGGGGAAGGGAGGGGACAGGGAGATGGAAAAAGAAGGGAAGAGAAGAGAAGGGAGGGAGGGTGCCGAAAGGAAAGGACACGGGAAGTGGGGGGCGGGGCAGGGTCAAAGTTGATAGGAGGGGTAGATGGAGGGGACGAGGACATCATCAGGGAGAGGGAGCTGGCGGAAGCCACCTTGGGAGAGGGTATGGAGGGTGGAGAGATGGAGACCGGAGAATACAGGCGCGGCAGCGGGCGGGGGTGGGAGAGGATCGGGGAAATGAGTGGGTGAGGAGGATCAAGTTTACGTGAGGTGTACAGGATACGTATCCTTTCAAGGAAAAGGAGGAGGTGGGGGAAGGGGATGAGACCATACAGGATCCGCGTGGGGGAGGGGAGACGGATGCGATAGGCAAGGCAGAGAGCATGGCGTTCAAGGATTTGGAGGGATGTATAGAGGGTAGGGGGGGGCGGAGATCCAGGCTGGATGGGCGTAACAAAGGATAGGGCGGATGAGGGATTTATAGGTGTGGAGGATTGTGGAGGGGTCCAGACCCCACGTGCGGCCGGAAAGGAGCTTGAGGAGACGGAGTTGGGAACGTGCCTTGGCTTGGATTGTCTGGAGATGGGGAGTCCAGGAGAGGCGACGGTCGAGGGTGACGTCAAGGTACTTAAGGGTGGGAGTGAGGGCGATAGGACGGCCATAGATGGTGAGATAGAAATCAAGGAGGCGGAAGGAAGGGGTGGTGTTGCCTACAATGATCGCCTGGGTTTTGGAGGGATTGACCTTGAGCAACCACTGGTTGCACCAAGCGGTGAACCGGTCAAGATGGGATTGGAGAAGGCGTTGGGAGCGTTGCAGGGTGGGGGCAAGGGCGAGGAAGGCGGTGTCATCGGCAAACTGGAGGAGGTGGATGGGGGGCGACGGCGGCGGCATGTCCGCCGTGTACAAAAGGTACAGAAGGGGGGAGAGGACGGAGCCTTGGGGCACACCGGCGGAGGGGAAAAAGGTGTAGGAATCGGTGTTATGGATGGTGACATAGGAAGGACGGCGGGAGAGAAAGGAACCGATCAGACGGACGTAGTTAATGGGAAGGGCAAAGGTTTGGAGCTTGATGAGGAGACCGGAATGCCAGACGCGGTCATAAGCGCGTTCGAGGTCAAGTGAGAGGAAGATGGCGGAGCGACGGGAATTAAGCTGTTCGGAAAGGAGATGAGTGAGGTGAAGGAGAAGATCGTCGGAAGAGAAGGATGGCCGAAAGCCACACTGGGTGACGGGAAGGAGGCGGTGCTGGCGGAGATGCTGGTGGATGCGGCAGGTGAGGATAGATTCTAGGACCTTGCTGAAGACCGAGGTAAGGCTGATGGGACGGTAGGAGGAGACGGCGGACGGCGGTTTGCCAGGTTTAAGGAACATGAGGATACGGGAGGTTTTCCACAGGTCGGGGTAGTAACCGGTGGACAGGACTACATTGTAGAGCCTGGCCAGGGTGGAGAGGAAAGAGACAGGAGCTTCACGAAGGTGACGGTAGGTGGCACGATCGTGACCAGGAGCGGTGTTGCGTTTTGTGCGGAGTGTATCAATGAGATCCTGTGTAGTGATAGGGGCATTGAGTTCCGTGTGTGTAATGTTGTCCAAGTACTGGAAGCCAGGAGCGAGGGGAGGGGAAAAGGTGTCAGTTCGATCGCGGATATCTGGGAAGAGGGAGTAATCGAACTGGGGATCATCGGGGACGGAAAATACATCGGAGAGGTAGGAGGCAAAGTGATTGGCCTCACTAAGGGAGTCAGGGAAAGGGTGGTCATCATGGAGAAGAGGATAATAGGGGGAGGGTTTAGTTCCAGTAAGGCGACGGAAGGCCGACCAGAACTTGGACGAGTTGATTGGTAGGGTTGCATTTAAACGGGTGCATGTCTGTCGCCAGTCCCGGCGTTTCTTAGCCGCGAGCAAATTACGAACGTGTCGCTGGAGTTGCCGGTGGCGTCGTAGTGTGTCCGGGTCAGGCATGCGGAGGAAGGCACGGTAGAGACGACGGGATTCACAGAGGAGGAGAACGGCCTGTGGGGGTAAGGTAGGACGGTGGGGGTGGATGGCGACAGTAGGAACGTGGGCCTCCACGGCCTCAGACAAGGTCCGCTGGAGAAAGGAGGCGGCATGGGTGACATCGTCAGGGTGGTGGTAGGTGAGAGGGTGGCTATCGACCTGGGTGGAAAGGGTATCCCGGTAGGCATTCCAGTCGGCTCGGGAATAGTCGTGGACATACTTAGGGGGAGGGTCAGTACGAGGGTCGGGGCGAGGGCGACGACCGTCTGAAACGGTGAGGAGGACAGGGAGATGGTCGCTACCAATAGGCTCCAGGACATCCACCGTTATGCGGCCAAGGAGGTTGGGGGAGGAGAGGATAACATCAGGAGTGGAGTTGGATTCAGGACGGGTATGCCGGGGGATGGGGACGTGGTCACCTTGAAGGGTGGAGAGGAACCGATGCCATCGCCGTAACTGGGCAGCGGAACGACTATGGATGTTGAGGTCGGCGGCGATCACGTAGGAGGAAAAGGTACGATCGACGTGGGAGAGGAAGTCGAAGGGAATAGGAGCGTTGGGGCGGACATAGATGGTGGCGCAGGTAACGGTAAGGCCGGGGAAGAAGAGACTAAGGATCAGGTGTTCGGTGGGATCGGGGAGGAGAGGTTGGAGCCGAACGGGGATCTGGCGGTGGTGACCAATGGCAACTCCGCCACGCGCAATCGGGAGGGGATTATCGGAGCGGTGGAGGAGGTAGGGCGAAGTGTGAATGGTGTGGTGGGGTTGGAGGAAGGTTTCATTAAGGAGGAAGGCATCCACGCGGTGGGTGGCAAGGGTGTGCAGGAAGAGGGTCCTGTTGGCGGGGAGGGAGCGGATGTTGTTGAAAAGGATACGTTGCTGTCGCGCCATGATAGGGATTTAGACGAGGGTGTCGAGGCGGGAGAAGGTGAAATGGGCCTGGTTGTTGGAGTAGGTGGCGTACATCTTGAGTTGGAATATGGAACAGGCGGCGAGGGAGATCTGTTGGAGGGTGTGTGGGCGCTGAAAGGGATGAACATTCTGGAGGACGATGGTAAGGAACCTGATGATGTCCTCAGCGGTGGGGGGGGGGGGGACGAAGGGAATTGCCAGGAGGGGTGGGGGCGTCCAGGGGACGGACAGGGGCGGTGAGTTTAGGAGTGGTTGGAGGGGGTCGGGCCTTACACTTTTGGGAGTAGGTGGGATGGGGGAGATTGCAGGTATTGCAGGAAGGAGGGGATTGGAGGTTGGGGCACTGCCTGAGGAAGTGCGCTTGCCGACAATGCGGGCAGGTGGGGGCCTCACGGCACTCAGCTGTGGGGTGCGCGTTATAGCGTAGACACCTCTGGCAGCGCAGGGATTGAGGAGGGGAGCGGGAGGGGTCGACCTTGTACCGCTGGTTAAAAAGGAGGGCACCCTCCTTCAGGAGACGGTCAATGGAGGGGGCGTGCTCAGAAAAAACCCGCATAAGGCGGGTGGGGCCGGCAGCGTTATGTATGCGGCGAACCGCACGCACCTCCAAATGGGGATGCGCCTGGAGCTCCGCCAACACCTCCTCCTCCATGATCACTGGACTAAGCCGAGTGATCACGGCGGTGAGAGTCGGCGGGCGACGCGGAGGTTGGGGTTGGCGGGAGGGAGGTGGTGAAGGAGCAGGGGTGAGAGAGGCATGAGGGCCAAAGCGGGTGACAGGGATGCGGGAAAGGAGGTAGGTGTGGAGGGTTGGGCTGGGGGAGGAGATGAGGAACGAATCTCGGCGAGGAGTGAGGAGGGAGATGGGGGCACCAGGACAATGCTGGCGAAGGAAGAGGGTGAGGTTCCGGGCTTCAAGGAGAGAGGGATCAGGACGGGAGAGGAGGTAGCGGTAGGAGGAAGGGGGAGAGGAGGAGGATGAGGGGGCAGAGACAGGCGGGGAGACTTCCATGGCATCATGGGTGGGGGAAGGAGGACGAGGCGCAGCCTTTTTGGAAGCAGAGGAAGCAGGAGTGCCACCGGGGGGCTTGACGGCGGTGGAGGAGGTGTGGGGGATGGGAACAACGGGAATGTGGCGGGGAGGGGCAGGTCCCGGGGCTGGAGTCGGCGCCGGAGATGGTGACGATGACGGTGGCAGTGGCGGCGGTGATGGCGAAGGTGACGGGGAGAGCTGGGCATGGGCAGTGGCCCGACGGGCCACCACCCGAGCCGGAGCTGCAGTGACAGGCTGGGGGAGTGGGGGGAAGGGATCAGAACGAGAGGAGCGGGAGGAAGAAGCGGGAGAGGGGGCGACAAAGATAGAGGGTGAAGGGAGAGTGAGGAGAGGTGGAATGGAAGGAGAGGGGTGGGACTGAGCACACCAAGTTATAGTGGTGGAGGCGCGGAAGGGGAGGTATAACCAATGGCGGTGATGGTAGTAGTGACAGTGGTGGTGGGGGCGGACATGACGGGAGAGAGAAACAAGAACGAACAGAACGAAGAGGAGAGGACAGAAACTGGGGACAGACAAAGACGAACACGGATGAAGACGAAGACGGCCGTAGACCAGGGTCAGGACGGCGGCGACGGCGGCGACCAGGCGGCACCGGATGGCGGCGGCGGCGGCGGCGGTGTCGGCGGCGAGCCCCGGCAGGCGGCGACGGCGGCGGCGGCGTCAGCGGCGATCAGCAGGCGGCGGCGGCGGCGGCGTCGGCGGCGGCGAGCACCGGCAGGCGGCGACCAGGCGGGGGCGGCGAGCCCCGGCAGGCGGCGGCGGCGGCGGCGGCGACCGGAAGGCGGCGACGGCACCAGCAGGCAGTATGGACGGCAAGCAGACGACACGGCAGGAATCTTCCACGTCGAAGGCGCACCCTGAGAGTAGCCCAGGCAGTGAAACTCTTCGATGAAGAAGAGAGAGAATCCAACCCTCGAATGAATGGCAACTAGACGTTTTTTTTTTTTTTTTTTCTTTATTGTTATTTTCAAACCCGTACAAACAAGCAGGCTGTCAGCAGCACAGTACGCCGCTCTTCAGCCGTAGAGGAGATAAAGAAAGAACAGAAAGAATACACAAATGTGACATAACGGTGGGTAATAAAACAGTAGACATATAAAGACAAACACGGAGCCGTTCACACTCGACGAGAATTCACTACAAACTGTTGTCACGACGCACTAACACTGAAGATGGCGACGGCACAGGTGAACGATGGAGTATGACGGGAACACTGAACACGAAACACGACGGCACTCACGATACACTGATGGCGATGATCTCTGGCACGCGAATGTCCACTCAGCGTGTACGAGTCCGGGGACCTGCCAAGAGAGGAGGTGGAGGAGGAGGAAGGGGAAATGGGAGAGGGGAGAGCAGAGATGCCATGGGCAAAGGAGAGAGGGGAGGGAGGAAGGGGGAGGGGAAGCCCGGGGGAGAGGGTAGGAGGGAGGGGGGAAAAGAAAAAGAAGGGAAGGGAAAAGGGGGGAGGGAGGGTGCCTAAAGGAAAGGACACAGGAGGTGGGGGGGGAGGATCAAAGTTGATAGGAGGGGTAGATGCTGGGGAGGAGGACACCATCAGGGAGGGGGAGCTGGTGGAAGCCACCTTGGGAGAGGGTAAGGAGGGTTGAGAGATGGAGACCGGGTGGGACATGCGAATACAGGTGCGGCAGCGGGCGGGGGTGGGTGAGGATCGGGGAGACGAGCGGGTGAGGAGGGTCGAGTTTACGGGAGGTGTACAGGATCCGTATCCTTTCAAGGAAAAGGAGAAGCTGGGGGAAGGGGATGAGATAATACAGGATCCATGTGGGGGAGGGGAGACGAATGCGATAGGCGAGGCAGAGAGCATGGCGTTCAAGGATTTGGAGGGATTTATAAAAGGGAGGGGGGGCGGAGAGCCAAGCCGGATGGGCATAAGAAAGGATAGGGCGGATGAGGGATTTATAAGTGTGGAGGATGGTGGAGGGGTCCAGACCCCACGTACGGCCGGAGAGGAGCTTGAGGAGACTGAGTCAGGAGCGTGCCTTGGCTTGGATTGTCCGGAGGTGGGGAGTCCAGGAGAGGCGACGGTCGAGGGTGACACCAAGGTACTTAAGGGTGGGAGTGAGGGCGATAGGACACCCATAGATGGTGATGTATAAATCAAGGAGGTGGAACGAAGGGGTGGTTTTGCCTACAATGATCGCCTGGGTTTTGGAGGGATTGACCTTGAGCAACCACTGGTTGCACCAAGCGGTGAACCGGTCAAGATGGGATTGGAGAAGGTGTTGGGAGCGCTGTAGGGTGGGGGCAAGGGCAAGGAAGGCGGTGTCATCGGCAAACTGGAGAAGGTGGACGGGGGCTGACGGCGGCGGCATGTCCGCCGTGTACAAAAGGTACAGAAGGGGGGAGAGGACAGAGCCTTGGGGCACACCGGCAGAGGGGAAAAAGGTGTAGGAATCTGTGTTATGGACGGTGACATAGGAAGGACGGCGGGAGAGAAAGGAGCCGATCAGACGGACGTAGTTAATGGGAAGGGCGAAGGTTTGGAGTTTGAAGAGGAGACCGGAATGCCATACGCGGTCATAGGCACGTTCGAGGTCCAGGGAGAGGAAGATTGCGGAGCGACGGGAATTAAGCTGTTCGGAAAGGAGATGAGTTAGGTGAAGGAGAAGGTCATCGGAAGAAAAGGACGGCCGAAAGCCACACTGGGTAATGGGAAGCAGGCGGTGCTGGCGGAGATGCTGGTTGATGCGGCGGGTGAGGATAGATTCTAGGACCTTGCTGAAGACTGAGGTAAGGCTGATGGGTCGGTAGGAGGAGACGGCGGACGGCGGTTTGCCGGGTTTAAGGAACATGAGGATACGGGAGGTTTTCCACAGGTCGGGGTAGTAACCGGTGGACAGGACTACATTGTAGAGCCTGGTCAGGGTGGAGAGGAAAGAGACAGGAGCTTCACGAAGGTGACGGTAGGTGACACGATCGTGACCAGGAGCGGTGTTGCGTTTTGTGCGGAGTGTATCAATGAGATCCTGTGTAGTGATAGGGGCATTGAGTTCCGTGTGTGCAATGTTGTCCAAGTACTGGAAACCAGGAGCGAGGGGAGGGGCAGAGGTGTCAGTTCGATCGCGGATATCCGGGAAGATGGAGTAATCGAACTGGGGATCATCGGGGATGGAAAATAGATTGGAGAGGTAGGAGGCAAAGTGATTGGCCTTACTAAGGGAGTCAGGGAAAGGGTGATCATCATGGAGAAGAGGATATAAGGGGGAGGGTTTAGTTCCGGTAAGGTTACGGAAGGCCGACCAGAACTTGGACGAGTTGATTGGTAGGGTAGCATTTAAACGGGTGCATGTCTGTCGCCAGTCCCGGCGTTTCTTAGCCGCGAGCAAATTACGAATGTGTCGCTGGAGTTGCCGGTGGCGTCGTAGTGTGTCCGGGTCACGCGTGCGGAGGAAGGCACGGTAGAGACGACGGGATTCACGGAGGAGGAGGATGGCCTGTGGGGGTAAGGTAGGACGGTGAGAGTGGACAGCGACAGTAGGGACGTGGGCCTCCACGGCCTCAGACAAGGTCTGCTGGAGAAAGGAGGCACCATGGGTGACATCGTCAGGGTGGTGGTAGGTGAAGGGGTGGCTATCGGCCTGGGCAGAGAGGGATCCCGGTAGGCATTCCAGTTGGCACAGGAATAGTCATGGACGTACTTGGGGGGAGGGTATTGACGGGGGTCGGGGCGGGGGCGACGACCGTCTGAAATGGTGAGGAGGACAGGGAGATGGTCGCTACCAATAGGCTCCAGGACATCCACCGTTATGCGGCCAAGGAGGTTGGGGGAGGAGAGGATAACATCGGGAGTGGAGTCGGATTCGGGACGGGTGTGCTGGGGGATGGGAATGAGGTCGCCGTGAAGGGAGGAGAGGAACCGATGCCACCGCCGTAACTGGGCAGTGAAACGACTATGGATGTTGAGGTCGGCGGCGATCACATAGGAGGAGAAGGTACAGTCGACGTGGGAGAGGAAGTCGAAGGGAATAGGGGCGTTGGGGCGGACATAGATGGTGGCGCAGGTAACGGTAAGGCCAGGGAAGAAGAGACTCAGGATCAGGTGTTCGGTGGGGTCGGGAAGGAGAGGTTGGAGCCAAACAGGGAACTGGCGATGGTGCCCAATGGCAACTCCGCCACGCGCAATTGGGAGGGAATTATCGGAGCGGAGGAGGAGGTAGGGTGAAGTGTGGACGGTGTGGTGGGGTTGGAGGAAGGTTTCATTGAGGAGGAAGGCGTCCACGTGGTGGGTGGCAAGGGTATGGAGGAAGAGGTTCTTGTTGGCGGAAAGGGAGCGGATGTTGTTGAAAAGGATACGTTGCTGTCGCGCCATGACAGGGATTTAAACGAGGGTGTCAAGACGGGAGAAGGTGAAATGGGCCTGGTTGTTGGAGTAGGTGGCGTACATTTTGAGGTGGAAAACGGATCGGGCGGCGAGGGAGATCTGTTGGAGGGTGTGTGGGCCCTGAAAAGGATGGACATTCTTCAGGACAATGGTGAGGAATCGGATGATGTCCTCAGCGGTAGGGGGTGGGCGAAGGGAGTTGCTGGGAGGGGTGGGGGCGTCCAGAGGGCGGACAGGAACGGTGAGTTCAGGAGTGGTAGGAGGGGGTCGGGCCTTACACTTCTGCTAGTAGGTGGGATGAGGGAGGTTACAGGTATTACAGGAGGGGGGGGACTGGAGATTGGGGCACTGCCGTAAAAAGTTGGCTTGCCTACAGTGCGGGCAGGTTGGGGCCTCGCGCCACTCAGATGTTGGGTGCGCATTATATCGCAAGCACCTTTGGCAGCGGAGGGATTGAGGAGGGGAATGGGAGGGGTCAACTTTATAACGCTGGTTAAAAGGGAGGGCACCCTCCTTCAGGAGACGGTCTATGAAGGGGGCGTGCTCAGAAAAAACGCGCATAAGGCGGGTGGGGCCGGCAGCGTTACGGATCCGGCGAACCGCACGCACCTCCAGATGGGGATGGGCCTGAAGCTCCGCCAACACCTCCTCCTCCGTGATCACTGGACTGAGCCGAGTGATCACGGCGGTGAGGGTCGGCGGGCGACGCGGATGTTGCGGTTGGCGTGAGGGAGGTGGCGAGGGAGCAGGGGTGAGAGAGGCATGAGGGCCAAAGCGGGTGATAGGGATGCGGGAAAGGAGGTAGGTGTGGAGGGTTGGGCTGGGGGAGGAGATGAGAACAGAATCATGGCGAGGAGTGAGGAGGGAGATGGGGGCACCAGGACAATTCTGGCGAAGGAAGAGGGTGAGGTTCCGGGCTTCAAGAAGGGAGGGATCCGGACGGGAGAGGAGGTAGCGGTAGGAGGAGGGGGTAGAGGAGGAGGAGGAGGGGGCAGGGACGGGCGTGGAGACTTCCATGGAATCAGGGGTGGGGGAAGGGGGACGAGGCGGAGCCTTTTTTGGAGCAGAGGAGACAGGGGCGCCACTGGGGCGCTTGACGGACACGGTTCTGGCAGGCAGGTGCTAAAGAGGTCCAAAACACACAAAATTCTCACAACAGGAACATAAATAATGATGTTACCATATTTAACCAAAATATTGGTAGAGTAAAGAAAAAAGCAGATTCTCACAAAAGTAAAGTAAACAGTAATGTTACCATTTTTCACCAAAATAATATGCCCAATTTTGCCTCTTCTTATAGGATCGGCTACGTTACTCATTAATTTACTACAATTATTTCCAATAACATTAAACAGGTATCGCCATTGTATATTAATTGTATTCAAAAGCATGTTATTATTATTATGACCGATAAAATCGTAACAAATCGCGCAGCGTGCGTTTTTAACGATAGCTTTACACTCGCCCAGCCTTTATTCGTGCAATATTATATATAAATATATAGACAGGACTCGAAATGTTACACAGCCCCCCAGACTGTGATGTCTTGAAGAGGTTTCCAGACACAACAGGCTTATTTTTTGTGTACTGTGACAGGAGAGGGTATTTGTTTCGGCGAATCCACTCACTCTCAGATTCACTCAACAAGTCAGTACATACATTGTACAATATTTAAGTTGAGTTAATGGACCTAGACAAAATGCCCTTAACTAAATTCCACATTTGTTTATAGGTTGTCTTAGAAACACTTCACACTAATCGCTTCATATTCACACATTTTTTTTCTTGGATGAAGCCCTCAGTTCTTCAACTGACTGTGCAAGGCAGGGATCACAGCCGGGTTCGACGATTGGCATCCTCGGTCATGTTTAACCAGAGAGGATTTGGTCCTTTTCTTTTCCTCTTAATTCCACTTTTAAACCATCCATCCTCGTTGTTCGGTGAGAGGATAAATCGTTTTTCAGCGTCGTCTCTGTTGTTGATACCAAGAAGGTATCTCATGGAAATCTTCGGTACTTTCTTTAATTTTCTTTGTAAGTTAATATAAGTATGTATTTATCCACTGGTGCTTTTATTTAGTCCACTCTGAGTGTAGTCTTGGTATCATTCAGTGTTTCTTGAATTTATATTTCGCTAATTATTGATAATACTTCTTCAGGTCTTTGTGAGGGAACAAGCCCTTAATTACATCAGTATCACAATCTGCCAGAAGGTAGCTCCCTTCATGAGGTATTTTCATTATTTTGTATGGACCTGTATATAAATATTGCCATTTCTTATTCAGTCTTTTCCTGGCTGATGCTTTTGGGTGATTTCTCAATAAAATTTCTTCCCCTACATCATATGTGACTACTTTCTTCACGTTTTTATCAAACCGGGTTTTTCTCAATTGTGCTTGATGCTTGAGGTTTTTGTAGACCTTCTTCACCTTATTTTTTTTCTTGATAATCTTTTGTTCTATCGCAGGTAATTTCTTTATCCATTCTGGCACAATACTTTCACCAAATACTATTTGATTAGGTGAATAACCTGTCGATAAGTGTGGTAAGTCATTATACACTTTCTCAAATTCATAAATCCAATCGATCCATTTATAATGTTGTTTGGGTATGTACGTCCGTAAAAATCAGTTCAACTTTCGGAAGATTCTCCCAACCGGATTTCCACAAGGGTAAAATCTTGAGATGTAAATGTGCTGGATTCCTTGATCTTTCATAGTGTCTCTCCATACTTTGCTTGTATAATAAGCAGCGTTGTCTGTCAAAATCATTATAGGTTTGCCAAGCTCAGTTATATAGTTGTTGATAAATTTGCGTAACATGGGTCAAACGTGGATATAATTTCACATATTTTGAAAAGAGATCATAAATAGACAAAACATATTTGAACCGTCCACATGTCATGGGACATGGCCCACAGACATCACATGACACCAACATTAAAGGTTGTTGTGGCATGATAGGATGTAATTCTATCTTCTGACAATAGTTTATGGGTTTTGCCTTCAGACATATTTTGCAATGTAAGGATGTAGAGGCTTATCTCACTAGGCTCTGAGCACTATGGGACTTAACATCTGTGGTCATCAGTCCCCATCTCACTAGGGGTAAGATTGATACTGGCTACAGGAAAATTAGAGAGACCTTTGGAGGTAAGAGAACCACTTGTATGAACATCAAGAGCTCAGATGGAAACCCAGTTCTAAGGAAAGAAGGGAAAGCAGAAAGGTGGAAGGAGTATATAGAGGGTCTATACAAGGGCGATGTACTTGAGGACAACATTATGGAAATGGAAGAGGATGTAGATGAAGATGAGATGGGAGATACGATACTGCATGAAGAGTTTGACAGAGCACTGAAAGACCTGAGTCGAAACAAGTCCCCAGGAGTAGACAACATTCCATTGGAACTACTGACGGCCTTGGGAGAGCCAGTCCTGAAAATACTATACCATTTGGTGAGCAAGATGTATGAAACAGGCGAAATACCCTCGACTTCAAGAAGAATATAATAATTCCCATCCCAAAGAAAGCGTGTGTTGACAGATGTGAAAATTACCGAACAATCAGTTTAATAAGCCACAGCTGCAAAATACTAACACGAATTCTTTACAGACGAATGGAAAAACTAGAAGAAGCCGATCTCGGGGAAGATCATTTTGGATTCCGTAGAAATACTGGAACACGTGAGGCAATACTGACCTTACGACTTATCTTAGAAGAAAGATTAAGGAAAGGCAAACCTACGTCTCTAGCATTTGTAGACTTAGAGAAAGCTTTTGACAATGTTGACTGGAATACTCTCTTTCAAATTCTAAAGGTGGGAGGGGTAAAATACAGGGAGCGAAAGGCCATTTACAATTTGTACAGAAACCAGATGGCAGTTATAAGAATCGAGGGACATGAAAGGGAAGCAGTTGTTGGGAAGGGAGTGAGACAGGGTTGTAGCCTCTCCCCGATGCTATTCAATCTGTATATTGAGCAAGCAGTAAAGGAAACGAAAGAAAAATTCGGAGTAGGTATTAAAATCCATGGAGAAGAAATAAAAACTTTGAGGTTCGCCGACGACATTGTAATTCTGTCAGTGACAGCAAAGGACTTGGAAGAGCAGTTGAATGGAATGGATAGCGTCTTGAAAGGATTATATAAGATGAACATCAAGAAAAGCAAAACGAGGATAATGGAATGTAGTCGAATTAAGTCGGGTGATGCTGAGGGAATTAGATTAGGAAATGAGACACTTAAAGTAGTGAAGGAGTTTTGCTATTTGGGGAGCAAAATAACTGATGATGGTCGAAGTAGAGAGGACATAAAATGTAGACTGGCAATGACAAGAAAAGCGTTTCTGAAGAAGAGAAATTTGTTAACATCGAGTATAGATTTAAGTGTCAGGAAGTCATTTCTGAAACTATTTTTATGGAGTGTAGCCATGTATGGATGTGAAACATGGACGATAAATAGTTTGGACAAGAAGAGAATAGAAGCTCTCGAAATGTGGTGCTACAGAAGAATGCTGAAGATTAGATGGGTAGATCATATAACTAATGAGGAAGTATTGAATAGGATTGGGGAGAAGAGAAGTTTGTGGCACAACTTGACCAGAAGAAGGGATCGGTTGGTAGGACATGTTCTGAGGCATCAAGGAATCACCAATGTAGTATTGGAGGGCAGCGTGGAGGGTAAAAATCGTAGAGGGAGACCAAGAGATGAACACACTAAGCAGATTCAGAAGGATGTAGGCTGCAGTAGATACTGGTAGATGAAGAAGCTTGCACAGGATAGAGTAGCACGGAGAGCTGCATCAAACCAGTCTCAGGACTGAAGACCACAACAACAACAACAACAACAAGAATATTTGTAGCTGGACGTCCCAAATTTGGATGATAGCAGTATTTTGCTATTTTGGCTGTACATTTAGCGGCACCAAAATGATCTCAATTCAAGTGAGTGATTCTAAATATTTATTTGGAACACAAACTTTCCAAACATCTTCTTCATCCTTCCTCCAATACAATATTCCGGATTTTAATTGATACTGTTCTTGAGAGTGACTTAGCGTTTTGCTTTCAACAGCACGTCTAATGGCTTTCCACAACTTATCATCTTCTTGCAGTTGTGGGAGACCTCGACATAGCTGTGAAATCTGCCTCTCACAGTATTGCCTTGATAAATTCATGACTTTAAAGTCAATAGTCCGTTCTTCACACTCGTCGTCATTCTTTCTTTTCGGTAGTCTTGAAAGAGCATCGGCTATGATGTTGTCTTTCCCTCTGATGTATTTGAGCGTAATATCATATTCTTGCAATAGCAAGGCCCACCGGGTTAAACGTGAATGGAACATCATTCCCGTTAAAATAAAAGATAAAGCTTTGTGGTCGCAGAATACAATGATCTTCTTTCCATATACAAAATAGCGATACTTTCTAAGGGACCAGACCACGGCCAGTACTTCCAATTCAGTAGTACAATATGCACGTTCACAGCTAGAGAGTGTTCTGCTGGCAAACCCAATTATTTTGATGGTACTGGTATCTTCTGGATTGTCCATCTAGAAAAGAGTGGCATCCAATCTTGTTTCAGAAGCATCCGCAGCAATATAAAACTCTTGATCGAGTCTCGGATGATGTAACAGTGGAGCATTAGTCAAAGCATTGCGGATGTTATCAAAAGCTTGCGTGCATTCAGTATTGCACTCCCACATGACATTTTTTCTTAACAGCCGTACAAGCAGTCTTGGCTTCCTAACTGATTTGGTAAAAATCGTCGAAAAAAAGAAACTAAGGCGATAAACGACTTTAATTCCGTTCTATTGTTTGGATAAGTACGTCTGTTAATTGCATCCATCTTTTTAGGATTTGGTTTTATCCCTTCAGGAGTAATTATATGCCAAGAAATTTCAATTGGTTATGAGCAAACTTGTACTCAAATTTACAGTAACTCTGTATTCCAAAAAATTCGCAAAACCTCTTCCTAATAAGTCCAAATGTTCCCCCCCCAAGTTTTTAGAAGCAATTATCAAATAAACCACATATAAAGTAACTTCATTCAAAACGTCTCTGCCCAGTACGGTATCTAATCCCGATATGAAAACACCACCGCTTATTTTCAACCCAAATGGCATGACGGTTTGGCCTAGAAAAACGTATGCAGTATAATTTCGAGATTCTTTCGATATTCTAGTTTGCCAATATGAACTACGCATATCCAAAGAAGTTAAGAAGCGGGCTCCATAAAACGATTGTACTAACTGTTCTAGGTTCTCCGGTCGCGTTTGCACAGGTATAATGATCTTATTGATCTCTCTGGCATCCAACACCAATCTGATGTCACCATTGGGTTTAATTACCGCCACAAGAGGGTTACAATATTCGGAATCTGGGGGCTCAATAATACCCCATTCTAACATTTTATTGATTTCCTTTCTAACTACTTCTTTCTTTGTCCATGGGATAGAATAGGAAGTACGACAAAAGGGTTTATGCTCGTACGTCTTTACATGGTATTCGAAGTCTTTTATTATACCCGGACGTTTACTAAAAATCGACTGATATGCTTCCAACAAGTAGTACAATTCGTCCCTTCGGATAACATATAAATATTCTGATTCTAACACCTTTTCCTGCAATGACATTTTATCCATCATTTCTTCAGAACATTCAATAAGGCAGATATCATACACAATTTCATCATCAATACTGACATATTTTGCCATTAGATTCATACACAGTTGATTTGGAATTACTCGGCTCTTTCTCATGGTGGCTGTCAAAACATTACCATTGGAATTAAATATTCCGTCACCTTTCTCTAAATTAATGATTGCACCGGTCTCACATAAAAAAATCCAAACCGCAGATACATGGTACTGTGATTTTAGGAACAACCAGGAATGTACTTTCTATTTGAGCCCCCTGTATTGTAATGTCGACACGTACCTGTTTCACAACTCTTTGCATTTTTGCGCTGAACACGTCAGACACGGTACATCCTGTAATAGGAAAAGTGGGCATTTTTACCCCTCAGCTTATCTGTTTTAAACAGTCCAGCGTCATGACACTAATAGTCGCTCCAGTATCAATTAATATTTCAACATCAACATCATTTATCCTTGTTGGAATTATTGCCTTAAAATTTGTCCGCATTTATTAGAAACTTCAGGTTTTTCTTCAATTAATTCATTCCTTATATCCTGATCATTATTGTACCTTAATACTCTCAGTTCAAATTGATGCCTGCCTTCCTTCTCCATTCCAGTCATCCTAGGAAGGCATTTGGTGACTGGTATTAGTTCAATCTATCTCGTTGAGTCATCGGTAGGGGTTCATGAACTTCCACAATCCGTACAGTATGATCCGAGCTATGGTATTCACCCCGTCGCACATTGGAGGCTCCTTCGCCCATTGGTATAACTCCTTGTGCTGGATGAGGACTCGAGGCATTTGTTCCATCCTGCCGATGAACATTATGCTTCGAATTATCTTCCCAAGGTCGAATACAATTGGGTTCATCACCTGGGTACCTGTTACTCTTATTAATATCACTACTATGCACATTCGCGTCACCATATCGATGTTTACGATTAAGTTGTACAGCATTAATCTGATTTACTGGGTTGACTTTATCCCCATAATTACCTCTAGCGCAGTATCTCTTCTATATTTATTATAATCATTGTTTTTATAGTAACCATAGGACGAAGATTGTCCACACTCCTGTGATGCAGGTTTCACCTGGTTTTCGGTATTATTATTATCAGAAGTGAAATTATTATTGTAATTATTCGTATTACTATGAGTGTGAGTCTGTGGGGCAGCGGGTGGAATAATAGAATAATGTTCCTATTATTTATTTAATGCTGTTGTTTGCCGTTCTCAACACTGGCTCTCTAACTACAATATTGGCAACCAGGGGTTAGCAAAACGTGAAGCCTGTAATTAGAATTCCTAGTGCCCACTTCATCTGAGAAATACATTTATAGCTACAGCTTATAGCTCTGAGGAATTAGGAGATTGTCTGGGATTCATAATCAAAAACCATTCTCTCTAAAATGTTTACTATATTCTGAAAGTCACATACCAAAAAGGATCCACACAATCCAACAACAAGAGTAGTTCAGAGTCTAATGCGCTGATGCAACTATAACTGTTCAAATTAAATGTTTAAGTGAATGCTCGCCATAATTTGATGATAATGTTCATCAAACGCCACGCTAATAATGGTAGAATGTCTGTCCTGCGGCGGCACGTGAAAATACGACATACACAAACTAAAGATAGTTCATTAACGTCATCCCAAAATTAACACTTCACTCGAAAACGATTTCACGGTTACGCGTATCCCGAGTAACTTATTACTGCATCCGAGGCTGTTTATATCAACGATACCGACGCGACGCGACTCCCGGCACAGGTGGTGCGCTAATCAGCCTCTGGACAGAACTGGGGCCTGCCTTTCTTTCTCGCACAGCGTTCATACATATAAAGCGGCGGTGCGGACGGCTAAGGGAATGCCTGATCAAATCCGCTCTACCGACTAGCTGCTGGGCTAGTAATGCACCACTTTAAGTTATTGAAGAAATAATTGCTTCCTTTGCTGATGGCCGATGAAGCTTTCAATTTAGTTGTGCAATCAGCACACAAGTAAGTAATCATAATAAAAGTCTGACATGGCGAAGTCAAATATTTTGGGCGAGAGAATTAATTTAATTACACTACACGCAGTAGACGAGCTCTGAAATTGCTCTTTGGAGATACGCTATAGCTATAGTTTTATAGTTATTCTGTTGAAACTTCTCACATTTTTATGATTATAGCGGATCTCCCTTCTACTTAAATTTAAACATCCTAGCTTTATTTATTCGTCTACTTAATCTATCTGTGGCAATGGCCTTGCCACAGTGGATACACCGGTTCCCGTGAGATCACCGAAGTTAAGCGCTGTCGGGCCTGGCCGGCGCTTGGATGGGTGACCATCCAGCCGCCTTGCGCTGTTGCCATTTGTCGGGGTGCACTCAGCCTCGTGATGCCAATTGAGGAGCTGCTCGACCGAATAGTAGTGGTTTCGGTCAAGAATACCATCATAACGACCGGGAGAGTGGTGTGCTGAACCCACGCCCCTCCTATCCGCATCCTCCTCTGAGGATGACACGGCGGTCGGATGGTCCCGATGGGCCACTTGTGGCCTGAAGACGGAGTGCTTTACTTAATCTGTCTCACTTTCTTAATTTCTAAGACAAAAACCAGAATATCATGAATTTCAACTAAAATTTTAATTTGTGAGATCCAGAATACTGTTTCTACTAAATTATTATGCAAAAGGAATCTAAATATAAATTTTTAGGTTTCTAGCTCTTTTCTGTTGCGCCAATGATTTTTACAGAAAAAAATGCAAATTTCGAAAATGGTTAAAGTTATTGAAGTGATATCCAACACATATTGATTTTGTATTACTCCTTACATGCTAGAAACGTTTCAGGTTATTTACTTCATTTTAAAGTACTGCGCAATATTTATGACGTCAGAGCTAGTTACAGCGGACTAGGCTGGCACACAATGGAAAGACTGATGTGAATTTTATAAGGCCTGAGTATGCTGCTTCCCTACAAGTCGACATTTGATTACTACTCATTTGTCTTGCGTCTTCCATAATTATATCTATAGAGTCAATCACCGGCAAGAATTGTTCTACATCGTGGTCAGGATCATTTATTAACTTTTCATGTATATTTATGGGCAACCTTCCCTTCAAAATTCTGATCACTTCCTTGTGAGAAATCGGATCAATCCAATAACGTGTCTTCTTTATGTACTTTTCAAAATATTGCCTTAAAGTACTCCTTTTACTGTTAAAATACTCAGGTTGATAAACCTCTTTTCTTAATTTCTCTTGTTTACTCGATGACCAGTATTTAGCCAAAAAAAGGTGTTCAAACTCAGCACAAGTATGGCAACTTTCACTTACTTCGGCGGCCCATAATGCGGCTTCTCCGGTAATATTCGATACTATAAACTGAAGTCGGTCGTGTTCAGACCAGCTACGTGGAAACATTCTTTTGAAATTATTGATAAAGATTTTCGGATGCAGGTTGTTCTTTTCAGTGGAGAATGTTGGGAATTGTCTACATTTAAAAATGCTATTCTCCACCTTTAAAGAAGACAAATATCCTCGCCGACCAAAAGAATCATCATCTTTACCAACCGAATCATCAACTTCCCAATGCAAATTTTCACCACAATTGTACTTTGTATTATCACATGTTCGGTTGGTTTTCGTCCTATTCTCCGAACGTTCGTCCTCAGTCAACAAATTTTGTGATGACTTTCGTTCTAACTCCGCCAATTTATGATTGGTTTCCTTTTGCCATTTAGGGAACTCATCAACTATTTTGTCTTTTATTTTCTGAATTTCGCTAGTGAACAGCTTAATTAATTCATCATTTCTACTTAGGTGAGCATTGATATTTTCATTTGGCTGGGATCCAATAGTAGTCTTAACCTTGTCTACAATTTCATTTCCTTTTATTTCTATCCATTCAGATAGATCTTCGTCAAGTCTTTTAGTTTGGCCTACCAAATACTTGTCAATCCCCTTACGAGCATCGGACTCAAACTCGACTATTTGTTTCGAAAGCTCTTCTATCTGTGGGCTAGCACTGAAACAGCTGCTTTCACACTTAACCATCCTATTGGACAGGCCATCATAACTATTCGAAACTACCTCATATTTCTTTTCTACGTCACGAAGTTTTCCCATTCAATTATTATGTTGCCTTTCTAAGGTGTTCGAAAACTCTACGTCTAGTCCTCCAAATTCCGCATTTAATGGAGTCTCCCAGTCCACCTTTAATTCTTTCTTAGTATTTTCCAGTTTATGATCAAAGGTGTTCAGTTTGCTTTCCAAAGAAACCATTTTATCTTCTAATGAACCAAATTTGGCCTCAAATTTTTCATTCAACTTTCACGGTGTGTGCGTAGCGTGGAGTGTTGCTAATGATTTGCAGCACCTTGTGCTGTATGATCTGCAGGTGGCGCAGTCGTGTAGGAGCTGCGTATCCCCAGATGGTCGCTGCGTACGTCATCAGAGGTCTAATCAGTGTCACGTATGCGGACCTCGACACCCTCCTATTCCGTGTGCTTTCCCCTGTCGAGCATTGGGTAGAGTTTTTTGAGCCTCGCGTGTGCTCTGTTGGCAACATATTCGATGTGGTCCCCCCGTGTAAGTTTCCAGTCCAGCCAGACACCGAGATATCTGACTTTCTCTTGGAAACGTATTGGGTGTGTTATCTGTCTACTGTGTTGATGTTTGCACAGTACTTTTGGTCCGCTCGTAAACACAACTGCTTCCCACTTGTCGACATTTACTTTAATACGCCACCATTCCACCCGAGGCTCGGCAGTTCTGAGTGCCGTCTGTATTCGTGAATTAATGTTCGACGGTTTCCAATCTCGCACGAGGATGGCTGCGTCATCTGCGTAGACGGCTATCGTATTGTTTTGTGTTGCTGGGGAGTCGTTAATGTACAGGTTGAACAAGGTGGGCCCTAGGATGCTTCCATGGGGTACTCCAGCTCGGATACCGTGTCGTGTCGATTGTTTGCCCTGCACGTCAGGGTTGAAACATCTGTTTGTGCGACACGAGTGTACGAGACGTACGAGTCTGTCCGGGAAATCAGCTTTGCTCAGTTTGCGTACAAGGCCGTCGTGTCCCGTACCACCACACTTATAACATTTTATACCCACTGTAAACGCTGTTTGTCTGTCACGCACCCCTGTTGCCACATCTGTTTCCTCACATCGGATTGCCAGCTGAATGGCCGAATACAAGTCTTGCAGAGTCCCTTCACTGAGTTTCCGCCACATATGCGCTGGTAACCCCTCATAAATGCATCGAGTGCCATTTGCTCTGCCTCCTGCAACAGTACACCATTCGCTTCATCGCTCTGACCCAACTCGTAAGCATACTCGTTAATTTCCCTTATCCTGTTCGCAAGTTTCTCTACCGTCTCCCCCTGTCTCTTCGTCATTGTACTCGACCTCTCCCTAAAGTACCGAGCGCTATTCTGTTTCTTGTACCTCTGTAAAAGCCCCTCCTTCAACTGCTTAAACCACCCTGCCTTCCTTAACTCCTCAGAACACCTGTTAATCTAATCTCGGCTACATGTTACAACTGTTCACGAGACCGACCACTCGTCGCAGCCGAAGTTTCCGAGTCCTCCACAAATGAATGCACATCCTCAGATGGCTTGCCACAAAACGGAATAATCGAATTTGCGGTAGCTGGATCTGTCTCCAGCTCCGGCATTCTAGGCAACAAGGACTGGTCAGAAGCGGTTTCCCGCTCACTTCTAGCGGTTAATTCACTCCTCAACTGCATATTGTCCGCTGTCAACTGTGCTACCTTTTCCAACAAAATCTGTACTGCTTCTGGTTCTGACACACCTCACATTCCTGACTCTGCCATTGTGTTGCTTTTGTTCCCCGTTAATCCCTAAACAGAACAATTAAGTACAAAAATAACCCGACACGCTACACCTCAGTATCATTATAGTAATATCGTGCTCAAACCAATACAAAAGTAATTAAATACCACAAAAAAAATTTTTACGGCCCCAAATACACTGACACTTCCTCTGACAACAAAAAATACCGTTCCCACGCAAAACATCTGCAATGGCCTGCCACGAGTCATACTCAAAAACACAAAAAAGAAAGAAAACGTCCAACACTCAAAAGAAAACTGGTCAAACTCACCACATCTCGTGACTGTAATGCCGGCGGTGGGCTCGAACGTCGTGCCTTACAGACGATGTCCGCTACTCTGACACCGAATGCTGTCGCACCTGCTGACACCGAATGTGACGGGAACACCAAATGTAGCGGGAAGAGGTAGGTGGCCCGTGTTAAGACTCGTCCGAGCTTTACGAGTGACGTATCGTTCCCAACTACACCGCCGGATTACCGTCGTTCTGCGTCACAGGGTCCCAAAATGCTGAGGGCGCCACCTCAGCTACCCTGTGCAGTGCTCTGCTAATGTGTCGGCCCTGTACGGCCGCAGTGATATGCCGGCCGGTGTGGCCGAGCGGTTCTAGGCGCTGCAGTCCGGAACGGTGAGACTGCTGTGGTCGCAGGTTCGAATCCTACCTCGGGCGTGGATGTGCGTGACGTCCTTAGGTTAGTTAGGTTTAAGTAGTTCCAAGTTCTAGCGGACTGGTGACCTCAGATGTTGAGTCCCACAGTGCTCAGAGCCATTTTTTTGCCGTGATATGACGCCATCAGGGCTGCGCCTGCAGCAGACTCAGCAGCCTCCATCCTGCACTGACATATGCAGGGTGGATCGCACTGCGCTTCCTCGCCCGCGGTACTGAGCTGTGTAGTGGCCCGTCACTGGCTGGCTACAGAGGGTCGAACCGGCGACCTGCCGTGGACTGGAAGTCTGGTGCCCCGTCTGCTGCCGTGTGTAGCCGGTGCTGGGACGTGCTCGACCGTCCGGGAGAGCTGCCACACTCGAATGCTCTGTCAGGGAACTGGCACCCAGCTACACGCAGCTGTGCGCCCGTTTTGCTAAATGCACCCCTCCGCCTCACGTACCCCTAACACTCAGGTCGGCCAGTGGGCCCCTTCTGCCTGTCACTTACGCCATGTAAACCGCTGCGTGTACTTTTCCTCGCGGTTCTTCGCCCCTGTGGCCTCCATTTTGCTTCTCAACTGCTGGTGAGCGTAACTCACTGTAAACAGGCCCGTGCCTGGCTGTAACTTCTGCACTCGGAAACATTGCACCAAAACTGACTTTTCCTGTCCCACACGGTACGTACTTTATGTCTACCGTCTGTTTTCTCTGGCCCACATTTATTTCTTTTTCAATACGCATCTTTGTCGTTAAATATCCGCAGTACATCACCTTTGGTAACTTCTGATGTTATTGGCCAAAGCTGACGGGTTGTATGCCATTCTTCAGTTGTCCCGATTATCGCACCTGGCAACTGTAACACTCACGACGTTAAAACTCGTAACCTGGTTTTATACCTTTGAAAATCGTACTGCTCAAAGACCTGGAACGGAAGGCATCTTATTCGAATTTGCACACAGCAGATACTGTCTTTATCAATACTAGACCGGAGACTGGTAAGTGGCACTTGGTCTACTGTTGTAAAACTACAATTTGTATTGTGGTTTGTGGATTTGTGATGCAAAATTGAAAATCAAACGTTGGCGAAGTGGCACTTGGTCTTTTTCAATACTTTACGGCAACTGTTGCTGCGATGACAATGGTGATTTGTTTTCCAAACAGACTGTGTTGTTTCCCAACAGAATGTGCTCATAGCAGAACGTTTGGTCTAATTATTCGTAACACTGTCCAACAATATTCATTCCTTGGCATATCATTTCCGTTAGCTTCATTTGTAGCGACATTTATAACATGTGTTCCACCTACTATTTGTTCTTGAGATTATTTATTTTGATGAACTATTGTAGAAACAGCTGTCAAATATCAAGAAATTGAAAAATCGTCTATACTGTTAAGTTTGCAGTCCTTCTACATTCGTCTTATTTTGTTCCAGTCAGTCACTTCCTGTAGCAAAACAGTTCTGCCAAGAACTACCTGACAAAGGACTTAGGGAATACCCTCCGGCTCTTACAGCTAAACACAGAGGGAACAAGCAGAGCAAAAGGTGAGTATCTTACTCAAATATTGACTGAAAACAAGGTGGACGTTGTTCTACTACAGGAAACCCACTGCTCAGACGAAACCCAACTTCATTCCAGGTGTAAGCTCCCTGGCTACACGTTAGCTGCTGCGACATACCATGCAAGTTACGGATCTGCAACATATATCAAGAATGATGTTGAAGAGGTAACAGATGTCCAAACAAAAGCGGAAAATAACATCCATACCATCAGGCTGAAAGTCGCCAACACAGAGATTGTGAACATCTATAAGCCCCGAGCACAACCATGGGTAAATGAAGCTGCTCAAAATATCCCACATCCAGGAATAGTAATTGGAGACTTCAACAGCCATAACACACAATGGGGCTACAGAACCACGAATGAAGATGGTGAGAAAGTATCAGTATGGGCTGAAATGGAACGCCTTTTCTTACTATTTGACGGGAAGGACAAAGGGAAATTCCGCTGAGCTAGATGGGCTCAGGACTACACTCCCGATCTCTGTTTTGCTACCACCAACAACAAAGGACTACCCTTGCAGAGCAGCAGGAAGGTGCTCAGTGATTTCCCTAGAAGCCAACACCGACCGACCTGTACTGGTGAAAATTGGACTCGAAATCCCAGTAGTGAAGTCTATACCAAAGCCACGATGGAACTTCCAAAAAGCCAAATGGGAAAAATTCTCTGAAGAGGTTGATCATATTATTCAGTTTATTCCACCTAAAGTTAGGCACTGCGACCACTTTGTTAGACTAATTCATTCCATTGCCAGAAAACATATTCCAAGAGGCTACAGAGAGAACTGCATTCCTGGATGGAGCCCTAGATGTCAAGAATTGTACGACGAATTTAAAACGACTCGAGACACCGAGGTAGCAGATGAATTGATTTCGGCCCTAGATTCAGCTAGGCAAAAGAAATGGATGGAACTAACTGAAAACATGTCTTTCTGACACTCGAGTAAGAAAGCTTGGAATTTATTAAGAAAGCTTGGCACTGCCACAAAAGGTAATATCTTATCAGTCAAATTAAATCCTAACAAAATAGCAGCCAGGATTGTTAATATAACAAGAACACCAAGCAACAACAACAAACAGAAACCCAAAGAAATAAAACATGAGCTAAAGTCTAAAATGTCTCAAGCACAGCCTTCCGAATTTGCACAGAAAATCTCTGCATCCGAAGTTGTTTCAGCCCTAGATACTCTGAAATCTGGTAAAGCGGCTGGTTGTGATGGTATATACCCAGAGTTCCTTAAACATGCTGGCCAAGGTGCAGTGCAGTGGCTAACTGCACTGTTTAATGAAATTCTCGCAACAGGAAGACTGCCAAAGCTTTTTAAGAAAACTAAAACAATTGCCATCCTGAAACCGTCAAAATCTGGTAACAATCCTGAAGACTATAGACCCATTGCACTTCTAAGTGTCTGCTATAAACTGCTGGAGAGAGTACTCTATAACAGAATTGCACCAACTATCCTGAAACACATTCCTGTAGAACAGGCTGGCTTCAGACAAGACCGCAGTTGTAGCGACCAAGTGCTAGCGTTGGCAACATACATAGAGGAGGCCTTCGGAGACCTGAAGAAAACAATGGCCGTGTTGATTGACCTAACATCAGCATATGATACAGTGTGGCGGAAATGCATGCTTCTTAAGTTCTTAAGAATAATTCCATGTAAAATAATTGCACAACTACTCAATAACATGCTGTCCAACAGGAAATTCCAAGTTCACCTAAAAGGTCAAGTAAGCAAGGTATACAATTTAAATGATGGACTACCACAAGCATCAGTATTGGCCCCCCTACTTTTCAATTTATATGTCGCTGACTTGCTAGAAACGAAAGTGGGACACGCTTCTACGTCTCCTACTGGCACGGAACGCCACTTACTGCCGGGATCGTGTAGTGTCCCCACGGCAGAGGTGGCAGCCGTTAACGGGGCCCCCCATTTTATTACTCGGGCTTCCCTCCCCGGCGTTTCGGTACGTACCGACACGGCGAGCGGCCCACGGGCTGTCGACCGGTGCTACTCCCGTCACCCTTCGTCTCTGCTATCCGCGACCACCTCTCTGCCCTCGGTCGTCTTTCTCTGGGTCCCGAGTCGTGTGGGCGTCCCGGGGAATCAACTGGCTGACCGTTTTGCTAGAGAAGCGTGTATTTACCGACTGTTCGCTTCCGTGATTCCGGGTGCAGATGTGGGGATCCAGATCGAATCTCTCTTTGCTCGAAAGTAGAACGACAGCCGGTGCGCTACTGCTTTCGGTAACGAACTTTGTACAGTCGAGGCACCTACTGCAGTTAGGCGCTCTCCGTTCCCTCCTCTCGGGAGTAGTCGGACGTCTTTTGCCGTCTACGCGTCGGCCTTACCGGACTCGCCCGTCTTTTTCCCTCGTGTGACGGGCCACCCCCACAGTGTAGCTGTGGAGCCGGACTGACGGTGTCCGATATATTGGAGGAATGTCCCCTCCTTTTGGCCCCCTGTACTAAGTATAGCGTCATAGATTCTTTCGTACACAATTCGGGGACAGTCGAACTGGTCCTCAGTTTCCTACACGAAAGTGATTTTTATTTTCAGTTATAACTTTTTGCTTTACTCGTGGAGTAGGGGTAGGTTGATTGTGGTTGGGGCCTCTCTTCGTGCTTTTCTCAGTCTGGGACCTGTGTCCACTCCCCCCCTCCTCTGTAAAGACCTCTTTTTTATCCCTCTGTTTCTCCAGTTTTCAGATTTGGTGTACCTTTTTATGCCTTCTACTGTGTGTCTGTTTTAACTTCCTTTCTTTATAGTTCGACCCCTCTGACTGGATCCACCCACTTTTAGCACACCCTTACACAAGTAACTTTTGAATCTCAGGACTGATGACCTAACCCCCGCGGCCCCCCAATCGATCGGTCGACTGTCACAGTATCACTACCTCGAGAGGAATGTTGCAGTTGTGCGTTGTATTTTTCAGACTTCATCCCCTAGGCCACTGGTTCCCAGCAGGTGGTCCGTGGACCCCCGGGGGTCCGCGAGCTGTGCCGGAGGGGTACGCAAGATGTTATTAGAATAAAAAATATATTAAATATATTTCGTACGATAACAGATTATTTGTCTTGGCCGCTTCCTGCACGAGCAGAGCTTTAGCGAACGCTATCTTCTGCGTCTAGTGTCTTCCTAGAGCCGACTAGCACTAGCACACTCTAGCGCAAAACTAGAATTAGATAGAGGCAAAAATTACAGACTTCCGGGCATCGGCACGCGAGGACTACGAGAAACTAGCCAATGAAAAAGATCCGTGTGCAACCACTTATCGGTGTAAGCGAGAATTTTCTTCCTCGTGTTTTGTGAAAAACTAATATAGGAAGCGGCTCGACATGCGGTCGGATTTCAGAGTGAAAGTTTCGAGTTTGGAACCTAATACATCAGAAATAATGGACTCAAAGGTCAGATCGAACTCATCTCACTAAGAACTGAAAGTTAAAACTAATTATATACTGATGGAGTTCTATGTTGTAACTGTATTTTTCAAATACATAATACCTTGTATGAAATTAGTGTTTTCATATTTTTCACACGTGTCTACTCAATGCAATCCCAAGTGTAGTACACTTGAAAGACCAATACATTCAGTTTTAATTTTTTCCTGTCATTTTCAGTTCATACTCAATTTTTTATTTTTTACGGAATTTGTTATACTAAACACCCAGGTATGAAGACAAAGATTTTGAGCAAAAATCAAAATTTAACGATAACAATGATGGTTAAATTGAAAAAATTTTAAGCTCAATATTTTTTAAATAATGAATATGTCAATGTTTTTTAAGCACCAAGAATAGAAAACGTATAAAAAGACTTTCAATTTAGCTTTTTTAGGTGCTCGATACTGTGATACGACGAGGTACCGATCGTGCTCGATTAGTGGGTCCTCTAGAAAATTTTGTTGGGAACCGCTGCCCTAGGCAAACTGAGTAACGTGAGAAGCATGTTCAAAAAGGAACAGGAATTTGTTAATTTCACGGGGTCTATATGTCTAATTTTCAAGCTTTTGTTTATCTTGTTGATTCACACGTTCTTGATGTATGTTTGCATTTTCTGCTGTTTTGAAGATTTATTTCATTTTTGACGTATGAAAATGTTATATCTGCTCTCGAGTGCTCTGGATGCTGTGGCACATAAATTACTGATGGCACTGTGGAACAAATAAAGAAAATGGTCCAGGAAAATTGTCAAATCACCATCAGAGAGGTTGCTAATGATGTCGGCATACCCTCGGGCTCTAGCCGAACAATTTGTTTTAGATGTTTCGGGCGTGAAGAGTGTAGCAGCAAAGTAAGTTTCGAAATTGATGAACGAATTTGACAATCGTCCAGAACTTCTAAGGAAAATTATAACAGGTGACAAAACGTGGGTACACGATATGGCGTCGAAACTGAGGCCCGGTGGTCCCAGTGGAAACTGCGCGAAAAGCCGAGGCTGGAAAACGTACAATGTGAAGACTCTTCCCACTCTTTACTTCTATTTGCAATGGAATAGTGCATCGTGTGTTCCTGCCTTACGGTCATAAGGTCAGTAACAAATCTGGAAGTTACGTGCCATTTGCACGAAGCTGTCCAAAGAAAGCAACCAGAAATGTGGCAAAACCACTTGTGGAAAACGCATCACGATCATCTGCTCACTCACGTCTCAATGCAAAAAAAAAAAAAAAAAAAAAAAAAAAAAAAAAAAAAAAAAAAAAAAAAAAATCGTGAACCTCAGCCACCGTATTCGCCGAACACGGCTTGTTCCTTTTCTGTTTCCGAGGCTGAAGAGGACTTCATCGTGCCACCATTGGTGACATAAAAGCAGAATCGCTGAACACCTGTCAGAAAGTGAGTTCCGGAAGTGCTTCTGAGATTGGAAAAAGCAGTGGCACAAGTGTATTGCATCTGAGGGAGTTACTTTGAAGGGAACAAAGTTGATGTTGATGAATAAATAAAGATTCTTCGAGAACAACAAATATTTCCATTCCTCTTGATCACACCATGTATATAGTAAACAGTTGCCAAGATACTGGGCCAACAACCTGTACCCGAAAGTAAATAAATTGAGTTTTCTGCCAGTGATACAGCATTTGGTCAAATCGAGATCGAGCTTTTGGGAGAAAGAGAGCGAGGGTTTTAAAAATTGCAAAGGTGGCATTGTAGCGTAACTCGCAGCAGTCCACAAATTTCTGAATAAATATGTATACGTATTCTTGAAGAATGTTATGGTCTCTCCGGGATTACCCACTGGGAGACCAGAATTACTGTGTATCTGTCACCACTGCGCCCCAATATAGAACATTCTCGAGATCAGATCTCCTCAAGTGGGATGTTTTCTTCTTACTTGCTCGGGTGGAACGTGTCGAGTTGTGCCTCTACACGGAAAAAGCCGTAATTGCCTATCCCTCTCCCCCGTATATGTGGAATGTGGTCCTATTTGAAATTAATTACTTAGACTAACAGTAAGCTACAGTAATTGTATTCGTTCATCTGAGTTTTTAGTAGAGTAACAGGTTGCAGTCTAATAGTGAGGAAGAATAAAAATATTTCCAGTAACTTACACTGTATTCTAGTTTTCAGTCAGTTACAAATGTTTCTTTTTGTTACAGTTGCAATAGTCTTTCTGAATCTTAGCTCTCTTTATATCATCATTCAATACTGAAAAAACCCATTTAATGACTATTCACAAAAGGTCTCTCTATCGTACTTCAGGAAAGAAACGGCCAAAACAGTATCTTATATCTCTCAATCACAGAATTTAATCATAATCCCATTATTACATATTGAAGACAAAGAACATAAATTTTTATTAATTGTAGTTACACCGCTGGCACCTCATATTTAAACCCCATTTGTCCATTTAAGTAATAAATGGACAATGGGGTTTAAACACATGGGCTGAAAACGCAGCTGCAGTCTGTAAGACTTTCCCTTTTTCTGATACCAAACAAGGCTTCAGAAGTGCTAAACAAATCAATATCATTCTTACCCCCCATGAACCAAGGGCCTTGTGATGGCCGTACCGTAGGTACAACCACAGCGGAGGGGTATCTGTTGAGAGGCCAGACAAACGTGTGGTTCCTGAAGAGGGGCAGCAGCCTTTTCAGTAGTTGCAGGGTCAACAGTCTGGATGATTGACTGATCTGGCTTTGAAACAGTAACCAAAACAGCCTTGCTGTGTTGGTACTGCGAACGGCTGAAAGCAAGGGGAAACTACAGCCGTAATTTTTCCCGAGGGCACGCAGCTTTACTGTATGATTAAATGATGATGGCGTCCTCTTGGGTAAAATATTCCGCAGGTAAAATAGTCCCCCATTCGGATCTCCGGGCGGGGACTACTCAGTAGGACGTCGTTATCGGGAGAAAGAAAACTGGCATTCTACGGATCGGAGCGTGGAATGTCAGATCCCTTAATCGGGCAGGTAGGTTAGAAAATTTAAAACGGGAAATGGATAGGTTAAAGTTACATATAGTGGGAATTAGTGAAGTTCGGTGGCAGGAGGAACAAGACTTTTGGTCAGGTGATTACGGGGTTATAAATACAAAATCAAATATAGGTAATGCAGGAGTAGGTTTAATAATGAATAAAAAATAGGAGTGCGGGTTAGCTACTACAAACAGCATAGTGAATGCATTCTTGTGGCCAAGATAGACACAAAGTCCCTGCCTACTACAGTAGTACAAGTTTATATGCCAACTAGCTCTGTAGATGATGAAGAAATTGATGAAATGTATGATGAGATAAAAGAAATTATTCAGGTAGTGAAGGGAGACAAAAATTTAACAGTTCTGGGTGACTGGAATTCGAGAGTAGGAAAAGGGAGAGAAGGAAACATAGTGGGTGAATATGGATTAGGGCAGAGAAATGAAAGAGGAAGCCGTCTGGTAGAATTTTGCACAGAGCATAACTTAATCATAGCTAACACTTGGTTTAAGAATCATGAAAGAAGGTTGTATACATGGAACAATCTTGGAGATACTAAAAGGTATCAGATAGATTATATAATGGTAAGACAGATTTAGGAACCAGGTTTTACATTCTAGGACATTTCCAGGGGCAGATCTGGACTCTGACCACAATCTATTGGTTATGAACTGTAGATTAAAATTGAAGAAACTGCAAAAAGGTGGGAATTTAAGGAGATGGGACCTGGATAAACTGTCTAAACCAGAGGTTGTACAGAGTTTCAGGGAGAGCATAAGGGAACAATTGATAGGAATGGGGGAAAGAAATACAGTAGAAGAAGAATGGGTAGCTCTGAGGGATGAAGTAGTGAAGGCAGCAGAGGATCAAGTAGGTAAAAAGACGAGGGCTAGTAGAAATCCTTGGGTAACAGAAGAAATATTGAATTTAATTGATGAAAGGAGAAAATATAAAAATGCAATAAATGAAGCAGGCAAAAAGGAATACAAACGCCTCAAAAATGAGATCAACAGGAAGTGCAAAATGGCTAAGCATGGATGGCTAGAGGACAAATGTAAGGATGTAGAGACTTCTCTCACTAGGGCTAAGATAAATACTGCCTACAGGAAAATTTAAGAGACCTTTGGAGAAAAGAGAACCACTTGTATGAATATCAAGAGCTGAGATGGAAACCCAGTTCTAAGGAAAGAAAGGAAAGCAGAAAGGTGGAAGGAGTATATAGAGGGTCTATACAAGGGCGTTGTACTTGAAGACAACATTATGGAAATAGAAGAGGATGTAGATGAAGATGAAATGGGAGATGTGATACTGCGTGAAGAGTTTGACAGAGCACTGAAAGACCTGAGTCGAAACAAGGCCCTGGGAGTAGACAACATTCCATTGGAACTACTGACAGCCTTGGGAGAGCCAGTCCTGACAAAACTCTACCATCTGGTGAGCAAGATGTATGAGACAGGCGAAATACCCTCAGACTTCAAGAAGAATATAATAATTCCAATCCCAAAGAAATTGGGTGTTGACAGATGTGTAAATTACCGAACTATCAGTTTAATAAGTCACTGCTGCAAAATACTAACACGAATTCTTTACAGACGAATGGAAAAAACTGGTAGAAGCTCACATCGGGGAAGATCAGTTTGGATTCCGTAGAAATATTGGAACACGTGAGCAATACTGACCTTAAGACTTATCTTAGAAGAAAGATTAAGGAAAGGCAAACCTACGTTTCTAGCATTTGTAGACTTAGAGAAAGCTATTGACAATGTTGACTGGCATACTCTCTTCCAATTTCTGAAGGTGGCAGGGGTAAAATACAGGGAGCGAAAGGCTATTTACAGTTTGTACTGAAACCAGATGGCAGTTGTAAGAGTCGAGGGACATGAAAGGGAAGCAGTGGTTGGGAAGGGAGTAAGACAGGGTTGTAGCCTCTCCCCGATGTTATTCAATCTGTATATTGAGCAAGCAGTAAAGGAAACAAAAGAAAAATTCGGAGTAGGTATAAAAATCCATGGAGAAGAAATAAAAACTTTGAGGTTCGCCGATGACATTGTAATTGTGTCAGAGACAGCAAAGGACTTGGAAGAGCAGTCGAACGGAATGGACAGCGTCTTGAAGGGAGGATATAAGATGAACATCAACAAAAGCAAAACGAGAATAATGGAATGTAGTCGAATTAAGTCGGGTGATGCTACGGGAATTAGATTAGAATATGAGACACTTAAAGTAGTAAAAGAGTTTTGCTATTTGGGGAGCAAAATAACTGATGATGGTCGAAGTAGAGAGGATATAAAATGTAGACTGGCAACGGCAAGGAAAGCGTTTCTCAAGAAGAGAAATTTGTTAACATAGAGTATAGATTTAAGTGTCAGGAAGTAGTTTCTGAAAGTATTTGTATGTAGTGTAGCCATGTATGGAGGTGAAACATGGGCGATAAATAGTTTGGACAAGAAGAGAATAGAAGCTTTGGAAATGTGGTGCTACAGAAGAATGCTGAAGATTAGATGGGTAGATCAAATAACTAATGAGGAGGTATTGAATAGAATTGGGGATCGGTTGGTAGGACATGTTCTGAGACATCAAGGGATCACCAATTTAGTACTGGAGGGCAGCATGTTGGGTAAAAATCGAAGAGGGAGACCAAGAGATGAATACACTAAGCAGATTCAGAAGGATGTAGGTTGCAGTAAGTACTGGGAGATGAAGAAGCTTGCACAGGATAGGGTAGCATGGAGAGCTGCATCAAACCAGTCTGAGGACTGAAGACCACAACAACAGCAACAACAACCTAATCCTTTATTAATTTTTTGGAGACGATGATGCTACGAGATTTTTTCAGTACCTGTCGGTTCAATGAATTCTCCAAGGTGTTTAACATGTGGGACCCTGATTTTTATCATATTTTGTTTTCGAGCTTGTAATATGTTTTTGAACAAAAGAGTTCAGTTTTGTCAAATGAAAGTTGTAAACCTACCTATTCTTCACATTCTTTGAGTATTTGTAGCTGTTTGACTGCAGTCTGCTCATCCTCTGTTATTATCACCAGGCAAATTATTAATATTGTTGTTGTTTCTTCTTATGTAATATTTCTTGAATCCGTTGTTGCTGGTCATATGCAAGAGAGGGCCTAATCTGGTAAGGCTCAACAAGCAACCAATGAATGAGAATTGTTGTTTGGACAGCAAAATAACTGATGATTGCCTAAGCAGAGAGGATATAAAATGCAGACTGGCTATGACAAGTAAAGAATTGCTGAAAAAGAGATTTTTTTTAACAGATAATACGGTGTTGCCTTGTACAGAAGTGAAACATACACAATAAGCAGTTCAGACAAGCTTCTGAAATGTGGTGCTACAGGAGAATGCTGAAGCTTAGACGGGTAGACTGAGTAACCAGCGAGGAGAGGTACTGAATCGATTCGGAGAGAAAAGATGTTTAGGCATGACCAAAAGAACGGATCAGGTGATAGGAAGAATCTTCAGGCATCAAGTATAACTTTGGTATTTCAGGGAGAGGCGAGGTGGGGGGAAGAGAGAGAGAGAGAGAGAGAGAGAGAGAGAGAGAGAGAGAGAGAGAGAGAGAGGGTGGGTGTGTGGAGATATAAATTATAGATGTAGGCGAGGCTAGGCTACAGTAAGCAGTTCCTAGTGGGTGTCGGCAGCAAGAGGTGGAGAGGGGCTCGCACAGGGTAGAGTAGGGTGGAGAGCCGTAGCATGCGAATCTTCAGGCTGAAGGCAGCAAGAAGAAAATTTTGTTTGGGGTGTAGGTTCTTCTGGCATACTGATCTGTAGTGTAGCCCAAGATTCAGATTATGTCGGAAGGTGTTAGTCGAGATGAGTGTTTGTGAAGCCCAATATATGCAGAGTTGTGGGGAGCATTATAGGTAGTAAACAGTTACAGTATTCACTCCGAATTCAGTTTCTGATCACAGGTGATCCGTATTTCGTATTACTTTCGATTGTGACATTAGCTGTGTGTGTTCTTCAGAATTAAATTTCCTGTTCTGTCCCCTGCACCAGTAAGCTGTAATACTACGATCGCCCGCCTGTTGGCATTCTGATCCGTTGTCGGAATGTTGTGCAGCAGTGGTTCCACGAGTCCGTGCTACATTTCCAGAGCCGTGTAGTAGCAGTGTCACAGCTCTCGTAATTTACGAGAAGGTGTTTTGTCTGTGCAGAGCTGGTGCGCAATAGGCTCCTAGGTGTGCTCCGTCGGGCTCAATTCGGGTCGTACAATGAAGTCTTTCACGACCGGATGGTACTGTAGTTGATAAATCTTCCGGGTTATATGGCCGTGGTCCGTGGATTTCTTCTATTCCTAACGTTTCGTCCGATACTTCGTCGGACATCTTCAGAGGTATAGCTGGTCCTGCCGAGTCCTGCCGGCTGACGAGTCGGGCGCCGGAGAGCGGCCTAAATACGGAGGAAAGTGGGCGTGGTCTAGCTTGCACATAGTAGCAGAGAGAAAACTAGTCAAAGATAAAATGTAACTATCCATAATAGTCCGTCATGGATAAAAATCACTTATCGATTCTGTAACGCCACTGTCCATATCTCGCTTAATTTCTAGACCTCTTCTTTTCTATTAAAATTATCTTCACGTTTATAAATTTCGATAGCCTCCCTATACAGTCGTGGATAATAGTTAGTGGTAGCACTTAAAACTGTAGTCTCAGAAAACTTGACTACACGGTCACCGGACTGAAGTACACGTCCCGCAATGGCGCGAGCCCACTGCCGTGCTCCTCGAAACACTCGCTCTGTCCGGCCTCGCGACACGGGCTGTCACCGTGCCGGAAGATACCACTGCCGTCGGGGAAGGCGTCGAGGGCGAAACAGTGCCGGGCGGCCCGCAGCAGTGTCCACGAAGGCCGCAGCTGTTACAGTGCCGTCGATTACTGGCGCAGGTCCCGTGCAAACTCTGGCGGACGACCCACGTAGAATAATACCGAACCCGTGGCACAGTGCCGTTTCCCCGGATGACGGCACAGGTGGATGCGACTGTCGACGCGGTGCGGCGAGAAGCGTCATTCGTTCGATCGGGCGATACGTCTTCACCGGTCGACGGCGCGATATCGACGGTCCGGTGCCCGCGGCAGACCTAATTGGTGACGTCACTGGGCCGAGTGGGAACGCGTGGTGTTATGTGCCGCAGGTCTCCGCGATCGGTAAGGTGTACCGACTTTGCGGTCTGAAACGTTTGTGCCCGTGTCAGTATTGCACTCTCGTCACCACATTTGCCACAGATCACCTCTGGTCCCGCTTTACCGGACGTGCGAGTTTCCGATCCGGACGTCTCGTGACATTATGTGCGTGTCGCACGAGTAGCACGCGACTGACCGGCTTCACCGTTTCGGACACACTCGTTCCGACGCGGCCTGCCGTTTGTCGAAGTCGCTCGTGTCGCGGATTTCCACACTTACGGTCCGTGTCGTTGCTGTAACACTACCCCACTATTCTCGGCTCTGCCTACACGCTCTCCTCACCACGACTCGAGCTCGCGACACCGCCGGTCGACACTCGGAGTTGTGGCGGGCGGCGTTCGTAATGCCGGGGCTCGTCACTGTATTTAATCGCCGCTTTTTAATTTGGAGGCTTCTTTGTCTTTTATTGGTCATATATTGTTCCCTCTTATACTTCTAGTTTTTACAATTGACAATTCTCTCGAATATAAGCATTGAGCTTTCACCACTGTGCCGTACTGTGTTAATTCAATTTTGTTTTCGTTATCTTCTTATCTTCAGGTTGGCGAACGGGCAAAGTCCACTAGTAAACTCTACGGGGAGCTGTCTCGGAGGAGGGTGTGAGCGGCTGTTGACGGTGAAGTATATTTGTGTGTCTCGATCCGGAACTGACGGGGACGTCGATTCTCGAATGTCTGTGTCGGAATTTATCTGTAATATTCCCGAACGGACACGTCGTTAGGGTGGCTCGTAGCGTGCAGTGTGTTTATTGGCTGATGCATTCTTAACAGGTACGGCACGAGTGGATTGTCTGTATATTGTAGAAAATGAGGTTTCCTGTCCGTTGTGTGTCAATATTTTTGTTAAGAGCTGCAATAAAAGGTTGTGTGTGAGAGAAGAGTGTGCTAGTACTGTTTCTTTATTTCTGTGTCTCCCTTTTGCAGCCAGACTCCTGTCGCAGGGGTCGGTCACGAGTAGCGTTCCTGCTGCCTCAGTTTCTCCACAACTATTATTTGAGAGATTGTTCTAGTGGCTCCAAACGTATTTTAGGAAGAGCAAATTCTCATATCCTCGTCTTTAGTAAAGTGCCTTTTGTTTTTGATTTTTCAGCTAATCGTATTACCTTATAGGATGCTTTCTTTCAGAACAGTGAGGTCACGACTTCCCTTGCGTTATTTCGTTCGTTGTGCGGATCTGACGAATTACGGCATTGCACTCCCTTCTCCGAGAAAAGCTGTGTCAGTCCTAGAGTCTGACGGACTGTAATATCTATTTCGCCGGAAGTTCGTAAGAGTTGCCGTCGTGAACGTAATTTGTCATGAACAGATTTTGACAGTGACCTGATGTAGTGGTATGCTTGTTTATGTATATTGTCACATGTCAGTTAGATACGTATTTGGTTTCAGTACTAGTGATTTGGTGTTGTAATATTTCCTATATTTGTAATGAGGAAATGTCACTGTCAAATAAATAGTAAATTATTTTGAGACTTTTTCTTACTCGTTAAGGACGAGGAGAGGATTTTGACTGTGGTACAAAATTGAGCCACGGACAGGGAGGACACCCAGACATTATAAATTTTCTGTTCACTTGCTGCCACAATCCTGCAGTATTTTAGAAATAAGTTTACATCTGGCTTTTTGTTAAAATGTATTTATTCACAATCGTGATCTCAGCTGTTCTGCCATTCTCGTTGTGGTGTTACCTTTTTATTATCTTCTCCTCATTAGCTATTGAAACAACATCGCTTTGTAATGTAATTTTAATTTTCACCAAAAGCACATTCAACACATCGCGGAAAAATACACGTCTTTCGTATCAAGACAAGAGAGAGAGACCTCCATTCGTTCTTAAAAAACAAAAAAACTTCGCGAAAGTAAAAAAAAAAGAACAAAATCATTTATAAAATCGGTCGCTGGCGCAGCGCTCTTCTGCGTGCGCGATCGTAAATTATAACTTTGTGGAAGTCAAAGTACCATTACAATGCCTCCTCTACTGACACGCTCCGCAAGCGAGCGTGGCAGTATAGAAAATTTACATAGATACATACATATATGAGAAAATAAGAAATTTACATATTACAAAAAAAATATTTCTGAGCACAATGCTCTTTGCATATCAGTCTTTGTATACAGTCTTTTTGGTGTGTATCTTCTTTAGGAGTCGTAACATTAATGTCTTTGAATTGCAGCGTATTATCGTTGCTTAGCACAGCGTTTGAATTCAGTTCACATGATTCTTGTTTACAATGGAATTAATTTGAACAATAAATGTTTCTATTATATTGCTCCAATGTCTTTAAACGTAGTATCGGATTCTGAGTGTGTGTGTACTGCCTGGATCTCTTGCGTGTGACTTGAAGAAAATCCAAAGTTTGTTCAATGTGTCAACACGAAATTGTGATCTCCAGCAGTCGAATTTTGGTGGCGTCTACCGGGGTATAAATGGTCAATGTGTGCACAGGAAACACCTCACTGCCTACGACAGGTGATGAGCTTGTCTTTTACACCAACCTGAAGACCTGCCGGCTTCCACAACACCATACACTTCAAAGCATATTGACACTACGTAAATATTGCTTGACCAGTGTTCCATCATGTTGGTTTCTTCTTTGCATTTTCAGTTCCATTTATATGAATCATGTGCTACATGCACAAGTCCTTTGCAGCTCATTAACATCTCCTTAAAATACATTTCTTGTTACAGTAAGTACATAAATATACAAATATTTACAACTTATCATTACATGAGATACATCGTTGTCATATAGTACATATACAGAATTAAATGAAAAATGTAGTCAATTTTTTTTACGTTACATTCAATATCATTGTGCTGACATGTGAATTACATTACATTCAGATTGAAATATACATTTTTTTTTTTTTGTTACACTTGCAACATTTGAAGATAATTGTGGCAACTCACTAGAATATTCAACTTAAAATTCATCTTGCCTCCTGGAATAAAATTTACACATATTTCAAGCTTCAAGACAGCCCTCTGTAGGAGGATAGGTTCATGGGATGGTTGCTGACTACTTCATAAATACTAGTAAAGTCACCCCCTACAGTGGACTACACAAAATAAAATATGATAAATAAAATACATGTTAACTTAATATAACGTAAAAGTTCCTATACCTAATACCGTTTCTGAGTGTGGTGTCCCCACTATTGCTGTTTCTAAGAGTGGTACCCCTCTATTACCGTTTCTAAGAGTGGTGCCCCTCTAAATATCTTAGGATCCTACAAGTATGTGCATCAGTGTGGTCAGTGTATATATATATATATATATATATATATATATATATATATATATATATATATATATATATATAGTTCAAGTCAATCATGTTCCTATAAAGTTTGTGTAGTTCATCTCCTTCCTTTCATGAGTATCAAGCAATATAAATAAATGTTTTACTTAATAAATAAATAAATCTTCTTAGATAATTGCTGCTGCGTTCCATGCTGTATATCCATTCTGTATTTACCTTGTGGTACCTGTAAAATTCTATTCATAAATAAATATTTGTGTATGTCTCTCCATACTGTCAGATAATCATGAATTATATAATGTCCAATATTTCATCAACATGTATAAATTTTTTTAAGTGAGGGATGAGAGTATGAGCCACAACAGAGGACTGACGTTTTGTTTTCTCCTTATTCTCCTTTCTATTTAATGGTGCATTAGTTCAGTTCAGTAGACGAGCTTTAATTATGTCATTAGATGAATGCTAAATATGTTCTCTTAAATAATTCTTCCAATCTGAAGTGTCAAGCCTACATAACTCCAAAAATTTCATTACAAGTTCCCATTAGATTAGTGTTAAAGTGTTATAGATTTAAGTCTTCTGGTATATTTCCAACAGTGGCTGCTGTAAATAATTCTTTCCACATAAATCTATACGTTCACCTTTAGTTATAAGAATATATAAGACATCACACAAGTTATTATCTCAGGCATACCAATCTTTCAATAAATAATATTCTTTCCACTACTTTCATTCTGTATTCCATGAGTACATGTGATATAGCGTTCAAATCTAGTTTCTCCCCTCTCAACATATTCTCAATTACTCATACCATTCTCACCTATCCATTATTCATTCTTCACAAAATAACATATACTTATTCCTCAGCATTTTATATATATATATATATATATATATATATTTTTTCTTATTCATTATCGTTTACTTTTTTACTTCAACAATAATAATAATAATATTATAATACCCTTTTCTCATCTTATATTTCATTTACCTCTCTCCGTATTACTATTTGTCCTCTTATTAAACTAAAATTACATTCACTCATCTCATTCAGTCACGCACATCACTCATATCAACATTACTATTATCACATGCCTCCTAAAGAAAATAATTCTGTTTAGTTCTCTGCCTCCTCTAATGTGTATATATGCCTCCTCTAATGTGTATATGCCTCAATAGCAACTCCTCTTATAACCAAATATCTTATTAGCTATTGGATGGTTCACATTGCTTTCTAGGCTTACCTGCATTCATTAGATTGTAAGTATCTGTATAACTTAAATGTAGGCTCATCATAACTGTATATCATATTAATTATCTTCTCCTCAGTAGCTAACATTTTACTGTATGTATTTTTTCAAATGTCTGTGTGGATGTAGACCTCTGGGTTTATGTGTTAATGGATATTCTAATGAATAACAGCCAGGGTGTGGAATATTTGCAATTCGGTATGGTCCAGAGTATAAGATCTGCCATTTCCTGTTTAAATGTTTCAGTTTTGTGGGTTTAGGATGTGTTCTTAGTAAAACTAACTCATCAACTTGAAATGTTTGTGCTTTCTTTCCTTAGCTTTGTCACATAATGTTGTGTAAGCTTGTCTTACCTTTTCTTCTAAACTAACATGATTTGTTGTTGCTGTAAATTTAGGTAGAGGGTCTGTCCATTCATTTCTTTCTGTTTTATCCATAATTAATTCAGTTGGTGTGTATCCAGTAGAAATGTGAGTTAAATTGTTCACTATTTGTTCAAATGGTGCTAGGTATTCTACCCATTTTGTGTGCTTCTCTGGTGTGTGTGTTCTCATAAACTGTCCAAATTCTCGAAATGTTCTTTCTACCGGGTTTCCTGCTGCGTGAAATCTTGAAATTAAAATATGTTTAACATTCTGTTCTTCAATAAATGTCTTCCATTTTAAACTGGTAAAACATGCTGCATTATCGTGATCATAACTTCAGGTTTTCCTATTCTTACAAAATAATCTGTTAATAGACGTCTGGTAATAGCAGTGGTAGAAACTGAACGTAAAGCATATAATTTTAAATACTTTGTGAAAACATCTAACACAGCAAGGATGTATTTCATTCCTCCACGTGCTTGTGGATAGGGTCCTGCAATATCTAAAGAAATTAGCTGTAATGGCCTCTTAGGTATGATTGGGTGCAATTCATTCATGCTTGTGCGATTAGAATATTTGGCTTTCTGACATATGATGCATTTCCTAATATTACTCAATACTCTTCGCCTTAAATTTGGAAAATAGCAATATTGTATAATCTTATCTGTACATTTGGTTACACCATAGTGTCCCCAAGTTCTGTGTGTAAATAAAATAAAATCGTCAACATGAGCTTCAGGTAAGCAAACACACCAATGCTGTGATTCA